>NW_026596069.1:14319749-14351546 GCF_907164565.1 Psammomys obesus
AAAAAAAAAAAAAAAAAAAAAAAAAAAAAAAAAAAAAAAAAAAAAAACAAACAAAAAAAAAAAAAAAAAAAAACATCACCAACATCAAAATCTCACCAAAACCCAAAATAAAGATCACTAAAGAGAAAAGCAAATGCTCAAAAACAAACAAACAAAGAAAACCAGCAAAACCCAAAAAGGCATGGTCATGCTTTCTCCAGTAGGAATAAAATCAGGAGCAGTTTAGGGCAGAATGTAAGGATGGTAATGGGGTGGAAACGAGAAAGGTTTGTTGGAGGTCCCAGTAGACTTCAGTCATCCATAGGCCTATTGTTTTCCTTTGGGAAGTTGTCCATCACAAACAGAAACATGTCCAAAGCAACTGTCTGCCAAAGAAACGAAACAGTTAGAAACCAGAGTCCTATGTTCCCAGTCAAAACACACCCACAATGACGGAAAACCTCGCACTAAGCCCCACTCTTGACGATTCCACAACTTTCCACCAATTTCTAGGTGAGGACCAAGCCTTTGCATAACATTTCACATACAAACTGTTCTTTCTTCAACAAACCACCCTAATTTCCTATCTCATTTCCTATCTTTGGACCCTCCTGCCTTGCTTCCCACTCACTGGATCCTAAAATATGTGAAAAGCCAAAGACATAAATAATCTAATGTGTTTCTGACTTGCACTTGTACAAGGGACTTCTCTTTGCCCTGTTCATTCTTGTATCTATCACAGCCTAGCTTCAATCACACAACAGTGTTTATGGAACACCTTCTGTGTAGCGCATCCTTTTTGCTTTTGAGCGTAGCTGGCAGTTTTCTCAGCCTTCATTGTCATGATGGTGGAGTCGACCAACTCTCACAGTTCCGTCCCTCTTAAGAAGTCTAGATCATTCATAGGACCAATCTTTCTCTAGTCATGGTACAATTAGACTCGTGGTGAGAGGATAGGGTAACTCTAAAGCGGAATGTGGGGAGGAAAGACATCGCAGTCACCTCAGAGTCACAGGGGAGCTTTGGGAGAAAACCCTGGGGACACTCTGAGGTGAGACAGAGAAAATGGAACCACCCAGAGACTGGAAAAGGTGCCCACACCCCTTCCTCTATTCTTTGGTCTGTTAAATGGGGATAATGACACTGTGTTTACCTACCTTGGAGAGACATTATCAGCTCTATTTAAAGGCTCTTCCCATGAAAGCTGCTGTGTAATTACCAAGAACAGCTATGATAAAGAAACCTAAATACAACAGCGAATCAGCTGGAACCAATTCTCAGGGGAGTTTACTTCTCTGGAAAATTTTAAGGAAAGGATAGCAGCTCTTCTTTGGGGAGTGCTGGGTCCATTTCAACTTTACGTTTCTGGAAAGCCAGCTACTTTTGAAGCCTTCTCCTCCTGCCAAGAACTCAAGATCTTCCTCTGCCTGCTTTTCCCCTATAGTCCAAGTGGTTTCCATCTGAAGTTACCTTTTCGTGTCTGATTTTTATGTTTATCACATCTTGACTTACCAAGACCCTTGCATCAAAAATGGACTTCAAGCAAGGCTTCCACCTACAGGACAGGAAAAGAGGGGGGACATAGACACTGTAATCGGAAGGAAAATTGCACTTCATAGATGGCAGGTAACAAAAGCATCTCTGACAGCTTTGAGGACAGTGGGGGATTAAGGCAGTGGCTGTCGGGTCCTTATAGTGCAAATGAGGATCTGAGTTCTAGTCCTAAACACCCAGGTAAAGGCAGGCACAGCGGCACTGTTGCTAATTCTAGCACTCCTGTTGTGAGATGGGAGGCAGACAGGAGGAGTCTGCCAGGCTGAGCACAGCCAATAGCACACAACAAAGAGACCTGGTTTCAAAGGAGGTGGAAGAAGAGGACCGACGCACAGACCGCCCTCTAAGCTTCATGCACATGTTGTAGCATGCTCACACCTGCACGCACAAAAAATACAAACATGCACACACATGTATCTCACACACAAACACACACACTTTTTCTTTTTAAAGAAGAGGAAGGTTGAGATAATTGATCATCAATGTCAAGCTGTGCTAAGATTCATTGACGAAATATGGATTTCCTGGGGTCAGGAGTGCAGAAAGCAGGGACCCTGCACAGACTTGCTTGAGGGAACTGCTCCAGTTAGGTTGGAGAAGCAGGTTGATGGCAGCTCACTGGAAAGGAGAGGTACAGGGCTGGTGAGAGGGCTCCGGAGGTGACAGAACCTACTGTCAAGCCCGAGGACCCCAGTTTGATTCCCAGAGGTGGAAGAAGAGAACACATTTCTACAAGTGCACACTTTCACACAGGCCCCCACAATACACATGTGAAATGAATGAATGAATGAATGTATTTTAAATAATTAAAAGAAACTGCAGCTGTGAAACCCACAGGCTTCATCAAGCAAGTAGAAGAGCCACGGCAACTTAAACATTGGTGGCTTGGAAACCTGGTAACCTGAGGGTCATGGGCTATGTTTGCAGAGAGGGCTGCCAGCTGAGAAAGTGGGCACGTTAAATATCTAAATAATATCGAGGTCAACATCACTGGCAGAAGTCCATTGGTTTTATATTCTTGTTAATCTCGCTTACAGAGTTAACTATACTGGTTATTTCTAAATAGCGCAATATAGCATATGAAAGGCTCCAAGCAATAAAAACTCTGGGATTCCAGGGGCATTTTCACATGAGAGCTTTGTAAGTTTAAAAACTATGCATAGTAATAACAGTTGGCACTTATCGATTGTTTGCTATGAGAGCTACATGAATTTTTTTTTCTATATATCTAGATGTCAGCTAAGAGGTTTGCCAGGTCTGGTAAGAGGGCTATAAACCCTATCCAGAACCATGACTTCTGGAAATGGTGTATGTAGATTAAATGTTTCCATCCCTGTGTCTTCAGTATGTCTACATAAAACTTTATCTCTAGTTATGACTGTTTTTTGGTTGGTTGGTTGGTTGGTTGGTTGGTTGGTTGGTTGGTTGGTTGGTTCGTTGGTTCGTTGGTTGGTTGGGTTTTTGCCTGTTTGTTTATTTGTTTTGTTTTGTTTTTTGGTATGGGGTCTGAGAGTCAAGTAATAAGGATGTATATGTGTGATGGAATCAGTGGACTCTAGAGAGAAGACAGGAAAGAGATTGCTTTCTTCTCCCACCCCTAATTCCTCCCACCTCATGAGGAATAAAGAAAAGGTTGGCCATGAAGAAGAGTGATCTTCTCAGCCTCCAAACTGTTGTTCTCCTGGAGGTACTTTTGTTACACAGCCTGAGCTGACTCAACCATCCTCATATCTGTGAGCCTTGAAAGAACTTGTGTTTCACTGCCCCTACCAGGCCCTTCCCACACATTGCTGCCAGAGTTACAGATATAGAACTGTTTCAATAAAATACTCAGCTACCAATGGACATGGTCAAGTTCATGGGAAAAAGTCACAAGTTCTTTATATCTTTTCCAACCTCTCATTCCTGGATTAGATTGAGGGCATTGATTTGGTTTCATCCTTCACATGGCAAATACTTTTTTTTCAGGCTGTCATTTTCTAAGGGACTGGCTGTAGTTATAAGTAGAAATATTTACTGTCTCATCACGGCTGCATGACTTCATTTAACAGACATAAGGCACCTGAACCCCAAGAGTAAGTTCAGACATGGCAGAAAGATAATTTAAATGTAGCTTGGACTGATCATTCACTCAACCTAATTCAGCCCTTTAAAGACAGTATAGTAACTATCTCATCTCTAATTTAGACCATCCCTTCAAAATGTCTTGACTTTTCTATCAAGTCTTTGTCTAAAAAAGAAAAATCACATACTCCTAATAAATATGTGCAAAGAATTATAGAGCAAATGTCTCAATAATATGTAACATTTCAGAAGTCATAGCAGAATGATAATAATGAACTAGGAGTAGTATTTGATATTGATTTAAACAATCTAAACAGGGCTGAGGAGCTGACTCAGTAGGTAAAGAGCTTGCTGAGCGAAAGTAATGAACTGAGTTCTAACCCCCAGAAGCCACATACAGCAGTGTGCACGTGTAATCCCAGCGGTTCTGTGGCAAGAGTGGAGGCAGAGAGTAGAGTCCTTGGAAGCAGAAGCTTGAAGATCAGCAGTGAACAACAAAGAGTCTGGACACCTGCCTAAAATAAGGGAGAGGGTGAGGACTGACACTTGAACTTGATTCAGATCTCCAGCGGAATACAAGGCTATGTCATTTCTAAGTAGTCGGATTTAGATGGTGATGTCAGACTACAAGGACACAGATGAGGACTTGATATTGATGAGGACAATGAAAAAAATTCTTTGCATAAATATTTAATACAACTGGGAGTCATGGCACACATCTTTAATCCCAGCAGAGGCAGGCAGATCTCTGAGAGTTTCAGGACAGCCAGGGGTAAGTAAAGAAAGGCTGTCTTTAAAAGACTAAATACATACAGACATACGTACATGCATACATACATACATAATTAGTATAAATGGTAGAAGTAAGTTTGGGGCCACTTCAAAAGTTGTTAAAAATTCTTTCCTAATTCCCAGCCAAAATTCATTTAACATATGTACTTACGAAGCTCAAGCCAGCAACTCAAACAACAATTTTCAGCATCATACACGATATGATGCAAAGGTAGGGCAATTAGAAAGTCTATGTTTTCCATAAGCCGTATGTTTCTATAAGAACATAAGAATGTGTATATGCAGAACATGCTGCAGTGCTTGGTACCGAGTGTGTCTTGACTCTGAGCTGAGGTGTGCAGGCAGGGCTGTTGGTGTCTTAAGGCATGACAGTACACACCCCACATCAGAGCAAGGGCTGCAGTGGACTTGCTCAGCCCAGCGCAGGCAAGTACCGCCCAAAACACCTGGGATCCTTTACAAATTTGATTTTGAAATAATTTTTGGTCATTGTGGACCATTGAAGCCTTTTACTGATGACAATTCTATGAGACTTATTCTATTTACCATAAGGGAGGGGGAGAAGGGATGAAATTAACACACCCACTATTTTCAACAAGACAGAGGGTTTGAAAAGTAAGTTCTATTTCATCATAAATTTCTAAATAGCAAAGGAAGAGCACTTATTAAAAAAAAAAAAAACAAGGATTGGAGAGATGGTGGTTCAGCTGTTCAGAGAGCTGACTGCTCTTGCCAGGACCAGAGGTTGGCTGCCCACACCCACGCAGGACAGCTCACAACTTCCGGTAACTACAGTTCCAATGAATCCGACTCCTTCTTCTGCCTTCTGCAGGCACCAGGAGCCCACGTGAATCACATGAGTGTACTCAGGCAAAACAGTCTCACAAATAAAATAGAAATAAATAATCTTAACAAAAACTAAAACATTCTTGTGTCCAGTTGAGAGCCAAACCAGGTCGGTAGCCCTGTGTCTGCGTGTGTCATTGTTAAGATCTTTACAAAGGCTTACATCTCAGTTACTTTTCTATTGCTGTGAAGAGACACCATGACAAAGGCAGTTTATAAAGAGTGTCGTGGGGCCATGCTTATGCTTCCAGAGCATGAGTCCATGGCCTTCGTGATGGGGAACATGACAGCAAGCAGGCAGTCATGGTGCTAGAGCAGTAGCTGAGAGTTTACATGTTGAGACAACAAGCACCAGGCAGAGAGAGAACCAAATGGAATGATTTGAGTTTTTGAAAACCTCAAAGCCCACCCTTGGTGACACACCTCTTTCAACAAGGCCACACCTTCCAATCTTTCCCAAACAGCTCCAACAACTATGGAGCAGGCATTCAAGTATATAAGATGATGGATGCCATTCTCATTCAAACCACGGCAGCTGAGAAACACTATTGATTAAAAAAAGAAAAAAAAAAAAACTTTAAATGCATGAGTGTTTGCCTGTATGTGCACCACATGCATGTCTGGTGTCCTGCAAGGCCAGAAGAGGACATCGGGTCCCCTGGAGCTGGAATTACAGAAATTGTAAGCCAACATGTGAGAGCTCTTAAATTCTGAGCCGTCTCTCCAGCCCTACGTTACTGATTACCTTTAAAGACTTCATCCCATGGACACAGATCTCTGCGAATTAGAAACTGAGAGTCTCTACCATGAAGTTAAAATATTTAAGCCCCTCAGGTAACCCTGGGAACCTGTAAAATTTGGGAATCACTTAGCTCCATTACCTCAATATTATCCTCCAATTTCATGATTTAATCATTTCTATGACCCTACAGAATGCCTTGCTTTACAAACATGAAAATTATAATAATATTTATGAAGTAAACTTCCTGCAAATGCCTGTAAACTTGCTGAGCTCCCCCCCAATGGGTTAAAATTATTCTTGTAATCTCATGAATGGGAACTATCTTTGTGTATCTTGGAACAGATCGCTTTATCTGGCCTGTTTCCCAATTACGAACATTCCAAATCATTGTTATATAAATAAATGAGACTTTTCCCCACTCAAGACACCAGTGTGGATGAAAAATTTGTTTACACCAAGAAGTTTTAGGTCATCTTTCAATCATTCATCCCCTGAACCAAACTAGGTGTGCGGGAGAGTGCACAGGCATGAAGGCACACACCCACATGTGACACATGGCAAATGTTGGGCGTTCAGCGAGCCGGAATGAAGGAGACCTTCAAATCCCATCACTCCTTTCCTCACCTTATATTTTTGTATGCAAGACTCGAGGAGCTGAAAGCAAAAGCATCCAAATACTGTCTACCTGACCTGCCTAAGCTTTTGGTTTGCATGACTCTCATTTGTTTTCCTTTAAATACTGTACTTTGGCCCTGGTGATATTAAAGGGAGTAATGAAAGGAATATTTTTAAATAATGAAAGCTATAAATTGAATGTGTTGATGAAGACTACTGTAAAGATCCTCTAAAATGTGTGCCAACTTGCCTTAATAAGGAGTTCTAATTCTTGCAATAAGACACTTGTAGGTTTTGCTTGATCATTGAAACTTTCTTCAAATTAGTTAGTCTAGATTTCTTGTATTTTAGCTTTGCAATATATATAAATTTGTACATTGTGTATATTCATTGTACAGAGTTTTGGGATTAATACAGACAATTTCTTTGAAGTATGTCATGTATGTTGACAGAACAGAATTTAAGTTTTATTTGGGATTAAAAATTATTGACAATTGAGTTACAAACTTTAGAAATTAAAATGTAATTAACAACCATATAAAAACAATAGTTTCAAAAGGTTTGAAACATGTCCTTGTCATGCAAGAAATCTCTGCATGACAAAGGCAAGTCCTGCCATCTGGTGGAAAACATATATCCAATGAAGGAATTGGGGATTCCCTTTTCTCCCACATAACTCTCCAGGGCATTTCCCAGGGAGACTTGGATGCATTGGGAATTTGTCTTTCGATGTTACTGGCTAGCTAGGCCTTCAGTGGTGTCATTATTGACCAGGTTGGAGGCTTTGACCACTTGCCAACTGGGTTGATATGAAGTCCAGTTCTTAGAGAACTCGTGGATATTTTGAGTAGTAACAAATAAACTCCAGATTCTCTTCTCATCCTCAATGATGAACCATCAACACCATTGTGGAAAAACACCAGCAAGACTGGTCCAGGGAAACTGGCTTACCAGGGAATAAGATGACCTTAACAAACATACATGAGCCAGGCTTGTATCTTAGTTAGTCATTATTAAGCACATTTTAAAGTAGTGCTTAGAAAATAAATATATAAGATATTTAGCCTTATTCCTTTTTTTTTTTTTTTTTTTAGCAAACTCCACTTGCCAAAGCCCTTTCTTCCTTGTTAGTCATCTGGAGATTGATTCTACCTGGGCTCTCACAGCATTTATACCTATGATCTTAGGACAGCCACTGGCCAGACTACTGTCACAAATTTACATACACCAAACTGTTTTCATCATGACTTCCCTCACACAAATGGAATGCTTGATTATTTGGGCCTCAAATAACAGTTTAAAGAAGATAAAAAAAAGCCCATATAATCAATTCTCTGACCATGCATTTGCAAAGTTACATGGTACATGAATTGCATGTACTTCCAAATTTAAAAGAAGAAGCATACTTTCAATTTACTTCCAAATTAAAAAAGAAGAAGAAGAAGAAAAGCTTGATGCAGATATTCCTTTGTCTCACAAGTCACTGATGACCGGAATCTGCAGCATACGGTGATCTTTGTTACCGTCTTCCATTTGTATGTACCAGCTAGTGGCCTAGAAGACATCAGGCTACGATTTGAATATGTGTTCACTTTGAAGGCATTGGATCTGTGTGTTTTTCATTTTGTTCAGTTACAGCCACAGGATGGGAAAAGGAGTGTTTCAAGCTGCTGATTGTGTGGGTCATTTATCTATTGGTACAGCTCCCTCTGTCGATGGCTGGTAGTGTAGCTTCCCCAAAAGGTACTGTTCCTACTGAGGCATACTAGATGCATCCAAAGGCACCAGAGTTTCATTAAAGGAATTCTCTTGTTCCCTTCCTTCATATGGAAATGCCATTAACCGTATTAAGTTAATTCTGAGTATTAGGTTCCTAACCAACACACAAAGCTTCTCCTCAGGGCCTATTTCACCAGGCATCCTTGAGTCAGAATGGACTGGATATGTCATCACAGATTCAGAGTCACACCGTGGGTTGCGATTAGATTTAAGAGGAGCTCTCTTGTATCTATCGAGTTTTCCCTTCAATCATGGTTGTTCCATTTCTTTCCCCGCCAACCACCTTGTGTCTTCAGGTAAATGAAAAGTTCAATTATATGTAAAGTGAGTGTTAAATCAGCAGGCCCCTTGTGGGGGTCTGGGCTTTCTCTCCCTGCTTCAGTGGCACGTGTGCTCAATCCATTACTGTTCCTGAGGACTGTACATCCATCAGGTCATGTGGGCTGGCCAGGGTGCATCTTACAGCTTTTACTGCATATGAGACGTTGCAGGCCTGTTCTCAGGAACTGCCAGGCAGACTGGGAATCACAGTCACGGTTAATAGCAGCGAATTGCCAGCTCTTGATGGGTGGGTAGTCACTCCTTTCAGTGGTTGCCCCCTGGGGGAGAAGGTAGAAAAACAGAGGGAGGGAATTAGAGTGACTTTGCACAGTTGAGCAGGTTCATGCCGCTGGATCAGTGGCAAGCATTGGCAGGGCTCCACTCTAGGGAGGCTCACAACGACATCACAGTCTCATTTTTACCAATTGGTGCTGCTGTATTACCAGTGGAGCACAGGGGGAGAGCAGAGGGGAGGGCTAGCCCAAGTGGGGGATGGGGATGGAGGCAGAAGTCTAAGCTAAATTAAACAAACAAACAAAACAAAAACGCATGCTTAGACAGGTCCGGGCACCCCAGTTAGCCCTGTGCTAATTGCACCAAACTGGTGTTTGAAGTTCCCTGGGTGATTAAAGGATAGACTTCCAAACTCTCTGCATAACCTTAATTTTTTCAAGGTTCTCTGAGTGGAGAATGGCTTATAATAATGATTTTGACTAATACATTTTTTGACATGCAACTTTAATGCTTAGCCTGGGTACAACTCTAGAGCATTTCATGTGTACTCAGCTGTAAAGAGTGATGATTTAAAGGGCTAATATAAGGGAAAGGTCGTTCTAGAATGAACCTCTAACAAATTGCATAAAGGATGCTTATTATTCCATGAGTATAAGGATGTGAAGCTCTCCTGCTCATTTTTCTGTTTGGTTCAAAAAGAATTGGTGAGATATGAATGGGAGAAGAAGGAAGAAAGGAAAAAATAAAACAGAAATGTGCATTTTGATGGTTATGATTTCATGGCCACCTAAAAGACTCTACAATAATGTGGTTATCCGTCTCCTCTTTTGTTTTGGGTGAAGAATTCGCTCTAACAAGAAAATGCTGCTGTTGGTTGGAGGGTTGCCTCCTGGGCCGGACCGACTCCCCAGCAATCTGGTTCAGTATTATGATGATGAAAAGAAGACATGGAAAATACTCACAAGTGAGTGCGCTTATCTGTTTTCCTTGCCTGTTTATTTCAGGTTGGAGTTGTCCTGATGAATTAAAAAGCACAGTTAAATCAAATCAGGCACTGTATCGATCTGCTACCCTTTGGAGGTTTGTTTATGTATAGTGGGAGATTTAGAGTAAAAGACTAAATTAACATTGCCAATTTGGTAGTGGAACAGGCCTCAATTAAAACTGGCCTGGTTCGTGTTTCTGTGTGTGTTGGAATGGATGAGGGGGGGAAGGGCATGGAGCAGAAATCATCCCTCAGAAGTGCTTCAGTTAGAAAAAAACTGAAGGGTTGTTTAGTCACACTAGTAAGTTTTCTCACGTCAAATTGGTAGGTAGTTTAATTCATTGTCTCTTTTACCAACATCACCACTTGCCCTTTAAGCATCCTTGCCCAGCCTTAGTCTGGAAGACAAGGTATTTCCAGAAATGGCCTCCTTAGGCTGCTCCAAAGCTTGATGGACAGATAGACTCGTGGCCTCCCCCAGCTGCATTAAACTGTGCTCGCAAATGTCCAGCCAAGGCTCTCCTTAAAGGGTGATTGTGTTTTACAGCAGAACTCTTGCCTTGGGCACTGAGATTTGGAACATATTGTTGTATCGGTTATGAGTCCTGATCTGATGCAGTCATGGAATCAAAAATCATCGTTTCTTGAGTGCAGTAGGGCTGCTCACACCAGTCCCCTTGTGGGCACAGTGGCTGCACTGGTCAATAAAACTAAATTTTAACTGTCAAGATTGCCCGGAGCTGTATAGATAAAATAATAAATGAGCAATTTTGATCCATGAATCAAAGCCGTACATTTAAAACCAACAAAAGTGAAAGTTAACTTCCTTATTGGGTATGTCTTTAAAGCATTTGTGTATTTTAGCAGATTATTCTTGTAAACTGGTTTCCTCGGCTCGTCTTGAAAGCCCCTTAAAATAATAGAAGCAGGGAAAGGTTTTTCTTAAGAGCAGAATAGGAGTCAAGACATGTGAGGTGGGGCTTGAAACAACACACCGAGGAGCTGGCCTTTCCCCAGCAAAACCGGCAGTAGCATGGTCCAGGCACTGCGTCAAGAAGGCTCCCTGGACAGTACTATACTATGGCTGTAGTAAGGAAGTGGCGGAAAAGAAACAGCAAGATTAAGCAGAGAGAGGAGGGAGAAAATACATTAATGATGTCTTTAAAATGCTTTTGATTCTCTTTTGGGTGAAAATGTCATTTGCCATGGTATAAACATCTTAGTCAGTGAGCTATCTGTAATTTAAAGATGCATCAGAAACCAAAGCTGAAGCAAAATCAGATGTTTTGACAGCATCTGATCAACAGAGGACTCCTGTACAGATGATACGCAAACTCAATGGATAGATGAAGGAAGGACAAAAGATTTCCAGAGATAAAAACATAAGCAGAACATAAGTGGCAGCAAGATTTTAAACTCCACTAATAAAACTAGTTCTTGACAAACCCACCTGCTCTCTAAAATGCTCCACTCTACACCCAATTTGGGATTTATCTGAGACCCTCCAGGCCAGGGAACAGAATCGTAAACAGCATCTCCAGAAGACCAGATACTTGATATTTTTTACATTTACTTGTTTGTTTGTTTGTGGGTGTGCATGTGGAGGTCAGTGGACAATCTGAGAAATCAATTTTCCCTTTTGATCACGTGGGTGCTGGGAACCAAACAGATCATCAGGCTTGTCAATAAGTGTCTTTATCCACTGAACCATTCCATAGCCTCTTATCTTCATTTTAAGCCATGCTCAGAGATAGATTGTCAGGTTTCAGGTTTGTTGCCCAAACTGGGATGAAAGGGAGCCTGCCAATTATGCCATAGGCTGCGACATACAGTCAGCTTACTTAGAGCTTCCATATTGCCTGCAAGTATCTACTCTCATAAAGCATGAGCTTTCAATCCTGGACTTGAACACAGATCTCTCCCATTGACCATGTCCTACAAACATTCTGAGTCATTACAGTGCTTTAAAAGAGCACTGCATGCATCATCGAGCATGCAGCATGGACTCAAGAAGTTCCAAGTGCTGTCGCTATTGTCAGTGCTACTGCTGGCACTAGCACGAGAGTTGTGTCTTTACATTGGATGTGTGTCAATCATTGCAACTTCTCCATGCAAAGAGTAGAGATAACACTCCTCCCAAATGGACAGCCGATTTTCCATACTTTTCATATGTGAGATGGGAATAAGCTACAGACTAAGAAATAATATTGGATGGTCGCCTACTAACACAGCTCATCCGGAATGAGATAAAGATACACACGTCATGACATACACAACTTCCTACATTGAGAACATGCTTAAGGATTTTTAACCTTCCTTCTATCCTGAGGCACACTCAGAGCTCTGGAATGAAAACCTGCTTTTCTAATAAATACTCTTCATGTCCCTGGGATTTGTGCATTAAAAATATACTTTATTTCCTGCCAGGCTGGGATCCCATGGCCCCAAGTGACAGCATAGTTTCACATTTGTTAAAGAAATCATAATAATTTAATATGGATAATTTCTGCTAATTTATATTTTTTTAAACTAAATTTGAAATTTATCCAAATCTAAAAAAAAAAAAAAAATCATAGCCATCACAGGGTTCCATTTTATTTGGAACATGAAACTATTTTAAAAAAAAAATCTCTCACTAGTAAATAAAAATTTCTAATTTCCCCAAATCCAATGAAACAGTAGGGGATGTAGAACTTTCCACAGACATTCTTTCAACCTAGAAGCACCAAATTAGTTCTCAGAGAGAGCAGGATGACCAGTCAGCATGGGTAACAGTCTCCTAATTCACAGTCTGCTTGTTCACTGAAAGAGTGTCCTCGCGCAAACTAAAGAGTCAGTCACCAGGTTCCCAGGGTTAAGAGTTTCTGAGCCTTAGAGCATTTTCTCCACTTAGCTGGAGCAAACATTTCTTTAGGTATCTTGCAGACAGGCCCCTCTTCCACAGAGACTGTCACCCAGCCAGTAACACACTCACCACCTTGTGGGAGCTACACCATTTGCATACATTGCATAACAAAGAGGAAGTGAAGGGACTCGGGGATCCTCACCTAAGAAATAATAAACTGAAGAGAACAAGTGAGCTGTAGGGGAGAAAAAGCATGTATGCGACACTGAAATAAAACTTCAAGTGTTGTGGATGTATCCCAACAATAGAGCACTTGCCTAGAATGCATAAGCACCCAAGTTCAAATCCTGGCATTACCAAATCAATGAATAGGAACTGGAGGGGTCATTCAACCATTAGGAACACTTGTGGCTTTCTCAGAGGACATGGGTTCAATTCCCAGCCCTCACAGGGCAATTCACAACTATCTGTTACTTCAGTTCCAAGGACCACCAACATGCATGGTATAGGCAAATCAGCCATACATGTAGGCAAGACACATAAAATAAAATAATAATAAACAAACCCAAAACAATCAATAAATAAAGGACTAGGGGCTTGATCCAACCAAAAAACATCAATGGAGACAGTAGCTCTTCCCCCAAAGAATACCCTGATACCATGCTGGCAGAGACTGATTTTTTATTCCTATTTGGAACCATAACACTATAGAATTGGTGTATAGCAACACCGAAAAGGCTCTCAAGTCTCTGTCCCCAAAGTCCCAGAAATAACATCTGACGATGCAGCCCCTTTATAACTGTGGGATATAGGGCAAACGCAAATTGACCATTGTTGGTTCTTTTGCCCATTAAGAAAAAAAGGGAGGTGCCTGGTCAGAGATATTCAGAAGTTAAGAGCACTATTTACTCTTCCAGAGGATCTAGTTTCTATTCCCAGGGCCCTCATGGGGGCTCACACTGCCTGTTACTCCAATTACAGATGATCTGATGTCTTCTTCCGGCCTCCATGGGCACCAGAAATGCATGTGGAGAACAGACATACAGGCAGGCAAAACATGCACATGAAATAAATACATCTTAAAAGAAACTCAAGTAAGAAAATGTTTTTAAAAAATAAAAGAGAAATTCATTTTTATTTTGCAGAGTTCTTTCTTTCATCTCTTACTTCTGCATGCTGTTTCCCAATACATTCTTAACCTCTTAGAAAGCAGTATAGGGGCCATGAATACTAAAATGGCCAATGCAGAAAAGCAAGCCTCCTGCTCTGCAAACCCCCAGTCTTTGTCACAAAGATCAAACCAATCAATTCCCTTGGCCACTGTATATTTTCCTACATAAGTCTTGATACATATTCAAGTTTTCACAAAGTTCATATATGGAAGTTTCTTGACCAGGGGACAGCGCTGAAAATCTGGGGATTCCATTCATATTTTCAACAGGCTGATTTCTTTGCTGTTAGGTAAAGGTACTTCCCGGGAACAAACTTCCTTTGTTCTAGAGAAGGACTCCTATTTATTATGTGTTGGGTTTTTTGTTCTTGCTTTTTTTGAGCAACTACAGGAAAAAAAAAAAAATGATGTCCGAGGATAGGTTTATGCTTGTGAGCACACGGAAAGAGGTCTCTGTTAGGAACATTAGATAAAAATGACAGAGCTGAACTTTTTCTTCTCTTTATAATTTTAAAATTTTTAAGTTTTTACCTTAGCATTCAAAGGAATAGATTTTATTATCATGTTTTCATACATGCATCCCATTATACTTTGTTCCTCTTCACTTTCCTCCCCTTCTGCTCTCCCCTGTCCCTCTTCTCTTGCCAGATGCTTCCCTCCTCCACACAGCCACTCTACTTTCATCTCATAGGTGCTCCATTACTCACCTTCTCCTTCTCCCTCTCTCCTTCTGTACTCTCTATGAAATGTTCCATTATCATCATCATCACAAACACACACACATTTTTATGTAAGTAGCAAATGAATGGCAGTGAGAAAAAAACTAAATAACTACATATGACACTGAACGTTGTTTCCCACGGATGAAGGCAGGTTTCATCATGTTCTGTAACAGTGGAGAATAGTGTCTGTGCTGCTTTATTGGGAGAACACTGACTCTGTGTGCCAGCACGTCCAGGCAGTGTCATCCCTTGACTCTTCTGTTTCTCGAGTTCAGTCGACTTCTGTCCTTGAGTCTATTGGAACCAAAGTTAGTCAAAAAGCTAATAATCATTTCTTTAAACAATTTAAGATTTTACTTACTTGTTGTGTGTGTGTGTGTGTGTGTGTGTGTGTTGAGCTGTATATAGTGCTCAGTGCATGTGTGGTCAGAGTATAACTTGTGGAAGTCAGTTCTCTTGTACTGTGTGGGTCCAAGGATCTGACTCTGGTTGGCAGGCTCAGCAGCAAACGCTTTTCTACCTGCTCAGCCTTCTTACAAGCCCTAATAATCGTTTCTTATGATTACTTATTTCCAAGAAAATAAACAAGTTCAGTTGTTTTGTTGTGGGTTGTTTTTTTTTGTTTTGTTTTTGTATCTGTGGTTCCTTTTATTCATGATATCTTTCTTATTACAAAGCCCAAACTAAAAATTATTTAAAATAATCAAACTGATAGACAGGAAGATAATCCATATCTAGTGAGAAGATAGCGAGGTGCTTCTAGAATCATTTGGGAAATGCCCAGGTAGAATTTAGACCTACTAGCAGCCCTCACCCACCCATATAGCAAGGAGTTACTGAATACACCTCATTGGAGGCCCAGGTGAACCATGAAAGTGGCCTTACCTCTTAGGAACCTAAGGGTCACAATAATATATAGTGAGCTACAGAGTGGATTAGAAAACACCAGCTTACTGTGGGAATAGAAAATGGGAGGACTTTGCCTAAAAAGGGGTTACGGGAGCTCTCTTAAAGTAACCCTTAATTTGAAGAAAATGGGTCAAAGTTAACTAGGTGGAGAGGCGAATGCAAGGCATTTTAGTAAAAGGATCTCGCTTTTAGAATACCACAGAGCAATTTCGACACCAACACGGACTTAACATTACAGGAGAGTCTGAGCTTGGTACAGTTAGTATGTAACAGACCTGAAGAGTTCATCAAGAAGTTAACTAACAAGTCACATGAGAATTCCATCAAGGAATTGTCCAGACTGGTTCAACAATTAAGAATTTGGACTGGAGCTGGCCCACTGGAAGGTATTTGCCCAACATGTACGAGGTCACTGTGTCCCCAGATGCACAGGGAGAAATGAAGAAAAAAAAAAAGAAAGAAAAAGAAAAACTAGTGAAAAACTAGTTATCTTTGACTATGGCTACCTTTCTAAATTTTTGATTTAGGGGTTCCTGAAAACATAATGATATAAAAAATTTATGTCATGGTGTGGAAGTTGTCTCACAGGTCGGAATTTGAGATCATGAAACAATTGTTCCCACAGCTTTGGGCAAAAAGAAGAAGGAGAGGGAATTGTGCCTTGGCTTTTTAAATATGTTACCATCTAATTTTACCTTCAATGAGCTCATTCTAATTTGAAATGCACGGCTGCACATTGCTATATATCTTGAATTATTTGCTGCTGAAGATTCACGCACCAATGCATTAGTGGATTTCTCATAGATTTTTTTTTTCTAATGTATGTGTGCTGGTCACTTCCAGTCTGTGTTTCAAGTAAGCTGGGTGCCTTGAAAAGCCAGTAGGCTTACTCTTACTCTCTCTTGTTTATTTCTGGCTTATTCTTTCCTTAAATACAGTAATTGCTTTTTCTCCAGAGAGTAGCATGTGTACAAATAATTCCAACGCCTTTTTCACACACAGGCTGTGGGATTTGCTATTGAGTGCGGCTCAGAGGCATGAATCATGAAGGCTCCTTAAATGTGGCCTGTATCATTTGAAGGTAAACTATAGACCAAGTCTGGGGGCTCTTAAATGTAAGCACTGACTTGCTGAAGTCCTCATCCAATCAATTTTATTCCCATACCAAATGTAATTATTGAAGCGTCCCCTGCTGCACTGATCTAAAACAGAGACAGCCATGCCCTTACCAACTTTAGACTTTTGTGGATGAAGCCAGCATTAACCAACGTATCAGCGTACCATACTGAAGCATGACAACGCCCTAGAGGATGAATAGTATAGAAAATCTCAGGACGGAGGGATATGGTACAGTTTAGGAGTGGTGGAGAATATCACCAAGGAAGAGACAGAGATGTCTGAGCTGAGATTTAAAGGCAGGCAGAGGTTCAAGTGGAGAAGAGAAGAGAGATAGCCCAAATCGTTGAGACTAAGTAAAAAGCTTCTCCAAGAAAAAAAGATTATGGGGCTGGGAAGATGGCTCATTCCTTACAGTGCTGGCTGTGCGGCCAGAAAGAGCAAAGCTCTGTCCGAGCACACGTGTAAAGAAGATGCACAAGTGGTACACATTGTTTCTCAGCACCAAGGCAGGAAGATCCCTGGGCTCACTGACTAACCTATCCTGAAAGTGGTGAGGCCCAAGTCCCAGTGCGTTATCCTGCTCAGAAAAGAAAGGTGGATAGGAAGAAAGGCAGCCCAGATGCATGCGCATACATGTGAACATTTACCAGCACACAGCATGTACCAGCACACACACATGCGCACACACACACACACACACACACACACACACACACACGCACACACCACACACACACACACATACACACACACACACACACACACACAAGAATAACATTTGGAAAAGAAGGTGCACAGCTAAACTCAGAGGGTAAACTGAGGGTTAGGAAAGACCTGCCTAAAGAGCTTCGCAGAATCCAGCCACACAAGCACCTCTATGGCAGGCTTACAGTTTCAGCCTTCAAGTCACATGCAGAGAGGAGGTGTCATGCACAGAGGCACATTTTCACTGCAGAACAGAAATGAGAACAATGGCCTCTGGGTCTCCATCAAACCGTGGTATGTCAGTCCATCTGACTGCAAAGTGCTGTTAGTCACTCAAGTCCAGGCACATGAGATTTAATCTGCGCTGGCCCACTGCAGCCATGAAAATCTACATGGATCCAAAGTTCCTGGCATAGTACCACGTTTGTAAAATAGAACTAATACAGGTTAAATGAACTGGAGCAATTGGTGCCTAGGGGTCAAGAATATAATCTAGGTTTATGGAGTAAACTGCTCACTCTGATGTGTGAGCCACAGGCTTTACATACATGATTTCTGGCAATTTGTAATTCACTGCAATTTATTTGTATCTTGGAAGCTATGCACATACATGTGAACACTCATACATGCACACAGATACAAACTCACGGATTAACGTCTTCAGAAACAAGTAGATTAAGCTGAAACATATCTACAGGCGTTTATTGCCTATAAAGTGGGTTTCTTACCCTCGGATTTCTTTTTTTTTCTCATTTGCAAATTGAAGCCAATTATACTCACCTCACAGGATTCTTACTGAAATCAAGCCATTCAAATAAATTTCCAAGTTCAATATTTAGAGTAGAGTTGCTCTAATCAATTTTTATCCTACTTTAGTTTAATTTATTTTCCTTGAATTAAGAATTTTATGAATATGAATGTTTTGCCTGCATGTATGTCTGTGCAGTATGTGTGTGCCTGAAGCCCACAGATGTCAGAAAAGAGAACTGGATCCCCTGGGATTGGAGATACAGGTGTGAGATTTCATATGTGTTCTGGGAATCAAACGCAAGTCTTTTGGAAGAGCAGCCAGTGCTCTTAACCACTGAGCCAGCTCTCTAGCCCAAATTATATTCTTTCATAACCAAGTAGAGAAAATTAAAAATATGACTCGTGTTCACAAAGGCTTGGGAAATAAGACGCACCATAATAAAATCCATGAAGTTTCCATGTGTCACTCTTGAGATCTTGACTGAACTCTGGCAATCAATAACTAAATATTTCAGAGCCTGAAAATAACAAAAAGAGTCAGCTCTTCACTCAAGCTGTACAGTGAACATAGGTTGGCTGTAAGCCTCTTCCCCACGGGGTCATTTAGGGTCTGGGTACATGGGCTTCAGACACACAGAAAGAAGGATGTGACATCAAGTCTTGTGCTGGAGGAGAGATGGACTTTGTCAGTTCTCCATCACATGACTGTGAACACAGCAAGCCTCACAGGGTTCAGGAAAAGAAGCAGAGAATTGGACAAACCAGGCGTCACTCCTACTGTGAGCTTTCTTTCAGGTACTCATGTTCCTCATAGTACGCTCAGAGTAGCCTGACCCATTCCCCCAAGAGGACATCACCACAGTCCTCCAGTCCCCTCAAGAGGAGCTCTGGGCAATGGTGGATCATCTCCATTCAGATAACTTGAGATTCTTCTTGATCTGAACACAAAATAAAGAGACAAAGAGATTTTGAAAGGAATTTGTTGAGGGATGGCTGTGTTCCACCGCTGGGCCTTGTTCTTTGCAGCCGTAGGTTCAACTCCACATAGATTTTTTTTTTTGTTCCCCTCCTTGGCTAAACCTGAAGTGAAGCTGAGGGAGGTGCTTTGGGAATATGATTTTTCCGGGAGCAAAATAAATTCTTGGATACATTTAACATCAATAAATAATTAGGGAGTTGGGCGTGGTGGTGCAGGCCTTTAACCCCAACACTTGGGAGGCAGATGCAGGTAGATCCCTGTGACTTAAAGAATAGCCTGGTCTACAGAGTGGGATCCAGGACAGCCAGAGTTAGGTAGGGAGACACTATAGTAAAGAAAATAAA
Source organism: Psammomys obesus (assembly GCF_907164565.1). Classification (NCBI taxonomy): domain Eukaryota; kingdom Metazoa; phylum Chordata; class Mammalia; order Rodentia; family Muridae; genus Psammomys; species Psammomys obesus. The sequence continues at coordinate 14,339,205 of NW_026596069.1, forward strand.
CAAATAAATAGAGGATAGTTGGAGTTTTAAGTATTTAATTCTTAGCAGCTTCTTTGAACCATGTTGGTGGAATTTAAGGCTTTAGAAAATGAGAGATGTGTCATATGTTTTCATCCACTGCATGACTTACAACAAAGTCCACATTTCTTTTCTGGTGTACTTTTTTTTTCCTTTATTTTGTTTTGTTTTTCCCTGTTTACCTCCTTTTCATAAAAAGACACCCACATGCCTATGCACACATACCTTCTAATGCTCTCTGTATATTTGTTTCTTTTGTTCTCTGTTTCTTGAGTACAATTTACTGGGTTTCTCATTCTTGATTGAAACTTTCTTTTTACAAATTTACTTACTAGTATTGTATCTGTGTGTTTGTGTGTGCTGGGGCAGTGTGAGAGTGTGGCGTACATACGCCACAGTAAATGTGCAGAGCTAGGAGGACAAGGTCAGGACTTCCACCATGGACTCCAGTGATCAGCGCTGAGATCTGATCCATCTCCTGAGCCATCTCGCCAGCCCCCTTAACTGAACCTTTCTTCCTGACAACCGAACTCAATGAAATTACTGTGGAAAATATATACCTTTAATTTTGTCATGAATCAATCTTTAGCTTAAACACCTGCTTAAAATTCTTCTCAATAGGGGACCATTCAAAGGTGTCTTCATGGACACATACATACATGCACATGAGCAGGGAGGGGGGTAAGGGGGAGGAGAACAGGTACAGAGACAGTGACAGGCAGACAGACAGACAGAGATTTCTGGGTTCTCTTTCCTTTCCATTTAGAAATGAGCAAATCATTTCCTGAGATCTTTTTTAAAATAAGGTTTTCAAACTCCCCTTCTTTCGTATGATTCCCTGCACTCTGCCGAGGGTTTGGTTATGAGTCTTAGTATCTACTTCGATACACTGCTAGGTAGAGTCTTTCAGATGCCTTCTGCAGTAGACTCCTGTCATACATTCAATGCACATCCCATTTGTCTTTCTAAATGAGGATTGATCATCATACCCCATGTCCACTTTCTTGATTATCTTCTTTAGGTGTATAGATTTCATTATGTTTATCATATCTTTTAGGTCTATATAAGCGAGTATATGCCATGTTTGTCTTTCCCCTTCTGGGATACTTCACTCAGAATGATCTTTTCTAGATCCTACCATTTGCCTGCAAATTTCATGATTTCCTCTTTTTTGATTGCTGAGTAGTATTTGATGTGGAAAGGATAGGAACTCCACAAGGACAAAACATATCTGGGCACAGGGTCTTTTCTGAGATGGACACTCAACCAAAGACCATAAGAGGATAAAACCTAGAACCTCTGCTCGGATGTGACCCGTGATAGCTCAGTAATCAATTGGTTTCCCATAGTAAGGGGAACAAGGACTATTTCTAACAGGAACTCAATGACTGGCTCTTTGACCTCCCCACCTCCCAAGGGAGGAGCAGTACTGTTAGACCACAGAGGAGGACTTTGCAGCCAGTCCTGAAAATACCTGACAAAACGTAGTCATATGAAAGGGGAGGAGGTCCTCCCCTATCAGTGGACTTGGAAAGGGGCAGGGAGGAGATGAGGGAGGGAGGGTGGGACTGGGGAGGGAAGGAGGGATACAGCTGGGATACAGAATTAACAAAATGTAACTAATGAGAAAAATAAAACTTAAAAAAAAATAAGGTTTTCAAGTGCAGCTGACAGCAACCAATACATGTGACCAACATTGTTTTCCAACCTCTGCCTTAAAAAGTGGGGGGCTTAACAAATAACTGATTGGCACTCCAACAAGGAACAGATGTCACCACATGGTCCTTCTACATCCCAGCAAGCACTTCCATCTTTCCTCTGCCCCTGCTAACCCCCCTTATCATTGGCCAGGGGGCCATCTTGGTTTCCACACCTGCATCTGTCAATTAAGCACTCATAATGACCTCAAAACTGTAGCAAGTTGTGTACATAAGGACTTATTTCTTATGTATGGTAGGTTAAGTGGGGGCGTGTTGTACACCTTGTTCTTGTGTGCAGATCCCTAGAACCCCTCCCCCCCATTTCAGGGGAGAGCAGAATTTCACATTGATTCTTAGGGCTTCTCACCTGAAAAGGATCATTGTCCACCCAAAATTACAAGGCCACACCTAACTCCAGTATGCCTCAAGAAGGACTGTCCTCCCAAGATGTCAAAGAAGAATCAAAATACCTTTTTATCTTGGTCTTGTATCTTCTATACCCTGCTTTAGTTACTCTAGTTACTATTGAAACCACACTAAGAAACAGAGAGTGATGAGAGCTGGTGCTCCCCAGATAACTTTTTATGTAGTCCAAGTTCAAAGCCCAGGGACAGCACTGCCCGTGTGTGGGGTGATCTTTCCATTCAGTCAATCTAAACAAGATAGTCTCTCACAGGTGTTCCCAGAGGAGTTTTCTCCCAGGAAATTCTAGATCTCGTCAAACTGACAATCATTATCATTCTTTCACACCCTCCCACTACACAACTTTTATCTATTTGGAGGGGAGGGGTTCATATTTGTTTGTTCTGCAGTGCTATAGAAGAAGTGTGGTGTTTCACACACCCTAGGCAAGGGCACCACCCCTGGCCTAACATCTGTAACCCCATAATATTTAATACCCTGTCTTAATCTATTTGAGTTATTACCAATAACTCAATAACAGAGACTGGGTAAGTTCTAGAGAGGCAGACTGTAGTTCACAGTTCTCGTCCAAGGTCGAAGGACAGATCTTGCTGGGAGGCCATCTTCCTGGGAGAGCCCCAGAGTAACACAAAGCATCACAAATATGTGCTGGCTTCTTGATCGTGGGCAGAGTACCAAGGAGCTCCCTCTCTGACACGTTGCCTTCCAAAGGCTCCCCCTCCGTGTTCCATACAAAGACTAAATCTCTATACTCTTGATGTCCCACAGTGGGTACTGACTTTCAGTGTGAACCTAGGAGTCAGTACCCATCCTCAAACCCAGATCAATACAACACGGCATCTTATATTCTACATATGTCTGGTTCACTCTTGAAACATGCAAAATAGTCTCGCCTATTCAATGAAAAATTTTGTAGTAAAGTTAGATAGTTGTCTTGTGCTTTTTCTGCATTTCCTGGCTCAGAGAGTGTGTTGTCAGAGATGATGTTAACTGGCCCCAAACTAGATACCTCTCTGGGTAAAGAAAAACTACAGAAGCACATTCCAAATGTTATTATATGATAATGCTTTGTGGATGTAAATTTTCAAATACTCACATCCTTCAAATACTTTAAATGTGCTTGAGTTTATACACTGTCCCCCATTTTTACTATGTATTATGTCTAAGTGTGCATCTATACCATAGCCACATGTATACATGCTGCTTTAGATGCAAATTACACAGATCCACACAATTCTTATAAAATCAGAAGGGTTTTATTTAAACAAAACAGGAGCCAGGCATGGTGGCACACAGATTAAGAGTTTGTGCACAGCATAGGCTATAGTGTAAGCTTGAAACAAGTGAGAACTTTTACCGCCCTAAAATAAGAGGAGAATGGAAATAACTTTAACAATAACCATCAAGAGTAATAAAAAGATGGTTTTGATGATGAGCGAATATTATATGCAATTATCTGAATTTAAAAAAAGGTAGATGTGCCAATATGTGGTTACTCGGGCCTGTAATTCCCTTGGCAGGCCGAGGCAGGAGGATTTCAGACGTTCAAGGGCAGCCTGGCCTACATAATGAGAAGCAACAAAAACAAAGGGCACATAGGGGTGCGATTGCTTTCAAATCCAGAAGGTGACCCTGTGGTGATGTCACTTACCAGCATATCTGTTACGAAAATCCAACTGTTCAGAATGTGAGGGTTTCTTTATCATAGGCTGACTGACTCCCATTTCTGGGAGTGTGTGGCCACATGGCCTCCGTTCTCATTAAGTGTTTTGAATGCTATGAATTGCTACTGTAAGAGCCATAAGAATCATGTGTGTCTATAATTTGCTTTTTTCTGCAATACACATTGTTTGTACATAAAACTGATGTGAAGATTGGACTTAGCTGACATACAGGTTACTTTCATTGAAGGAGGGACAGACATGCTTTACATTTGTGCCTAGCAAGCAAGGCATTCTAAGTCTTAGTCCTTGTCTAGTCATTAAAGTCTTAATTTGTTAAAGAAGAAAATTAAGATTAAATTCCAGTTATTTAACTAGAATGAAACCATTGTGAGCTTCAAAGATGAAAATGTTGCCACATTTCTATGTTGAGAACTGCTAAAGCAGTTTCAGAAAACCCTACTGCTAAGGCAATGATGTATCACTTTTACTTTCATTATATGTTTTTAATCAGAGCGTGACTTCACACTAGACAAAGCGACGCTTTATGCATGGGCTCACTTGTTTTTGCTAAAATCTTCTGACATGATTAATTTTACTTTAATGCTTTTGTCTTGTTGTAATGGTAAGGATGATGGGTATAAACCAGGCACAAATACATGCTTTTCCATTATAATGCCTCTGAGCATTAAAAATATCTTAGATGAAAGGGAAAAAAATCACAGGAGACTGGTCCGACTGGAATTAAATTTCTTGCTACCTGAACACACAGTGCAGGAGATTAAAAAAAATGATTCAGTCATTGTTTTTAGTTTTATTTTGGGTATTTTTATAGCAATTTATTCATCTGTATGATGAAATCTGAAGAGGAGGAGAGAGATCAGAGTGCGTGGATTTCTCGATCGCATTTGTTGCTCTGCAGCATTCACCTCCTTCACAGTGTAAAGAGACTGAAATATTAACCAGTTCTATGCCAGGAGTATCTGTCCACCAGGTCAGGCAGCAGGTGATAGCATCTCTAGTTAACTCTTGAACTCAGATATAAGCGACTTTTTGCTCATACTGATCTGCAAGCTAAAATGATTGGGTAAAATAGATAACATTTGTCCAATTTACATAAAGCAGGGATAGATAATTTGAGGAAGAAAACAACAGATCATTCAACAAGTGAGAACCTCTTTGTGAGCAGCCAATGAAGGATTGGTCCCACCCTAGTCACGTTTTCCTCTTTCCCCGATAAAGGATGGAGATGAGTCTGTACTATTAAAGCACCTCACCTCCTTTCATCCGTACAGCCCGTCTGCTTCTTTTACTTGTATCCCAAGCAAATCGTGTTCTGGTAAGCACATCACCCAGTGCAGTCCAAGAGCACGCGATACAGTCATGGAGATACCCTCTGTCTCTGGGGGTCCTACCTGGTAACTACTAGCCACAGAGGCTTCTGGACACTTAAATGAGGCTGTTATGACTGAAAAACTGGCATTCTCTTTCCATTTTACTCCAGTGAATCTAGGTTTAAGACACCTTCTTACAGCAAGTGTCTCCTATGTCCATAGCGCTGGGTAGTGGTAGCTGGATGAGGGCACCACTGCCAGCACCACCCAATCTCTTCCCCTGAAGGCAATGAGGGGGAAAAATGACAGATGTAGTCTTATTTCTGTTGCTATGAAGAAATGTCCAGACAGAAAGCAACTTAGGACCAAAGGGTTTTTCTGGTTTAACAGGGCCAGGTTACAGATCATTGTTTTGGGGATGTCCAAACAGGAACATCCCATCTACAGTCAAGATTAAAGAGAAAGCAAATGCATCCTTGCTCGTTTGCGCTCATCCAGCTTTCGTTACTCATATACGGTTCAGAGCCATAAGATGATTCTGTCCAGGCTGGGCTGGGGCAATTAATTAACAATCAAGACTGCCTCCCAGGCATTCCAAGGCTAACCTGATCTAGACAATTCTTCAGTCGTTGCTCTCTTCTTCAGTGAATGGGGTTGTGTAACATTGACAATTTAAAACTATCCATCCCCGGGAGCTCCATGTATATACTAAACTGAAAAGCATGAATGAGTGATCCTGTGTGCCCCTTGGCTTCACCTTTTAGCTTCTCACGCTAATTTCATGAACCCTCATGTTTTCATCTGAGTTACCCAATATGTATGTTTTCAAGAGCCATTCTGGGTATGCACTGGATCTTTTAAGACAATACCAAAAAGCCCATAGACATGTTCACAGGAGTTCAGCGAAAAGAACTTCATGAGAAGTCAAATGGTAGAGGAGAATCTAGTTTTGCCTTAGATAGGTGTGTCTCAACCTTCCTAATGCGCAACCCTTTAATACATTCATGTTGTGGTGACCTGAAGCCATAAAATTATATTCGTTGCTATTTCCTAACTGTAATTTTGTGATTGTTGTAAATATCTGATAGGCAGGACATCTGATTGCAAACCCTGTGAAAAGATCGTTTGATCCTACCCCATCCCACACCCTGCCCCCAAAGGGCGTCGACCCACAGCTTGACAACCACTGCCTTAGAGCTTTTGGATACTCTCACATGGGAACTTGCCTGCCCAATGTCTTCATTTGCAAGAGGTGATATGACAATGTACTAAGTCCCTAAAATGACAGAAATGTTTTCTCACTATTTTGGAAGGTAGGAATTTTAGAGTATATGCAGAACCACACTGGTGTCCAAATCTCTAAGGCAGAATCAATTCCTATTTTACCTCTGGTGAAGAACCTTGTGGCTTCTGGCTATTCCTGGTAACCCTTGGTGCTCTGTAGCTTGCAGCCTCATATCCAGTGTGTGTCTGCTTCTTCCATGGCATTCTTCCCCGTGCCACTCCTCAACAACTGACGCTTTTCTCATTTCTTTATAAACATAACTGCCTTTGTGTTTAGGGCCTACCCTAACCCAGTATGTCCTCATCGTCCCTTGATTTTTAATCTCTAAAGATGCTGTATCCAAATCAGGTCATATTTACTGGTCCTACGTATAAGAATTTGACCTCTCTTTTCTTGGAGACACCATCAACTTCCTGCACCAAAATAATGATACATATAAGGGAAATTCCAGTCACTTCACTCATAGTTATCCATTTGCCACAATAGCCCTCTGCAGCAATAGGCATTCCTTTTATTTCTGCTTCAGATGTCTATATGGAGGCACAGGGGCTTAGACTGATTTGCTCAAGGTCACACAGATGGTAAATGGCAAAGCCAGAATGTATACCAAATAAAGCCCCAGAGCCCGCACCCTTGCTGCTTCTCATTACTCTGGTAATAGCAGAGCACATGCCGTAAGAGGAGTTAGAGCTAGAACAGTTGACAAGCTCCTTGATGGGTTCGTGCAGAATAAAACTGAGTACGGCCTGCACAAATGAGCATGTTTCATGACAGGCACGCCTACTTACTGAACCATTCCTGTCCTCCGTTGTTTTTAATTGAAGACTGAAGAAAGAATACAGCAACAAGCTCTAGCAAATGCTTTTTCCATCCCTTTTGATTTGGTCATCTATTAGATGATATTTAAAAGGAAGGAAGGAAGGAAGGAAGGAAGGAAGGAAGGAAGGAAGGAAGGAAGGAAGGAAGGAAGGAAGGAAGGAAGGAAAAGGGGGCTTTGTGTTATTTTCTGGTCAAAGTTATTCTAGCATAGTATGTTCTTTATTCCCAGAACACTGGAAGTTTCCATCATTCCTTTCTTTGCGGCTTTCCTCCCCTTCAAAAATCCTGACTGCAAGGTCTATGTGCCAAGATCTCTAAGAAAAATATGCCTCAGCCTGGTGTGGTGGTGCATAGCTTTAACCTCAGCATCTGGGAAACAGAGGCAGGCAGATGAGTTGCAGGCCATCCAGGTTATTTAGTAGTATCCTGTGTCAAACAAAGAAAGGAAAAGATAATCTCTCTCATGGTGTACTAATGATACAAATGTACTCTTTGTCTGGGCCATGTTAGCACTTCAGACCTTTGCCTTCTGTCCATTCACAAATTTGTCTCAAGTTTTTCTTTTCTATAGCCATTAACTTTACCAAGTATTAGGATCTGCTTTAGTGTGTGCATAAATATTCCATCAGATACAATTTCTTCTTCCACTTTAGAGTCTTCAGGGGTTTTTAGATAATAAGACATCCTTTTCTTCTTTATTCTTGTCAAAATCCTGAGTCATTCTTCTCACCTGAGCAACAATCAAAAGGTAGGAGCAGGTGAATTAAGGAGATGTGCAATAGTTGTTTGCTTTCAATTACATCATGAGATTTATAGAGGTTTGATATGCCATATTGTGACTGTCACAAATACATGCAAATAGGTTTCTAAATATAATCCAGGGAACAATCCCGGCTGGCTCTCGTAATTGACTTGAATCTCTAATGTCCAGCTCAGTTGTGAATCCAGCATTGCAGCTTCATCTTCCATGCCATCCTTCAGTTAGCTTCAGTCCTAAACTGAAAAGCATCAGTAGACACACATACAACACAAAGGCAGGAGAATGGGGCTACCATCCCTTTGGCCACATGGAAGAACTTTTGTTGACCTTTAAAAATATTTGGGTTTCCTGTTCTCTGTTAATAAAAAAAAAAATGAAGCTACAACAGGATGTGATGAAATAATCACATTAAGTAAATTAAATCAGTCTCAGAAAGAGAAATATTGCGTGTTTCCTATCACTTGCAGGGAAGGGTTGAGATGGGAGAGGATAAAGGGTTATGGAGGGAATATGCATGCACAAAAATCAATTTATGAAAGTCGATGAAATATAAATTCTAAAAACAGAAACAAAATGCATATTTTAAGGAAGTTGCTTTTATTCCTAGCAGTAACTATGATTTAGTCATTTATAAACATAATAGCTGATGGACTGCATAAAGCCAGTGATGGGAGTTCAATTCCTTTTTCAGCTCAACTGGCTTCCTTCACAGGGAAAACGAAACTGCAAGCCATAGGCTGTGTGCACCCCAACCAGCCCCTTGTCAGCAAAGGCGGCTGTTGATGGTGGCAGTCCACTGAAAGACAGGGAGAACGCCACAAATCCATCCATGCCACTGGAAAATAACGGGGTAGCTCTTCTGCTGACAGTGGCTCCCTGGCCTTGTCCTCATGCATGCTAATTTGTTAAGCAGAACTGATGGGGGACAGAGAAAGTCCAGGGCTCTGCAAGGGCGTCTGTTTTTCTTGTTTGCAGAAGACAACATGTCACTTGAAAGAATGCAAATAGCAAACACATGCATCTAAACATATTTCCGAGGATAAATAATTCCACTGCCAACTTTTTCTTCTGAGAAAAAAATGTGTTAGTAGTCATAGTTTATCCAGTTGTCAGCAAAGATTTTCTGTAAAGAGCCAGCTAGTAAATATTTGGGGTTTTGCAACCATAAGGTCCCTGTTGCAACTACTCAGCTTTGTCCTTGTAGCACAAAAGCAGCCATGAACAATCAACAAACAAGCACAACTGTGTTCCAGTAGAACTTTATCAGCAAAATAGAGCAAGGGCAGGAGTTGGCTAGCAGGTTGTAATTTGCCACTACCCTCTAGACCAGCAGTTCTCAACCTCTGAGTTCCCTCACTTGGAGGTCGAACAACCCTCTGAGGGGTTGCCTAAGAACATTGGAAAACATTTACATATTTACATTATGACTCATAAGAGTAGCAAAATTACAGTAGCAACAAAAACAACTTTCTGGTTGGGAGTCACCACAACATGAAGAACTTTATTAAAGGGTCACAGCATTAGGAAGGTTGAGAATCAGTTATTTAGATAAAAGGGCTCTCAACTTATTGATAAATTATACCATTGGTAATGAAACAATGGTTGTTTAAGAGCTAATAGTTATTACAGTGCCCAGGTCCTTTGCGTGTATTAATTCATTTAATACTCTGAGGTCAATTCAAAGACTCCTGTCATCTAGAGGAAGACTCCAGGGCAGAGTGCAGTCAAAGAACTTGTTGGACATCACCAGTCAAAAGCACAGGCTAAGCTATGCTTAGGTAATTGTTCCCAAGTTCAATCTATAAACCGCACATGCTAGTGACTCTCAAGGAATTTGTTGACCCTCATGTTCAACTTCAGAGGCAGACACTGTTCTGGGCACAAACAAAATGATTTCTTTGCCAGCAACTTGAGGACAGATACCATGTTTATCACTGGCTGATTTCACTTACACTTGAATCAGAGGATTAGATCTCATGCTGAAATATCAGATGCAGGCAAACGTAGCTTTAGAAGGCATGGAGTTCCTAGTAGGGATTGTGATGAGGCTCCAGTCTTCTAACGGTATGTACAGCAGCTCAACGTAGTTACTTTACATACATTATGCATTTGGACTTGAAAATGTCTATTACATAACCCAGGTCTATTTGAATACTATGTATGAAAAAGAAGTATGGTATGAAAAATAGAGGAACGGAATTTTTATTTTAGCAACACCAAAATGGATAATGAGCATTTAATTGAACTTACATGTCTGGCATTGCATTAAAGACATTGCCAACATCTTCTCTTCTATTTACTGTTCGTAAGGGAGATAAACATACACGTAGGGACAGGAGATAAGTTGTCCAAACCTAGCACATGTGTGATTCATGTTCTAAGATGGCGTAAAACCCATGTTCAGAGCTGCACGACACCCCTCCTGGGTGATCTCTTCTTCCAGTGCCTCAAGGCAATACACACAGAGAACTTTCATATGCAAGGCCTTGAGCTCGCTGCCTCTGTGCTGAGCAACTGTGAGGTCAGCGTTACTGCTCTTCCATCTTCCTGATGAGAACATTAGGACTGTGGGCATCAGCGTTTCCTGATGAGCTAGCTGAAAAGCTGAGGCGCCTGGGTGCAGAGCCTGCCTCAGTGCTGGGCACCATCACCTTAACATTGCATTTGCAAATGTGCATAACGCCTGTGTGTGTGTGTGCACACACATGCACGTTCTCCTTTGCTGTCACGCAGCAGGGCCTGTGCAGAGGTCAGAGTGAATTCATTCTCCCCCTCCACCATGGGATCCTACGGATCTGACTGACCTGGCATCATCAGATTTGCCCACTAGGAGCCTTATTCTCACCGGATGGAGAGGTGTTAAGGACCCTCTGGAAGTGTGCATGTTCTTTTATTGGATGAGGTCCGTCTTTGTAACAACTCTTGAAGGTAATGTTGCTGTGTCTTCTCGGTTGCACAGACTCTCAGGGCTATTATTCAATGGATACCCCCTAATATCCCATGAGATAAACAGGTCACCATTTATTGCCCTTATTTGACATTTGTGGAAACTAAAGTTCAGAGTAGTTAAGTGACTTGTCAAGGTCACACAATAATTGATGAATTTGTGGCTCAAGCCCTTGGCTTCTGACCTAATTTGGTTCAGTGTTCTTTCTATTAAGCCAAGTTCTGTAAAACCTTATTAGGAATTCTCTGACCTGGAACTGACACCATTTGATCTCTTTCTAACATGAAATTTTTTTCCCCAACCAGATTATTTAGAAAACCATTTCTATCTCAGAAGTTTTAAAACCACCGTGGCTAAGCCAGGCATTATGGCACACACTGGTAAACCTAGCACTGGGGAGGCAGAGAGAAAGGAATCGCTGCAAGCTCAAGGCTAGACTGGTTTACTCAGGTAGTGAGTCCCAGTCCAGCCACAGCTACACAGTGGAACTGTTTCTCCAAAACAGCATAAAACAAAACGATCACCATAGCCATTGTCAGTGGAAAATAATTCCCAGCTTGAAAATGCAGAGGTGAGCATGTGTAGTGGTCTGTTAAGACTCAGGCACCCTAGTGGTTGACAACCCAGGTTCTATCAGGAAACAGACAATATCCTGTCGCAGAGAGCTACTTGGAGAGCTGCAGCAAGGAGGGCATGTTCCCCCTCCCCCTCTCCAGGGCTAGTAACCTCAAGGCATTGTTAAGCACCTCATTCTGGAAGGCAAGTGAAGTGAGGCGCTTCAGACTGGACACAGACAGACAGACTGTGGAGAGGGCTAGCTGACAGAAGGGTCCCAGGAGAACAAAAACTGCCTTTTTTCCTTCCCTCTGTCAGTCTGAGAGGGTGCCTAGCAGGAAGCTAGCAACCACTAGATCCACAGGTGCCTGGAAGTACAGAGTCAGATCACAGAGGAAAGTCAGATCACAAAGGAAAGATTCCCCAGTACCGTCCCTACAAGCCACCTTGAAGTTCGTAGGGTCTGACAACTTTTCCTTTTGCTTTCCTCTCTCACTTTCTTGCTGATCTGGACAGAGCATGAGCAAGCTTTTCTGGTACCCCGGGCTTCCTTTCTCTTTCTCTGTCTTAATTACTGTTTTCCTGCCATGACCAAGGCATTATATAAGAAACTATATAGACTTTATATAAGGAACTATATAACTGGAAGCTTGGTTACAGTCTTAGAGACTTAGTCCATGGTCATCGTGGGAGGAAGCAGATAGGCATGGTGCTGGAACCACAGATGAAAGCTTTACATCTTCAAGAGAAAGAAAGAAAGAAAGAAAGAAAGAAAGAAAGAAAGAAAGAAAGAAAGGAAGGAAGGAAGGAAGGAAGGAAGGAAGGAAGGAAGGAAGGAAG
>NW_026596069.1:14351556-14391973 GCF_907164565.1 Psammomys obesus
AAGAAAGAAAGAAAGAAAGAAAGAAAGAAAGAAAGAAAGAAAGAAAGAAAGAGACACTGGGCCTGGCTGGCATTTGAAACCCCAAAGCCTATCCTCAGTGACATATCTCCCCCCAACAAGGCCACACCTCCTAATCCTTCTAATTCTTCTCACACATTTCCACTGCCTGATTAAGGATTCAGATCCTATGGGGGCCATCCCCATTCAAACCATCACAGAATCTAAACCTTCCCTCTCCAGTACTGGCTGTCTGTCCTCCACGCGGCTCACCTCCATGCTGCTTTAACTCAAACTCATAGCTCTTTTTTTTTTTTTTCCTTCTCTTCTCTGTTCTCCTTCTCCGGTAGCCACTGTGACTCAGTTTGCCTGCCATGGAGTTTTTCTTTTAATCTCTAATACAACTGTCCTCCAACTTCTGTTGGATTCCATTTTTAAATTCTTTCATTATGAGACTAAGAACACCAAGAGTGGACTCCATTTTTTTCTGGTATTACCTGGTACCCCAAATGAAACTTCAGGCCTACATCCCCCCATGCCTTCCCCAAGGAAGCTGCTTCTTTTCTTATTACTTTCTCTTTGAAGAACTTTGGCTTTGCTTGACTTTCCAAAAGAAATGCATCAAGGTTATGAAGAAGGTTGCCTGCCTTGGGGAAACAGAAAACAAATGACCAGATGTTCAGGGGCAACAGTATCCACAGGAGTTGCTTTGATGTGTAGATTAACTGTAATAAAATAGAATATCAAAGTTATTGTTCGAGACTTTGTCACTCTATAGCTCAGGATGGCATGGAACTTACTGTATAGCCCAGGCTGGTCTCAAAGATATCATGTTCCTGGCTCAGCTGCTCTCAGGCTGAGATCAGAGGCATGCAAAACCACACATGTTTCTGGAAGTCATTCTCCCTCCACCCCATGGTCCCCATCAGGTGTGTTTACCCTCACCAGTAACACTTTCTTCTGATGCCAGGCACTATGACACCAGAAAACCCCTTCCATATACTGCCAGCTGGTCTCATGCTGTCCACAGGTAAATATTGCTCTGCAGTCAACCATATGTGCCTAGGATTCCTCTGGGCAGGATTTTAAGAGTGGCTTTTGTTACATTGTTGTCCTCTACCTGCTTGTGTAATTTAAGTGCCCAGAGACTTGGGAACAGTGGTACTGTTGTCAGGAAAGCTCAAAAGCAGCCAACCCTAGCACTCCAGTGAGTCCTCACTCTAAGGGAAGAAGAGCCTCACCACCCAGAACCGGCTTTGCTTACATTAGCACTTTTCCTCCTGCCTATCCGCCATCTTGTCAGATGCCCACATGTCCAGTCTTAAATTCCTGATGCTTCCAGTGGATAAGAGGAAGAACGTGAGGAAAAGGAGAATACCAGCCACTTTGCACATATGTGAGATAGCAATGTGGGTCTGGGAGGGAAGCCAGGTAGAGCAGGGTGTCAGGTGGCCAGAGCTATTCTGTACTCTTTAGGAATAGCTGTGTATCCTTCATCTTGGTGACAGTCATTAATGAGAAGGCAGCTTTGGGAAATCTGTGCTTCCTTGAGTATGTTTCTGGTACCTTTTCCTACTTAAAGTTCTGGTATTTAACAAAACGTCATCCCTAGCCCTCTTCCTCCTCTGCATACTCACCCAGCGCTGCAACGTCTAGAAAAATAGATTTTTCTGTCAAACCCCTCTCCTAAGACATACTGCCGAATTGCTCCATATTTTCATTTGGCCTTGGTATTGGTACCAAACCTTCAGATCCATTTTGTCTCTTTTTTTTCTCTCTATCAAGAAAATGGCATCTTCTTTTCCCTGTCCTGAAAACCTGTGTCATCCCTGAAGCCTCCTCTTCTCCAACTCTGTCCACAGCCCATCAACACATGTGGTCACTGTTTCCTTCTGCATCCATTTGACCCACAGTTTCAGTTCTATTTACACTGTCAAGCCTAAAGGTAGAACCTATCAGTGAATCTACAAGACACTCACAGCAAAACACGCCATCTTATCATGCCATCCCAACTTCCTCAGATTCATTGTCTGCTCTTTCTACTCTTTTGCTTATTTCCCTTCAGCTTCTCCAACCTGATTTCTGAAAGGGAGCCTTCCTGCTATCCCGGGCCACTGTTCACACCTTCTTCTCTGTGTAGAACGTTTTGTTGATTTAATTTCAGATTGAGATCTCTACAGTCTTCACAAACAACTTGCTTTCTAGAACACTAAGATAAAAGCAGGGTATTAGGAAAGCATGCACATTAAATCTCATGCTACCTTGGTACCAGGGGAACTCCTAACCCACCTCTAACAGCTAAGAGACACCCTTCAGTTTTGAAGTATACTCTGCCTACACTTACCTTGGAAAGATTATTGTTTGTTTCCATAGTTACTCAAATTTCTGCCTCCCTTCCTAACTGAAAGAGAAGATATTGTGCTTTATTTTATTAGTAGTATAGGCATTCTGTGTCAGGTGCATGTAGTAATTATTGAAAAAAACAACAAAACAAACAAACAAACAAAAAACAAGCAGCCCCTAAACAGTACTACCAACTTAAGCCACCCCAGCTATCAATAAACTGATGTCAACGCCATCATGCCATTATATTGTTTTCACAGTGATGAATGTGGATGAGCATTGCATCGAATTGTCTCAGCTACGTAAAATGTTATGCAGGGAGGTTCAGGATATTGTTAGCAGCAAGAAATACCAGAAGTTTATCCTGATCATGGGTCTTTGGGGCATTCATGTGATATGGAGATACTGTTCAAGTTTGAAATTTGTAGGTAAGATATGTCCCTGTGGACCTTCATTAGGCTCCTGCCATCATTTCAGAGAAGGGACTAAACAGTTGTTGAAAGCACATGCTTCCATCAAATTATGGTGCTGTATATGGTACACTTTGAAATTAGTATGTACCGTTTTTTACAAAATGTTTTGGAATCTAGATTGACCCCCTATTTTTAGTAAATTACTATTAAATTGTAGAAATAGGATGGATAACATCATAGAGGCTATGAATGAAACGTGATGTTATATTTCAAACTCGTTATAAATCAAAAGTATATGACTTAAAAGTTGACAGTCTCTATAAAAGAATTGCATACATTACAATATGGAATGTTAAATATTGATGGAAACCTGTGTTCTGAGTCCACTTTTCCTCATCCTCATCTGGTGATGGTGATGGTGGTGATAGTTTGATTTGGTTGGTTTGGTTTTTGCTGTCCACTTAGGTTTACTCCCTGGACTTTCCTGCTAAGTATCAATATTATTAGCTTGCTAAGTAGGTCATCTGCATATTCAGAACCTTGAGTTTTGCCAGCTTTAAATTCAGAGGAAAAAAGTCCTTTCTACACTGGAAAGGGTCCCACAAGTGTGATGCATTCTTACTGTATCCAGAAAGAGAAGATGGCTTAAACACAGGCAGATTGTGACATTGCATTTTCAATTTAGGAAATGGCAGAGTTGGGAACTGTTACAAGGTGAGTTGAGATCAGGTGTAATGGATTATATGAAACACATTTGGATCTTATATTGCAGTCAGTAGGGAGCCGCCAAATATCTTTGAGCAGGAAAATAACATAATTAAGTTTGTGTTTAAGAAGCTAATTTGGGATGAATTGGAAGAGAAGAGATTGGAGCCAGGATAACCACTGATTGCATAACCCAGGAAAGGGCTAATAAGGGCCTGATTTACAGTGATAACTACTGAAGCTAAGACTAGAGAAGTTGAAGGTAATTTCATAAATGGAGTTAAAACACCACTTGGTAATTGCTAGGCAAGACAAGGTGAGAAGCTTTGGCTTGCTTGGCCAGGTGGAGCTGATACCATTGAGCCAAAGAGCAAACCAAGATATGGCATGTTCAGAGGTAGGGAGAATTGGTTTGGTATTGAACTTGCATAATACATACATACATACATACATACATACATACATACATACATATCATAATCAGCTTTATGCATGAAATTTTAGGAGCCATTCAATAAATATTTGGTATAAATACCAATAAAGAAGAGAGAAATATTGACTAAGATATTTAAAAGAATCTGTTTTCCAGATAGGTTCAAAAATGTGTTTATTCAACAAAGGAAAATAGGTTAGAAATGCAAATTCAGAAGTCTGTATGTAAGTGGACAACATCACTGAGATCTGGGGAAAGGAGTCGGGCAGAAAGGAAAGCTAATGACTCACCTTATAACCAGATTATGTATGTCCATTGTCATAAAGAGTGGATCCATAAATTCTGTGAACATATGAATGAAAACCATTTTTTCAAATGTAGATAAAGAGATGAAGTAAACCAAAAGTTAAAAAAGAAAAAACCATAGTATATAAGACTTTTCACCTTAACCATAATGTTCTTTCTGCCCACAAAATAAAAACTGAATTTTCTCATAGCTGATACCTGACCAAGATATTCCCGTTAACCACTGCCCATTGCATCTGTCCACTCTCTGAAGATTTAGATTATCAGAGAACATGACAGAAGGAGGCCGCAAAAGAAATGCTGATAAACGAGGAATAGATGAAACAGACTACTGGCTGGTCATCAAATCATCGTAAGTCGACTGTATTTTTAGAACACAGTCATCATTCATCATTATCCAGTAAGAAATCTTGTTTCCCAGTTAATAAAAACGTTCCCCTTAAAATGATGTCTAAATGTCAGAGGAATGCAATTCAGAGGATGAAAGCATAAAATTAGCATCTGCTTTCAGAAGCACCATTTTGGCCTTTTTTGTAATCTCACTGACTTTTCAGATCTTTGCAACTAAAGGTCCACCTACAAGCATCACACCTCACCTCATAAACGTACACTGAAGATGGGCTTGAAGTATCCCTTGCCAGACTATCTGCTTTGGTTGGCTTAACAATGATTTTCTCCATGAAGAAAGAACACACAGCCTTGCTGTAGTCATCTCTGACTATTAAAGCCTCAGAAAATTACTTTGAGCTTCAGATGGCAGGGATAATCCGTAAGGATCGAGACTGAGATGGCAGGAAAGAGTAAAATGCACATTTAAATTAATTAAAAATATTGGGGTAGCAGAGATTGCTCAGTGGTTAAGAGCATTTGTTGCTCTTTTTGGGGACTAGAGGACAGTTCCCAGCCCCCAAGTCAGATGGCTCACCTGTAACTCCAATGGCAGATCTAACTCCGCACACCGTTTCCAGTGCGCGCGCGCGCGCGTGCGCGCGCACACACACACACACAGAGCAACAGAGACAGAGAGACAGAGAGACATAATCTATAAATAACAAAAGGAGGTCTTAAAACATATCATGGTTGAGCATATGTGAACTGGCAAAAAAAAGAAAAAAAAAACCTGTGAGAGAGGGCCTTTAGATAAAGAAGGAAATATGGCCACTTTCAACACAATAAAACTGTAATTTACCATATAAAGGTGTGAAGTCAGTAAAAAGTATATGATATCCTGATGTTACTAGAAAAATAACATCTACGGGTAAACGTTTGTGCATGTATAAAATTATAAGAGACGCTTTAAGCTAAGGAATAGGACTTTATTCTGCCAACTTTTCTAAAATGCATATTTCTTAAGAAAATTAAGTTGCCATTTTAAAAATTGGACTTAATGATATTTAACTCTCAAATAAAATTATTGTAAATAAATAAACAACCAAATTAAATCCAACTAAAGAATCACTGCTCACATCATTACATACTAACACAGAAAAGCAAATTTACATTGTAACACAAATTAAAGTTGCTTATGGACTGGATTTCAGCATTAAATTTCACCTTATTTCATCTTTGTAATGTAGGTATCACAGGACTTAATCTTAAGCTCTTCCAAGATACTTGAAAAGGTGGTCTTTTTTTTAAATCTATCCTTAACACTTTAATATAAGGTACCCCTGCTAAGGATCTGTCCATATAGGCTATTGTAAAAGAAAAATAGCTATCTTATATTACTCTCTGAATTATGATATTTTAAATCAGTTGCTGTGACTATCTTAAAAAAATCAGAGATATCTTTTGGTCCCACTCAAATATTTGGAATTATTTAGGAAAATAATTTTAACAACTCTGCATAATACACATATAAATAGGTAAGCACAAGAATTTCTATTACACCCCTAAGCTGTTACTGAATAAGTTTGCCTTTTTTTATTATTGTTGGTTATAGCCCTAGGGCTGCATGGCTGAGCACAGTTCTTTTTTTTTAATTTAATTTATATATTTATTTTTAAAAATTTATTTTCATTTACCTCCCTTATATATTTATTTATTACAATTTATTCACTTTGTATCCACGCTGCAGCCCCCTCCCTCATCTCCTCCCAGTCCCACCCACCCTTCCTCTTCTCCCCCTATGCCTCTTTCCCTCCTGAGCACAGTTCTTGATGCTGTTTCCTGGGGGGCAAGTGAAGAACAGCGTCCACCATCTAGTGGCTCAGATCAGAACTGCAGTGAGAAAGTGTATTTGAACGGGAAGCAGCAATGGGTGTCTGCAGTCCCGGCAATTAACAAGCTTACTTTTTCCTTCAACATTTCTCCTGGTATTTAGGAAGAGCTGAGGTGATTGCCCTGATTTCCAGCACATCAGAAAGATGAAGCCTAGGAAGTGACATTAAAATCCCACTTTGTTTCCACCATGGATCTATAATTACTCTGCTTTAATGAGAACATTTTACAAGTCTGCTAGCACCAAAATTAATGCTGCCAGTATAGCATGTTGCTGTATCATGCAGAGAAGGACTTGGATGAAGGAGGAAATGGATTTCTTTGGTGATCACATGCAAAGTGGATTCATTCCTTCTATGAATCTTCACCAGCAAAGTGGTAGCTGCCAGTCTATAAGTTCCTACAGGGCTATGGAGTGAACACTGCAGGTTTCCTTACATCCACAGGCTAGGGATACATGCTGTATAGACTGACTATATAATGTCCCTACATAAACTGGACTCCTGACAGCTGTTTTGAATGTAACTAGCAAGAGAGCAGTTCTATGCCGCCTATAATTTATTTGTTGTACAATTTTTACCATTCATCGGGGAAGGTGCGAAAATATACTTATCTGTATTTAAACATTTATGTAAATGCAATAACTGTGTTTTAAGGCACTGCAATAGTCGTGGTGGTCTTGATTTCTATAACCTCCCTTTGAGATTTAACTAAGGAAATAATTATTCACACATTACAGGATAATCCTCTCATGTTGCTTGCAACAGCAAGATTTCAGTCCTGAAATCTTGGGACTGCCTGTCATGAGACCGCTAAACAAACGTAGCCGTGCAAAAGGTAGCATTACTCTCTTCCGAAGCTAGTGAAGATCTTTATTTATTAAAATAAAAGTCCACCCATGTATCCATGGTGATGGAAAACGAAAGCATAGATAACATGATCCACTTTAGGCCTTTGTGAATAAACACAAAAGGTCTAAAGTGATTTGCTTTTCCAAAAGAGCATTTGCACAAGAAAACCAGGTATGTCTGAGAGCTTTGTCAGAGAACCCTATGCTAGCTGTCAGACAAGTTTCTGTACTGATATTTTTTTATGTCGTGTGGCTGTAAGATCGCTGAAGAGCCCAGCATATGGATGGAGGCAAGCAAAATCTTAAGAGCAAGCCAGGGTTCACTAATTAGGGACCAAAAGAGCACTGAGTAAGATGTAGAGTGGAGATGGAGAGTGAGCAAGATGACGCCAAGAGTAAAGGTGCTTACTGCCAAGCCTGATGACCTGAGTTCAATCCCTGTTTTCACATGGTGAAAGCAGAGAGCCAACTCTCACAGGCTGTCCTCTGACCTCTACACATGGATCATGGCATGTCCACCCACACAGGTACACACGTGGTCACAGACACATGTAATAAATTAAGAAACAAATAAACAACTGTAATGTAAGAGAATTTAAAGACATAAACGCAGAGAACACCCATTGGGTAGAAGGATACAGAGAAAGTTCAAAGGAACAGTCTCCTTTGTCTGGCGCTTCAGATCATGATCCTGAGATGATCGCAGAAGATACACTGGGTTTAGAAACCTACAGATTAATGTAACAGCAACTGTTTCAGTAGAAGGATGGAGCTAAGCATCTAATTAGCAAAGGCTGGAAAGAGAAGGAAATTTGTATGTTTCAAATAAAGACAACTTTCTGTCATTTACGTAACAAAAAGAAGAGAAATGAAATGGGTAGGAAGAGGAGAGTGTTGACTAAAGAATTGTACAGCCAGTCCTGAAGATACCTGATAAAACAGGATCAGATGAATGGGGAGGAGGTCCCCCCTATCAGTGGACTTGGCAAGGGGCACGGTGGAGATGAGGGAGGGAGGGAGGGAGGGAGGGATTGGGAGGGAATGAGGGATCAGGACACGGCTGGGATACAGAGTTAATAAAATGTAACTGATAAGAAAAAAATAAAATAAAAAAAATGACATGAAGTTAGAACGAGACAAAGTGGGAACAATTGAAGTGAGGTGGAAGGAGAAGAGAGTAAATGAATAGGACCAAAATACATTGTAGATGATAATAATAAAAATATAAATAAAAAAGAAAAAAAAAGAATTGTCCTTCTTTGAGGTGAGATGTAGCAGCATGCTTCTGTGCTGCTAGGAGGGAGCTGATAAAGAGGGAAAAGTTAATGATGCAAGACACGATAAAATTGGTGGGAAAAAAATACCCTTGAGTGGCTGAGAAGAAATAGGGCCAGGTGCACAGTGGAAGGCTTGACTTTGGGGGTAAACATGGACAGCCCATGCACGGTGACACAGAAGACAGTGTGTAATGACACTAGTAATCTTGTAACTGTTCGGCTGGGAACCTGTGGGAGGGCATTCCTAAGTGTGTCTGTCTCCATAGAAAAAACAGAGAGCAGGAAAACAGAAGTAAGCCAGGGAGCAGATGTTACAGAGCTGAGGAAGGAGAAAAATCTGTGAAAGAGTGAGTAGATCAAAGTGAGAATTTTTTTCTGTTAAAAAAACAAACAAACAAACAAACAAAAAAACGAAACAGTAAAAAACTATTTTCGACTTTGTGAGACATAATGTTTGCATGGAATTAGTCAGTACTTCCATGGCAACACAGAAGCAGCCATGGGCTTAGAAAATCTATTGAATGTGGCTAGTAGCAAACAAAACTTTATTTATGAAACCCGACCCTCAGCTGTCATTCGTTCACACTGCATTCGTTTTCCATCACGGTGATGAAAGACCTGAGGAAAAGCACTTAGGATAGAAAAGGTTTATTTAGGCTCACAGTTTCAGAAGTTTTAGCCTGTCATGGTGGGGCATGATGGATCAGAGACCTCCAGGCACCCAGAAGCAGAGACAGAATAATGCTGTAGGCTGAATGAATGGCTTTCTCTTGTTCTGCCCTCTTTTCCACCCAGAGCCCCCAGCCAATGGGATGGCACAATCCACCTTCAAAGTGGGTTTTACCCTCAGTTAATCCTCTCTGGAAGCACCCTCACAGATGTACCAAGAACCAGGCCTTATTAATATCCTAGGAACCCCTCAACCTAATGAAACTGATGTTCAAGATTACAAATTGCAGGGGTGCAACCTCCTCCAGCCACTTCCAGCTGTGTGGGAGCAGGCATGTGATTTTGTTTCATCATATAGGCATGTAGAATGTGGGAAGGGACATAAGGGTGAAGTGTGTGTACCAGAAAATTACTCTAAAGAAAAGCTATGGAGTCTAAGCTGAGTTATGAGGCAAGTAAGGGCGAAAGGGGTAATCAGCTGTGAGCAACAGTGCACGGGAGCCAGGCCTGATAGATCTGAGCTTCACTGCTGCCTGGATGCTTAGGTACTTCTCAAGAGGAAAAAGGACAGTTCATTAGCTGTTTTATTAAAGAGTAAGTACTAAGTAGCAATTCACACATTGCTGAGTGGCAATGCGTATAGCAGGGTAGATACAGTATGACTCCTCATTCATCAATGTGAGACTCCAAGTGGAGTTGGAAGTGCTGTCCGAATGGCATTATTTACTTTAGTTACCAACAATACCCTTTTTCTCCTTTTATTGCATGAGAAGTTTCACTTGATACTTCTCAAATACTACATACACCAATTTATGTTATCTGTCTGTTTATGTATTTATCATAGATATATCTGTATCTATCTATCTATCTATCTATCTATCTATCTATCTATCCATCTATCTCACCCTCTCATTTCTTCACCTTTTAGTCTTTGCATGTGGCCGTGTTTTTCTTTGGACCAGCATCTAAAGTTTTCTCTTTTTATTTATTTATTTATTTTTTTCATATTCTTCATCTTTTTCCTCATAGAGGCCTTTCTCTCTTTCGACGGACTTCCGAATTTTAAAAGCTCTTTTATTTTAGTGGAAGCTTGCCCAAGTGATGGAAGGATGTTATCAAGATCTGAGGAAAGTACGTAGCCCCTGTTTGCTTGGCTGTGTTTGATTCCACCTACACCCCCTCAGTGCTTTCCAAACAAATCTGCTGAGAGCAGCAGAGTATATGGTACTCAGGAAATGTCCACCACTTGCCTTTCGACACTGTCTATTTTTCATTACATTGCTCTTCATTTGTTCTCTAGCCTTGAAAAGCTACCTAACACTTCTCCAGGCACAAAGCCTTCATGTACACTGATAGCAACCAGATCTCTCAAGACTTCATCTGTCATATGCTCTTCTCCCTTCAAATCCCAACACAAATCCACCTTAGCTATAGTTTTCCAGGATAACTGCTTATTTGTTGCAGAGATAGAACACCACGACCAGGCAACTGACAGAAGGAAGGGTGTATGTGGGCTCACAGTTCTGGGGAGATAAGAGTTGAGCACCATCTTGGCAGGGAAGCATGGTAGTAGGCAGCCATAGTGACTGGTGCAGCAAGCTGAGGGCTCATATCTTAACTTCAAGCAGGAGGCAGAAAGAGCTCCACTGGAAATAGCACAAGCTTTTGAAACCTCAAATCTTGCTCCCAGTGAAATACTTTCTCCAACAAGGTCATGCTTTCAAAACCTCCCCAGACAGTACCACCAACTGGGCACTGGAGAGTATGAAGATGTCTCCTAAGAGCCTCCGAAATAACGAAAATGTTAGACCTGTCCCTCAGCTTTCTCTGTACAGTGGACTTTGATAGCAGCATTAATGTCACCTGTAGTATCCCTCTACCAGACGTGAGACTGCAATAGTCATGGACCACAAACAGACTCTTGTGTTTCACATGCAGAACTTAGTCTATGTCTGATATATTTCAGTCAAATGAAATCCCCTTCCTTCTCCTGGAGTTCTAGTGGTGAATTTAGACCACCCTGACATTGTCATTGTAACTGTTGAAGATTTGAGAATCTGTGTCACTTACCCATCCCCATGTGTCCGGATGTGATCTCCTTTGTTGCTCTATTCTTGCTCCAATAAGTAAATACCGCATTTTGTTCAATCCTTCTCCAAACCCATGGCTGAATATCAAATGCTCTGTTGAGCAATTGTCTCTCTTTAGCGCATATTTTATATATTAAGTAAAATAGTCTTGTTTGTTTGGAAATGTTTTTCCTTTGTAAAATTAAACAAGGTAAGAATATTTGGTGGAGGAACTAGAGACAGAGGACAGCAAAAGAGCCACCTTTTATGGTTTGTCTGTAATGAGCCTTGTGCTTTATATAAGTTGCCCAGTTTAATTGAATTCTCACAATAGCCTCATGTGGTGGATATTATAATCAACATTTTACTGATGAGAGAATAAAGGGTCCTAAAGTCACAGTTAAATTATATCAAATGTGATCTTGGAGTGAAGTGTACCTCGGTTTATGCTTAACATGTTCAAAGCCCAGAGATTACTGTTCAGCGTGCAGCACATGCACACACACACACACACACACACACACACACACACACACACACACTACTAAAAGCAAGATACAGACACATCTTTAATATTGAGCCACAAATGGCTGGAGCTCCGTCAGCTATATACACAGAAGGTTGGGACGATAAGCCATATGGTCTACAAAGGGCATTCTAAAACTTTAAGGTATATGACATAAATACAAGGAGAAAGAGATGATATGAATGGAATTGATTGTCACCAGCCAACTCATCTTAAGTATACAAAGAACCCAAAAAAGAAAACAATGAGAAATCAAATAATCCAATCAGTAAATTAAATAGTGAAATAAACAGAAATTTCTCAAGAGACAAACTACATATAGTCAATAAACATATGCAAAATTATCCAATTTCACTGTCCATCATAAAAATACAAAGTGAAGCTACATTGAGATTCTATATCATGCCAGTCAGAATTCCAGTCATTAATAAACCAAATAGCAACAAATGCTAATGAGGATGTGAAGAATCCAGAGCCCTCACACATTGCTGGTAGAAATATAAATGAGCCTAGAAACTATGATAAGACACTTTTTCCAAAATGCAAGTATAGATCTACCATAAGACACTGATGTGCCCCTCTTCCATGTTCACCTGAGGGAGTCCCCATCAACACATTATAGAAAAGAAAAGTGTGTGCATCCAAGTCTGCTGTGGTGCCACTATCTCCCACGGGTAAATCAGGGAACCCATCTAAGGTACCCATCAGCCGGCACAAGGAAATACAGTTTATACACGTGTGGATTTTTCTTAATTTTAAAGACAGCAAAGAGGAAGAAAAGGAGAGTGAAGGGGAGGAAGAAAGGAAGGCAACATGAGGGAAATCAAAGTATGCTATATTCTAGTATGAAAATGTCTGCATGTATCCCGGTACCATGTACAACAAATACATATTAATGAAAAGAAAAGAAAAAAGAAGAAGAACCATTCTGAGTACTTTTCGAAGAATAAGTCCAAACCAACATGAAAGCAAGGAGAGCCAGAAGGGGTGACAGCCCAGGAGGCGGGGATGTATAAAAGAAGAGGGTGAGGCCGTGCTGGTCTTTATGACAAAGCAACGTTTGAAAGTCCCACCATGAATTTCTCTCTGTGTGGGCCCCACTGTTGTCCTCCCACCATGAGCTCCTTTTTCGTTCAGGTCATTGTCAAGGTGTATCCAGGACGAAAGAAAGAAAGAAAGAAAGAAAGAAAGAAAGAAAGAAAGAAAGAAAGAAAGAAAGAAAGAAAAAGAAAAAGAAAGTCGTCATGGCTGGCATGACAACCCCATTAGAAGGATTTTCTAGATAATGGTCCCATCTCTCCACCCACTGCTCACCATGTGTGTGTGGGTCTGGTTTGGGGTCCCTGGAAATGGGTCACTCTATTGGCTGATAGAAAGACATCAGGAAAGTAGGTTTTTTGTTTGTTTTGGCTTTTTTGTTTGTTTGTTATGCTTCAGGTTTTTAATTTTTTTTATTTATTACAAAAATTCATATTGTATCCCAGCTGTAGCCCCCTCCCTTGTCCCCTCCCAATCCTGCCCTCCCTCTCTCTTCTCCTCCCATGCCCCTTCTCCACTCCACTGATAGGGGAGGTCCTCCTTCCCTTCTATCCTAGCCTATCAGGTCTCATCAGGACTGGAAGACTGCATTGTCTTCCTCTGTGGCCTGGTAAGGCTGCCCCCCACTTTAGGTGGAGGTGATCAAATAGCCCAGCCACTGAGTTCATTTCAGAGACAGCCCTTAATCCCCTGTCTAGGGAACCCATTTGGAAAATGAGTCTATGGGCTACATCTGAGCAGCTGTTCCAGGTTATACCCATGAATGGTCCTTGGTTGGAGTATCAGTCTCAGAAAAGACACCTGTGCCCAGATATTTTGGTTCTGTTGCTCTCCTTGTGTAGCTCCTGTCCCCTCCAGGTCTTACTATCTCCCCCTTCTTTCCGAAGATTCCCTGCACTCTGCCCAAAGTTTGTTTATGAGTCTCAGTACCTGCTTTGATACACTGCTGGATAGAGTCTTTCAGAGGCCCTCTTTCATAGGCTCCTGTCCTATTTCCTGTTTTCTCCTTCTTCCAATGTCCGTCCCATTTGCCTTTCTGAGTGAGGACTGATTATCCTACCCAGGGTCCTCCTTCTAGCCCAGCTTAACACTCCTACAGCAGTCAGTTCCCACCATTCTCTTGCCTCCAGAGCTCCACCTCATGCCTCCCAAGTTCCTGGAATCATGAGAGCATCTGGCACAATACTTATATACTTCCTCTTTGGGTGGAGGGTGGGAGCATCATTCTCTTTTCTTCTTGTGGATTAGAAAAAAAAAAAAAAAGCAGTGCTTCTGCTGCACATGGTCACTCTCTTAAAGAAAGACTAATTGTCTTTCGTATCATTGTATATACAAGCTTAATGCATTTGCATGTGAATGCACACACGCATAGCATGGTACCAGTCAGAGCCAGGTTGGGGGACACTGCTAGAAAGACAGAGTTTGATGCACACCTTAAGAATTAGGGTTCCTACCTGTGTTCTAAGGCTGGAAAATGCCAAGTACTTGTACACCTTCGTGACTACATTCATAAACAAGCATCACTTAAAATGAAATGCATATCTAGTTTTGCAGCTAAAAAAAACAGTGCCAAAAATGAGAACATGGATTCATCATATTATCTCCATATTTATGACCTCTGATCCACACACAGCTATGGAGGACACAGAACAGTCTCAAAAGCAGTTCTATGTCACCTACCGTAGCCACAGCAAGTACCTGGAGCTTATCTGACTTGTATGGACAAGCTGTTGACTCAGTATAACCTTGATCTCCCGGCCCAGCTGCTCTGGTATTCACATGCCCTGTGCACACCGTGAAATTGCCCACAGAGGACTGTGGGACCAATCCTTCTGAAGCCTTGCAGTGATATTTCTTGAAAATCAAATAAATGCAAAGCCACCATTAGTACACCAAGTCAGGATGAGACGTGGTGACGGGTACAGCAAATGGTATAAAAAGGATTGTTCACAGTTTCTGTATGGTACCAACTGCTCCTAGAAGAACATGGTGGATCCACACATCAAGAGATGTGAGCAGAGTCCACGACTACCGGATTGTCTCAGAAGAGAATTTGAGTCAGGAAGAAGAATCGCTGTCTTTAGGGACAGCCAAAGTCCATCCCTTTAATTTGTTCCTCTCTCCAAAGATAATTTTTTCACCCCTCCATAAAAGATAATATTATAATTACATTATGGCAGTAAAAACTATGATTACAATATGAGAATATTTTAATGAATTTCACTTTAAATGTGACTGTTTTAGAAGTGAGCCAATTAAAATCAAAGTGGTGTTATAGAGCTTAGCCCAATTCTGGTACATGCTAGGAGCTCAATGAATTAGTATTTGTTGAAACAGTGTTACCTTTATTAATAATGATTTTTTTCTTCTGTCACTGTCTGGAAAAAATATCTGTGACTTGGCTTAAAGCAACTTTCTCCCTAGACATTTCTGTGTTTCTTCCCCTTCGCATGTATTGCCCTTCTCATTCACATTCTCCATTTTTCTTTGTCTCTGTCTCTCTGCCTCTCTCCTTCCTTCTCCCTTCCTCTCTCCTTCCGTAAGCTGTGAAGAACAGGAACTGTGTCCAGTTGCTATGTACACACTAGAATCCAGCACAATAATCAATGGCTAAGAATATTTTTGAGTGTAATGAATGAGGGAAGGACTATCTCACACCTCATAGGTTTCCACGCAAACCACCAGTGCTCACTTTCCAACACTGAGAGCCCGCGATCGTCAGAAGGTGTCTATCGTAAGCCCTAATTATATTGACAGGCCCCCTTCTGATCCCAGGAAGAAAATTTAAACTGTACTGTGTAACAATCATTTTTGCTACCCTGTTGCCATGCTATGCACAGTGAAAGTCACCCCATTCTCTTGATTTTTGTCAAGCACTTTAGCTTCAAACATTTAAGCAATATGTTGATGCTTGATTCATTGAGGCGTTTTACTAATTTTATTTAAGTAGAGAAAATAAAGCTGCCATTTCTGAGTGCTCCAGTTAAATGTGGCCAGCCAGCCATTATGTTGGGGGGAGGGGAATGCTGATATCCATGCACTAGCATGTTCCTTCAGCGTGTCTCTGAAGAATGAGACGAGAAAGATGTACCGAAAAACAAGAATAAGATTCATCTTTGCAAGGGATTTCTGCTTTCCTTCTCAGATACTATTTTTACCCTCTAAACATAACTGTGGGTCTGAAGAGTTGATTGAACAGTTAAGAGTATTTGATGTTCTTCCAAAGGACCCAGGTTCAAGCCCCAGTACCCACATAGTGGTTAACAACCATCTGTAATTCCAGTTCCAGGGGATCTGACACCCTCCCCTGGCCTCTACAGGCATGAACGTGATGCAGACATACATGCAGGTAAAACAGTCATACACATAAAAAATAAAGTAAAATAAATTATTAAATATGTATTTGAGTCATAGCTAACACAGCAAGATGTGTCCAAAACAGCTGATATTGTAATAATGCAACTAAATTTGGGGAACGTATTAATATAAGTGTTTCTAACTAAGAAAAAAACAAGACTCTGGAAGCCAGCTTCATTTAAATGACTAACAGAATCCCACTTAAAACTACCGGTGAATGTAGCTCAGTGACAGAGCACTTGCCCTGCATGCATGAGGTCCTAAGTTCAGTTCCCAGTACCGACAAAACAAACAAAAAAACTATTTTCTTGTTTGAAGTTGCTTTCGTCTTACAGTTATTAGCACTTCCCAGCTGAATAATCAGAGTAAAACTACATCAATAAGGATATATTGAAAGCTTCCAACCTTAGCACAAGTAGGTGCTATGATACTTCTAGGAAGAAATCTATGACCAATCTTTGAAGAATTTATGGCCCTCCTTTGTGTTCGGGGTGGGGGGGGGAATGTTTATCTTAGAAATCCCAGGACTCTGGTCTAAGATATGTCTCACCATTTTCTGCTCTCCAAGACCTCTGAAATACTTCACCTTTTTATTTATCTGATTTTCAGTTGTGTGCATGTGTTGGCGTGTGGGCTTGTACAAGTGAGCACAGGTCTAAGGGAGATCAACAGAGAGAGTTAGAGCCCTTGGAGCGGTAACTATGACTGCCCACAAGTCACCAGGCGCGGGTCTCTGCTCTTTCAGGAGATCAGCAAGTATTCTTAACTGCCGAACCATTTCTCCAGCACATACTTTGTATAATTTCCAAAGAAGTAAATCACACAGTCTTTCTTTATCACAAACATTCACTCATTAACGCCACTGGTATTTATTGATTCATTAATATTCTGAATATTTTGTCATGTGTAGCAGTTAGAGGGATTCCAGAGACTGATTGAGCACCATGTCCTGTGGTTCTGTGCTAATCATGAAGTTCCTAAGATGATACAATCTGGTTCAAGGAGCTCAGAGATCCCTTAACAAGCGAAAGACAGCTACATTTCGTATACTGTTTCATCGTATGGAAAATGATACGGTAATGGCATGCATTTGTGCTGATATTCACAGAGGATGGGAGCACTAAAGCAATCCCTGTAGTCAAGAAGATGCCCTTGGACATGACCTTGAACTGTGAAAGGGAACAAAGCTCTCTCAGTTCTCATGTGGCCCCTAAATCTAATGTATTTTTTTTAATTTATGTATCTTGAAGCCACTTAAATAAAACTGTTTCTAGTACGTGGATCTCAGCCCGTTGTGTGCAAAACAAATTGAGAGAAAAGGTGTGGGAAAATATTGGGCAAATTAGAGACCCTCTGAAGAATTCACCAGATTCAGACCATGTGGATCTTCCAGGAGGTCGGTTTTACAGACTGTCCATAGTAATTAAAGTACACCCGAATATTCAAAATTCCTCCATCTATTTCTAGTTTCCAGTTGTAGCACGACCTAAGCATAGCAGGAAAAAAGGGAGAAGAGTATGGCTGGGCAGTGGTTTAGTATGTAAAGAGCATTTTGTACAAGTGTAAGTACCCGAGTTCAGATACCCACCACCCATGTAAAAAGCCAGAAATGGTGGTATTGTTGTGCATCTGTAATTCTGGAGTTAGGAAGCATAGACTGGAGGATGGAGGGGCTTGCCCAGACTGCCAAACTAGCTAATCAGGAGTGCCAGGTTCTAAGAGAGAGACCCTAATTCAAAGAACAATATAGACAATGTTTGAAGAACACACCCAACATCCACCTCTGACCTACACACACACACACCACATTTTAAAGATATATAGTTATACATTAATTATTTAACAATATCTATAAAGTATCTAATAAGATGTAATGTTTTGTATACA
Source organism: Psammomys obesus (assembly GCF_907164565.1). NCBI lineage: Eukaryota > Metazoa > Chordata > Mammalia > Rodentia > Muridae > Psammomys > Psammomys obesus. The sequence continues at coordinate 14,369,647 of NW_026596069.1, forward strand.
TTCTACTTCTAAAAACATTAGCAGATTTGCTAGATGTTTACAAATAGATTAAATAGTATGATGAAACTAACTAGAAATTTTTTAAACATTTGTTTTTCAAATGTGTTTGCCATAAAATTGAAGAAATGAGATTTTTTTTTACACCCTTCAGGATCTGATGACAAGGATTATTCATTCACTATTGTGAAAGTGAGGCATCTTCCTTTCAAGTTACATTTTTTTTCAGCAGCATGTAATTGCTATTTGAATTTGCTTCAATGAGTAAATATTTTACAATACATATTTTAGCAATACTGTGCTTCCAAAATATCATTTATTTTTTTCCTGTTTAGATAACTCCCTAGGGGAAAAAAACACCTTAAAAACAAAACTCATGTATTTATATATAGAACAAATTGTATCGGGAAATTTCAGCCCAATAGAAGAATGTATATAATACAAATGGACTTTAAATGTGTGACAATATTCTCTTTCTCCACCTTAATAAATGAATGCAGATTTGAATTTTAACTAGATACCAGCTGCTCACTACCAGCCAACAGGTCATGTAAAGTGGAGTGCAATGTGACAGGTTTATCAACATGAAAAAGGCGCCCATTCTTTGATTCAAAAGTTCCATTTAGAGGAATTCATCTCTGAACATAAATTCTTGCGTGTACATGTGTGCATGCGTGTGCGAGTATGTGTGTGTGTAAAAGGTCCTTAACACAATGCTGTATACACACAATACAATAATAGCAGCAAATATGTTAATTATATACTAATATAATAGTAATGTAAATTTATATATTATAGAAATATAATATGATTAGTATATTATGTAATATAATATATAAAATATATTTATATCATATGTTTAGATATTATTAATTACATATATTGTTGCTATTATAAACATATATATATATATATACGCATATAAATTGTGCGCAGTATACATCACATGGAATGGCTATGTGGTTCTTTCAATCAGTGTACTAGAACAATTAGAAGTTTTATAAGAAAGCCAAGTCATATAAAAACAGTTCCCAAGCCGACATGGTGTGGTAACAGTAACTGAGAGACGTATGGGGCAACTGGGTTGGGTCTCCTGCACTTTTCTTTCCTGCTCTTTTCTTTTCTTTTTTATTCTATCATGTGTCACCTCCCAACCACAGTTTCCCCTTTTTCCTTTCTTCCCAGTCTCTTCCTCTATCTCCTCTTTCTCCCCTTCCAATCCACTTCTCCATTTCCTCTCAGAAAAGGACCCTGCACCTTTCCTGGCCTCTCTGGGACTTACTCTCTTTCTGAAATATGCACAATAACAATGTACTGATTTTCTCACTCAATTACTTTATTTTATTTTATTTATTTTATTTTTTTGAATAGAAAAGACTGTAGCCCTGGCCTTTGTGGACCTTGCAGCCTGAAGTGAAACGAAAATGCTAGAAAATGATGGCAGCGACTGTGATCAATATTTTTGTACTGGCTTTTGGCCTTTTGTCCGAGGTCCCTGGAAAGCCATGGTTTTCAGTTGTTCTTGTCCCAGTTTTTATTCCTCTCAGTTTTCAGCAATTATCAACACACATTCCTCTCACCAGCCATGGCTATGTCCCCATTGTTCATCAGCTGGGCTATGGAGATTTTCCTCTTCTTTTCTAATCAGTGAAAGCCCTAGTGTTGTTTTAGAAGCTAAATAATTGCGTCACTCTTCCACCGAATTCCTCAAATGTCATCGTATCAAGCTTAGAACAAGCATGAAGTTTTCCTAACTCGTTACGAACCCTGTGCCAGTCTCTAGCTGACATCACTTCCTCTATGTACGCCCCACCCAGAGTTTTCTATGTTCTCAAACCATTCACCTCACCCCATGCCTGAACCTCTGTGGGCCCTTTCCCTTGCATTTTGGCAGATAGCTTCTTTGCACTCTTTAAATTCATCTTTAAATATCACTCACCTACACAGACCTTCCCTGACAGGTAGGGCTGCCACCAGAGCCATCATCCAGCCCGCTCATCTTGATTTCTATATTTGTGTGTGTCCTTTCTCCCCATAAGGCAGGATGTACTTTGGGAGGACGGGCATTTGGAGCTTCATCCCTTGCCACATTATCAGTAGAAAAGTATCTGCACATAAAGAATATTTAGTAAGTGCTTGTTGAATGCATCAAGAAACAGCCACCAGTAATGGCCACAATCAGTAATAGAGCCTGAATCTGTGTGATATAGGAAAGACAGGCATAGAGTCATCGCCTGACTGTGCCCGCCAGCATCCAGTGCTCTGTTCTGTATCCTTTTTCTATACCTGGCCTCACATTCCACTGTGCTGGTGTCCTACTGATCTGAAGACATCCCCAACCAGCACCCCGAACCTCTACACTTGCTATTCCCATTACTGCTCCCTGCACGGTGTCCTCACTACAGTCAATTCTCACCAAGGTCATCCACTTGACCATTCAGAAGAAGGTCATCTCCCAGCCTCTTTCAGAACTCCCCACCTTCATCATTCCCTCACCCCAGTCTTCATTTCCATACCTTCATTGCACTTAACTTTTGAGGCAAAACACCCGTTTTATTACATGTGATGTGTGTTCTCTGGGTAGACATCTTCCACACACCGTTCCCAGAGTTCCCAGCAGGTGCAGCTCTGTCTGGTGTGGAGTGGACGTGCAGCAAATGAGGACTGAATGGACACACTCTACTACAAAACAGTAAAATGCTAAAGTGTATCTCAGGATAATGTTTCTGTTTGTGTTAGAGAAAATGCCCCCAGACACAGACATGATTCCAGCCACTGGAGAGACTGGCAGGAAGTTAACAACTTTAAGGCCAGTTCAAGAAACTTAGTGACACCCTGCCTAAATACAAGATGTAAGAACTAGAAAAATGGCTTGGATATAGCCTAGTGGTAGAATGCTTGTCTATCATGCAATCTGTCCTAGGCTCAATGACAAGTATCATTATGTAAACATATAAATAAAGAAACCTAATATATGTAATCTTTCTGAAAGGAAAAGCCAAGCACAGAGTTCCAGTTATGTCCTCCATGACAGAAAACTGACTGGCTAAGGTTCAGGAACACATACTTATTACATATAAGTGTGTGTGTGTGTGTGTGTGTGTGTGTGTGTGTGTGTGTGTGTACATAATTGATTACCTAAAAACTTTTGGACTGGTTTTAAGCTTGTTTTCTGAAGCCACAAGGATATCAAGGTCCCCATAACTGTTATATCTAAACAACAAACTTTAAATTCCCATTGAATTGGCAATCCTATACTCTGGGCTTGGCTCAAGTAACCTCTCACTTGATGTTCACGAATGCTGTGTGTGAGATGTCTATGCTTTCTACTAGAAGATAATTGTATTTCCTAGAGCTAGAACCTGGGAAGAGACAGATTAATGTGCATTGGCCTTCAGAGACAGAAGCGAGCCCTCTAGACACTTGCTATGCCGGCAGATGCTCCCTGTGCCTGTACATCCAAGGTTGAAACAGGTACTACATGTTTAAAAATAGTCATAACCCATGCCAGAAGACTCTACTTATCTTCATGGACTGGTATGCTCTTTCTGACTCCATAAAGTAAATGCACTGCATTTTAGTAGGCAAGTGAATTCAGTAGTCTCTTTTTGAAGGAAGAAATACAGCGGCCAATAAACACATTTAAAAAAAATTTTCAACCGTTGGCCAATAGGGAAATGTAAGTCAGAATGAAACTGGGATTCTCTCTCCCTCCAGAGTGGCTGTCATCAAGTAAACAAGAAGCCACAAATTATCAGTGAGGATTCTAGGAGTAAAGGATGAGGATGTGCGAGGAATAATTATACATCACTGATAAGGATGTGACTTAGTCTAGCCACTATGGAACTCGTTGTAGAGGGACTTGATCCATAAAGTAGGATGTCCATAAAATACAGCTCCTTGCAGATATTCACCCTCAAAAACAAAGGCAGCATGGAATAGAGACACCGGCACCATCCATATTTACTGAAGCAATGGTAGCCAAATCATGGAATCTCCCATATGACCAACAGCAGACAATGAATAAAGATAAGGTAATGTGTATACACAGCAGGGTTCTAGTCACTCGGAAAGAACAAATCGTGTTACCCACAGGGAAAAAAAAAAAAAGTAGAACTGGGAATCATCATGTTAAGGGAAAGAGGCTAGACTCAGAACAACTATTGTGTGTTTTCTGTCATATGTGGAGTCCAGGAAGGGTAGGAAAGAATCGACATTACAGTAAAAGGGGGGCTATTTAGGACACAGAAATAGAAAGGGGGGAAGAGGGAAGGTAGGAAAACATAACAGAGGGCATGAATAGGATCGAAATATACTATGTGCATGTTTTAAACATCATAATGAAAACCTTTGTACAGTAGGTGCATGCTAATCAAAACACATCTTACTTCACGAAAACAAGTCAGTTTAATATTTGCATGTACAGAAACACATTCGAAGTGGCACATGCATCTTAAACATCTAAGTAATAAGCACATTTAATGTATGACGCCGTATAAAAATTATACATGGTGGATTTCAGGGACACTATCATTGAACACTCAGGTACTCAGCAATTATTTTCTGGTTGGCTGAACATACCTATTGGAAGTCAGTAGAGTGAAATGCATAAGAGCGTGGGTCGGGGTCCAGACAGTCCCATGTTTGGAGTTGAGCTGTGGTAGTCATCAGCTGAGTATGACCTTCAACAAGTGACTCCGCCTCCCAAGACCTCAGCCTGTCCCCTAGAAATAAGGTGGTGGAATTATGCCTGATCCACAGTTAAATGTATATAGGTAAATAAATATAGGTAAATAGATACAGGTAGAGACATGATCTCTTTCACCATACATTGTAATTTTAATATCATGAATTAGTCAGTTCATCTGATTCTTTTTTTTCCCCCCTAAATGGGGACAAATTCATAGCGAGGGCTAAACACATGCATTTCCAGAGATATAATGCTGATAAACACACAAACATAATTAGGCATTCAATTTAACATGCAGCACATGGTCAGCGGCAAGTGTGGTTATTGGCACAAAAAGCAACACATCACACGATGAGGATTCAGTGCTCACTTCTAAACCAAGCATGGTTTCGTGCCCAGCATCCTGAAGCATTTTATTGCAGCAGTACAGGGAGGGGCGAAAGGCTGCGTGTCTGAGATTGATATGGCTTTAAAATCATGGGAAAACAATTAACAGGTGTAGGCGTTCATTGCAGCCGAGATCCAGCTCGTAGCAGTTGCTGACCTCTGTTTCCCAGGCGAGGATCAGTCACTCCACAGGCTCAATACTGTGATGAGCTCTTTCCCGGGTTTACGTTCATGGCGTCACTCTACCGCTTTCTACTTACTTAATTTAAAATACTAAATATTAGCAAATGTTTGATTGAGTTCCTCAAATCAGAATAAAACATGGGATTGGAAAGGAAAAGAAAATGGTATAAACTGCCTCAGATTTAGAGACCCATTGACGATTTAGAGACCCTTGTGTTACCAAAGTTGTTTCCTTCTGTGATTTTCTAGCTTCTATCCCACTTCTCCTTCCATCACAACTCATTTGTGTGAGATAAAGTTGAGGCTCCTCGAGAAGGGCACTTATAAACATGTGTTATTCGATTTTAAATCTGATTTGAAAGTGCCTCTCTCCTGCTCCCTCAGAGTAAAGTGACCTTTTTAAATGGAGGGAAGTGGCTTTAGATGACAGACTTGATAAATGCGGTCGTGTTCACTCAATAAAATAAGGCCCAGTGCATTTGAGGATAAATCAGTGAAATGTACAGCCCCACCTGTCTGTCCCCATCACTCATTTCCACTGTCACTTTCACAGTGGCTGATGGATCACAGTTGCTGTAAAATTAGACAGCCTTTAATCTCATTTCATCCTGATTAGCTTCACTGTCCCCTTTCCCTCTAACTCACTGACTGACACGCTAAAAACTCTGAGCAGGCTGTGCGTGACGTGGAGGGCCGACCTCCTCCACCACCTGCTTGTGCACACACACAGGTGTCCACCACTAGTGAAGTCTGCAAAGGAGAAGGGGTGGCCTTGGGGTGACTTGAAAGGAGAGTGTGTGCAGGGCACGTGGCCTTTTAAGTGGGCTGCTGGCTCTTGTTCCTTGCCCGGTTTACTTTTACTTTCCTTCAGGTTTAGGCAGAAGTTAATGGAATTAGAGTTCTTTCAACATGCGAACAATGATCAAATATTTTATTTGTAATAAATTTGGGAGTGCTTTATATTCAGCGATAATCTCATAGAGTCATTTGTGTCTACTTATAGCCTTCCACTTCACAGTAAGAATTCAGAAATGATAATAATTCAAGATTGTGAATACTGAAATGCCCAAGCAAGAAATATAATATTCAAGATTGTCAAGCAAAAATAAAAACGTGGAGAAATAAGAATACCCCCACAAACTCATTCCATTAGGACTTTAAAGAACTCTTTTGCCCTGATTTTGAGGAGTTCGGTAGTTAGCTTAGAGCAATAGCTTCATTTGTTTGCACAAAGCATAACAATAGGGGTAATCAAATGCGAAAGAGGCTTAGGAATAAATCGTGTATTATTTCCTTCACTTAATTTTTGCCTGAATGGGAACAAATGCACAGCAGGAGCAAACACAAGTGTTGCTACATTTTCAGAGATTTCGTTTTATATGAAGCTGGGCTCATTGTTAAAGAGAAGAAAACACAAATTTTCTGTATTTAAAAAAAAAAAAAGATTTGGACAGTGAGCTAATCAAAAATTTTCAGTAAGTATATGAAGCATGTTGGTTGGCCATGGAATGCGTGAATTGAGCTGCTGGCTTCCACATCTGCATGATGTCATATGTAACTAGATGCATCCAATGGCAGCTAAGGCTGTGTAAGGTCACGCAGGTCAGAGGACATTATGTCAAGCTGAAACATCCAGTCCTAGCAAGGGATGGGGTATCCTAGTTTTCTTTGCAGTAGTTTAGAAAAGTTATCAAAATTCAAGGTGTAGTGAGTTAATTAATTTGACATTTAAAATATAGCTTCCAAACATAATCAAACTTAGTTGAGCAGTGAGCTAACAGATAATTTAAGCCAAGGAATTCAGAGTCATGACTCAACAAGACCTATCAGTAGAGAGCATTCTCCAAAGATTAAAGTGAGCATTGGGGGTTTAAGGACATTCTTAAGCTAATGAAGTCCCTTGATGTAATTTATAGTCTGCACAAGCCACTTTAGACCTTTCTTCCACCCTCTAAATCAGGCATATACATACGAATACTTTTTCTCTCATGGCTATAACTTCAGATGAAATAAATAGTCACAGTAAATATTAATTTACGAATCAGAATTCTTACAACCTTTTGGCACTTTAGTAAGAATCTTAAATGGTGCACTTACAGAACTATATTCTGAGTTCTCTTTCTTAAAGTCATGCCTGGTTCCTTCTATTTTTATTCATATATATTACCAGTGTAAGTCATCTCTGAGAATGCTAGGAGATAATTAAACACAATGAAATGAAAGATGTATCTATGTCCCTCAAAATGAGTCAGGTATAAGATAGTTTCCCGTCAGTTATGCAATAAGCACTCTCTCTCTCTCTGTGTGTGTGTGTGTGTGTGTGTGTGTATGTGTGTGTGTCTCCCCCTCCTTCCTTTTCTCTTTCTCTCCCTCCCTTTCCCTCCCCTTCTCTCTTTCTCTCCCTCTCCTCTCCCTCCTTCTCTCTCCCTCTCTCATCTCTCTCTCTCTCTCTCTCTCTCTCTCTCTCTCTCTCTCTCTCCCTTTCTCTCTGCATTGGCAAAGGAGCTCAGAGCAAGAATTGGCTGGGATTCATATTGATTTCTCACTGCACTGGTTTCTTAAGTGCTCTGTTGATCCGTGTCAAGCAATAAGTTCCCTGCCTGAACAGGCACATCACCTCCCCATTTGTCCTCACCTAGATTTAAGGTGCCCATATGATGAGCTGAACAAGGACATCATTTTTCCTACTGGTGTCACTGGGCCCAAACCACTGCATGTCATATGATAACTAATGTCCCATGCATCTACAATCACCCTATGATACTCTACCAGCAGCGACCACCACTGCACAACACCAAAGGTGACAGCAGCGCTGTGCTTGGTACATTCTGACTTTGCAAAGAAGATGCAAATGGCAAAAAACCTGGCTTCTGTGGGCTTATGAATAACAGCCCTCCACGCAGGCCTCTGCAGCTGGGTGCAGAAAGAATGAGAGTGGAGGAGAATGGATATGTGTGACATTCCTGACAGTTTTCATCTTTGTTACAGAAGAGCTCCGATGCAGATAGATGGAAACTGTGTGATTGTGCTGCTAATGACATTGTACAGGAAATTAAGCATATACATTTGGAGGAGGCATTAAATCAGCAGGACCTTAATTTAAAAACTTAAAACTGTATGGAAATTCAGCCTGCTCGATGCTGTGGAGTAGAAAGCCACCCAGCACCCCAGTCTGTTTGTGGAAAGATTGCCAGCAAATGGTTCCACATTATTCAGCATTAGTTCTCTCGAGAAGTGGCTGCCAGCCCTGACCATTTGGGAGTGTCAGTCATTGCCATAGACCCTGCGTCCTCCACGATTGGGCTGATGAGGAGAACTCAAGGATGGAAAGCAGCATGCAAGTTGTTCTTGACTAATCCCTGGAATAACATTATGCAGAATTAATCAAAAAGGGTTGGGCTTGAAACTGCCGGGAACACACCACTGAGCCAGGCTGTGTGGATCATAGGAGTTGTGGGTAGCCGTGCTGTTGCCTGTCGGTGGAGTCTCGTGTTTTGTACGCACTTTGGTGAAGTACGTAGCAGGAAATTTTTATATGTCCTTTTTTCTTGATTCCAGTTATGCCTTACAACAGTGCCCACCACTGCGTTGTAGAGGTGGAGAACTTCCTGTTCGTGCTGGGTGGAGAGGACCAATGGAATCCAAATGGTAACTATTGAACAGCTTTAATTGTGGCTGCTTTGTACAACTCAGCTGTGTGTTACTCCAGTGAAATCTCTGAGGCAACTAATGCTAAAGAGAAATGACTCATCCAGCTCAGAGTCTGAAGGCACACTAACTGTGTACTTCAGTTTTGATGGGGTCAGTGGATGGTGGCCCACCCTGGAAGACTGAACAAAGAACAGTTATTCCATCAGTGGAACCAGAAAAAGATAAGGTGGGCAGGGCCCCACAGTAACTCCTTAGGACATGGCTCTGATGAACTTAGGCCTTCTCATCAGGTCTTCCTCCTAAACTTCCCATCTGCTAAGTCATCTTGTGCGCCAGACCTTCAGCATGCAGATGCGCTTTGGGTAAACCACTCATTTAGACGCCAGCTCTGCTGAACAAGTACCCACACTGTAAAAAGGATTACTATCCATCCCTTTTATACTTAGCATTGGAAATAGATTTCTGGGTAACATGGGCAATGAAAAGGTCCTGAGGTTAGCGGATGGAGGCAGGGGAGGGTACTCGTGGAGCTAGCTGAGGACATATGTAACAGAGCATTCATGTGCCAGTCCTCTGGGGATTTAACATCACAGCGACGCCTGGCCCTTTTCCTTATCCATCCCCTGAGGAACGCCACAGGCAGAAGCAAGGACTTCCCAGGGGAAGGTTGAGTCAGCCTCAGCTGTTCAGATCTTCACCCACTACTCTCCTCACGTTCTGTCCATATGAGAACAATGTTGTGATAAGCATTCTCTCACTCATGCAGGATGGAACTCTGGTTCAAGTTCCTTTGCAGCAGGTAGGACCTCAAAACCAGTGCACCCACTGTCCTCACTGCAGCCTTTGCAAGTGTGTCTTTTATAGGAGGTCCGCCATCTTTCCTATGAGTGTAATTCCTTCCTAAATGAAATGAAACCTTTTAACACACATCCCAAACCAAACACAACACTGTTTGTTTATTCTACAACAGTGCAGAATATGCAGAGTGATCGTGGTGTTTTTTAGAAAGTTTGCAAGTAAGGGAGGAGCCATGGTTGTAGCCTTCTGTGTTACAGATATAATTATGACTGAGAAGCCATCAAGCAGCTTGCAGGTACACATTTTCTACTTGAAAAGCCTCATCACATCCCACAGAAATTACAGAGCCTGCACATATTTCATTGTGAATGCTCTCTTTCCATATCTACACCAAGGAAAATTGTATAAAAAATCACAACATCTGCTCCCTCTAGAAAACTTCAAAGAACAAGCCAGGCTGCCCACTCATAAGAAAAAGACAAAGCTGGGGAGACATCTTAGTCACTAAACCGTTTGTCTTGCGAGCACATGAACCTGTTTCAATACCCAGAAATCAGATTTGTAAAAAACTTGAAAGGTAGGAATGGTGGGCTATTCCTGCCCAGCACTGGGGATAAGGAGACAGGTGGCTTCTCTAGGGATCCCTGGACAGTCAACCTGGCTTACCTGGTAAGTTCTAGACCAGTGAGAGACTCTACGTGAAAGATCAAGAGGGGCAGCACCAAAGGAATAATAGCTGAGCTTGTCCTTTGGTGCTCACATGCAAGTGCACAACACACACACACACACACACACACACAAGATCCCACACAGAGAGGATGTTTTCAGGCTCCACATCTTTGTTGTACCTCAGTATTAGAAGTAAAGGGATCATACCTGTGTAGAGTCCATAAGCAATCACACCACACAGCCACGGGATTTATTTAATAAGTAAAGAGTCTGTGAAACATTCTTCAGAGGACCTCATTAAAGCTAAAACAGTGAGCCCACAAGATGGCTGAGCCAGGAAAGGCACTTTTTGCCAAGTTTGATAATCTGAGTTCAAACCCTAAGAGCCTACATCATAAAGAGAGAGAGAGAGAGAGAGAGAGAGAGAGAGAGAGAGAGAGAACTGACTCCCACAGGCTGTTCTGACTTCTAGAAGTGTACCATGACACGCACACCCCCTAACATACACACACACAAACATACATGCACAAACAAAAAAAACCCACACATACACAAATAAATAAACGTTAAAAAAAAAACCCTAAACTAAAAAGAAAAAGTTTAAGATGTCATATTTCAGACCACAGGCACTTCCCTGCTACTCTTCCACAGGCCCCTGTTAGAGTAATAAATCCCCCACCACAACTCAGCTTTCAAAAACAAAACAAAATGTAAAACTTTCTACACATATGAGTCCTCCTCTCAAAAAAAAAAAAAAAAAAGAAAGAAAAAAAAAGTCTCACTATGTAGCACAGGCTAGCCTCAAATTCACGGTTGTCCTGCCTCAGTTTCCAAGTGCTGGGATTACAGGCATGAGCCATGGCACCTGACTGTTGTTTTGTTTTGTTTTGTTTCTATTTTCAGTGCTGGGGATTAAACCTTGGCCTCATTCATGCTGTGGAAGCACTTTTCCACAGTCCTAACAATCACATTCCAAGTGTTATCCTAATGAGCAACTGATAAAACCAGCTGCTGAGGCCAGGGATGGCAGCTTGGATGATTCAGTGCTTGCTGTACATGCAGGAGGACCTGAGTTTGACCCTCAGGACACTTAGAAAAGTTTAGCCCTAGTAGTATACGTTTTTAATTCTAGTGCTGAGTTTGGGTTGGAGACAGTTGGGTCTCTGAGGCGCACTAGCCAGCCTACCCTGCTCAAGCCCAAGTTAGTAAAAACCTGTCACAGTGTGTCCCTGGGAACAATATCTAAGCTTGACCTCTGGCTTCTGCACACAAATGCATGCACACACGTATCAATGCACACCTCTGAAAAATATAACTATTGTCTGCTTGCTTTTCAACCCCAAATCTAAAACGTATCCCAGAGAACTAGGCAGAAAGTTGGGGAGAATTCAGAGAATATTTCTACCTCTAGCCAAGAGGATCTGGAATTTTTTCCTTTGAATTAATTCAGAGAGTCATACTGCACCATTTGACTCTACTGAGTTCACTCTACCTACACCTGAAGGAAACAGCAAGCGGGACGAAAACCCTGCATGAACACACTCCGGCAGAAAAGCTATCAATCCACAATCGCACTTACTGGTAGAGTCACCCACTGGAACCTCAGTGCACACCATATAAAGACTCACACGGCAGTTTCTTGTCATCCCAGAGTGCCAAGACATGATGTGCTTGTGTGTGCGTGATCAGCGTCACTGAACATGCCAATCAACGTCTCGTCTGTCTTAGCTGCTAAGAAGCTCAGAGTGAAGTTTTGGTAAAGCTTTATGTGTTGTATGTAAACTTCGCTATTACCCTCAGTTACAAGCCTGGCAGTTCTCTCTAGAAAATTCAGTTTTCTTGGAATCTTGGAAACTTCCAAATGGGAATTTGGCTCCTTTAAACAGGAGGGAGCTGGTTATTCCAGAGGCAAGTAAGCTAGCCCTTGGTCCCTTGTGCCCATTAAAAGTGTTTTTTAATTAAAAACACCCTAAAAAGTTGTTGACTGGCATCTTCCCCAGGTGGAAGGAAGATAAGAGCAGAGTGCAAGGTAGTCTATTAAAAGAAGGCTCTATCTGTGGCCATGATCAGCCAACATTACAGCTAGAAAATGGGCTGCATCTATTTCTAAAAGAACTGACCTATTTACCAGAATTCCATAAATTACATGTAGCTACAAACTCCATTCATCTGGTCAACCACAGTAGACTTTGACAACATTAGTAGTAATAGCTGGTGAGCTCTCAGTATTTCAGCCAAAGATTATTTTTTGCTAAATTTCAATTAATCTTCAGAAATATCTTGTGAGCTGTAATTTATGACAGCTAAAGTTTTTCTATGTAAGGAGAATAAGCCCAAAGAGTATCCTTGTAGGGAGACAGTGCTCACAAAAGGAAAGGAACTGATTCTTCCATAGATTTGTCCCATTTTAGGGTGTTGGTCTATAACAACTATTACATTGTCTTTCACCTCAGCTCTTCCCATCCACCTAGTCAAGCACAGTTTGAAGCGCTCAATCAGTGGGAAGTGGCTCCCACTTGTTCACAAAGACCTCTAATCATTACAAATCTAGTAAAGACATTAAAAGGATTTGAACCTCTCAGAAAGCAGAATTTTCATATTATGATGCCCTATGCAACTAATACTAACAGAAAAGATAAATATCTTATGCTAATATGAAGACTTTTATATAATCTCTATTCAAGAGAACAATTAAACACATGGTTCAACTGTTATGCACACATATCTGTTCTAAAGATGAGAGCTCAAGTTCACTGTTAATTCATATGAAAATACTTTATGAGCGGTATATCCTGAGCAAAATATAAAATTATGAATTTCAGATTGTAAAACATAAGGATGCACTTCATCAAGCAGAACTATCATTTCATTTATTGGTGATCTTTATTGCAAGACCAAAAACAGAAGTCAGTGTTTATCCAACCAAGGACCATGCATGGATATAACCTACAACTCCTGCTCAGACATAGCCCATGGTAGCTCAGCATCCAAGTGGGTTTCCCTGGTAAGGCGGACAGGAATTGTTTCTGATATGAATGCAATGTTTGGCTCATTGAGCTTCCCCTTCCCTCCCCCCCCACCCCCCGAGGAAGAGCAGCCTTGCTGGGCCACAGATAAGGACATTACAACCATCCTGAAGATACCTAAAAAGCTAGGGCCAGATGGAAGGAGAGGAGGACACCCCTCTCAGTGGACTCGGAAGGGGACAGGGAGATGAGGGAGGGAGGGGAGGCTTGGGAGGGAAAGAGGGAGAGGGCTACAGCTGGGATACAAGTGAATGTATAAAATTATTTAAAAATAAAAATATTAAAAAAATAAAAAATAAAAGAAAAAACAGAACTCAGAAAACATTAATTACTGGGCCAATAAACACTATACATGCAAAGTGTTCTACTTAGCTACTATGTAAAAGTTACCTCCTGTCAACTTGCTCCACATCCTAGTAATAAGAATGTATTTAACATGCATATATGTTAATGAGAATATGTAGAAATTTCATTTAAATTTACCACTTAAAATTAATCTTCAAACAGCTGAGGGGATTTTCCTTCCCTATTCTGTTCCCCACCATTGGCTGGAAACTGCCCCCCATTTCCTCACTTATCTCTTCACATACTGTTAGTCATCAGTGGTGTCTGGTGATGAGCTTCATCACAAGAAGAGAAGGAAGACTAAGAAAGAAAATGAAGACCTACATTGATAGGGCAAGCATAAAATCCCAGTACAACGTAAGAGGGGATAGGAGGATATAAGATTTGAGACCAGTCTAGACTGCTCCTGAAACCCTACTGGAATGGAAGGTGAAGGAAAGATGAGATAGGTGAAAGGGAGAAAATGAGAAAGAGTGATGAAAGAAAAGGAAGTTGAAGGGAAGGGATAAGATAGGAAGAAGTAGGGAACAAAAGGAACTGGAAATGAAAGGAAAAAGCTGTAGAGGAGGGAAAGACAGGGTAGAAGAGGAGAGAGTAGAAGAGGGGGAAAGAGGGGAGGAGAACAGGAAAGAAGAGGAGGGAGAAAATGAATAATTATAGGAAAAAAATGGAAGAAGAGAGGAGATAGAAGGGTAGAGGGTAGAGAAGAGAGAAAAAGAAGATGTGGGCAGGGTAAACTATTCTCCAAAATTCTATCATGTGTAGCCACCACTCTCAAGGTCTTAGAGGGGTCTCAACAGTAAGCCCCAGGACAGCAGATAAGAAGCCCACTTTAACTTACTTTTATTTCTTAGGAAGCTCATTATCTCCTCTGCTTTTTCTCTGCCACCCTCAGAGCTCCATCCTTTTTATCTTCCCACTCCCTCACCTGCCCCTTTTGCACACCACCATGCCTGCATCTAGACATGCTCTCTAATCTCAAACCCCTTCAAACCAGGCTCTATTGAGTCTTTTCTCTGAGTCAGCTCTACTTCCACTCTACAAGAAATGAAGCCTTCTGGTTAGTACCACTGCTGCTTAGTACATGAAGCCATGCTCCAGCTGGTTGCCAGAAGTGGCATATTCCTTCTTCCAAACAGAAATTCTGAGCCAGACATCATAGAGAAGCAGTTTTACCAATGGTGGATGGGTTCTCCTGTAGGCATATCTAGTCTTCAGATGCAGTTGGGAATTAACCTTGAAACTTGAGTACCAAAAATAATATATCTTCCTACAGAGAAATTTCCCCTCAAAAAAAAAATTACTGCGGACATGGCCCTTACTTGAGTTGTAGCCTACCTACTTGAAGTTTCTGGGTCATCCTTATCATTCTTACCTTTCTGTGAGTCACCAGATAAAATTCAATTTATCATCCCTTGTCATGAACTGCCAACACTTCCACATGGGAAGGAACTCCTAACTTCACGTCCACACAATCCCTAGAATCCCTTGACATCCCCTTTGAGCGGTTTCATCAATTTCCTATCTACTCAAAACCAGGGTATCTTTTGAGAAGACCACTTTCCCAGTCACTCTTTCAAGTAAGGACTTGATGTCTCCCTTCCGTGTCATTAGATTAATCCAGTGACGATGACATTAGCACACTTGAAACCCAATCTTCTCCCAGCAACACTAGGGACCAAGCCTTCAAGGCACAGGCTTCTGAGGACAATTTAGATTCTCACCATGATACTACATATTTTCTTCTTGTTGTTCTGTGTATATACAGATCTAATGTTTGTTCCTTGGTCCCAATTGCCTGCTCAAGGACTTTTCAGTATTCTTGAGCTTAAAAAATTAAAAAAAAATTATCATCAAACATTCTCTTGATACTGTGTCTTCTAGTTTGGTCTTCTCTTGGTTTCAGAAGTCCTGGGAAACATTATGCTGCTCTCTCCTCTGTGTCTTTATCTCTTAGTCTCTGCTGAATTGGCTCTGTTGGCTTTTCTCAACATCAGTTCCCTGAAGCAACACTTGTCAGGGCCACCCACATGCCTCAGAGTCTCAGAGCTGCTCCTCCTTTCTTCTACGAACACCATTTAAGTTGGCTTTCAAAATATCATTCTTTCTTTTTTTTCTCACTGCAGAGGTCACTTTTTAGACCCTTTATCTTCCAATTCCAACCTCTTTTCTTAGGTGGTTTCACCCACTCCAGTACATTTAAATAGTAACTCTGAACTAATGCCTCCCAAACTTTCAGTGGTAATATTACTCATCCGCTAGTTTAGCAGCTACCTCCTTCTGACATGCTGTAGGCTGTTCTGGGTTAAGTACAAAACTGAGTCCATAACTTCTCTCCTTAGTTTCTACTCAATTTCTACTTAGCCTTTGTCAATCCAACAAATTGTGTGACCTTACATCTAAGAACTCAGGCTAAAAAGCACTCATTCTTAGTGATGCACTTTCTCTTGTACAAAAAGAGATGTTGTTTGGCTGAACCTTTATGATAGATTTCAAACATGACCATGCCTCAGACATTTGAGCACACATACGTACACATTCTATTCATTCCTGGTACCCACTGCCGAGTGACAAATCATGAAGAAAGACAGTGTTTCAGGTTGAGGCCTTGGGTGTGAGCTGGCTACCACATGGAAAACACAGTGTGTGTGGTTTTTTTTTTCACTTGCATTTCTCTCTTTGGTGTCAATATGTATGCAAAATAAGACTCATTTTAATACCTTGGAAGCGCGCTAATGTGCTTTTTAAGCTCAACAGAGGGGATAAGCTGGTTAAGCAGCTCAGAAGACTCACGCTTGCTTCCCGGTTCAGCAGATGCACTTGTGTTTACGTCACAGCAATGGTGCATCTCCCAGATGCACACACAGAGCTTCTGTGATAAGCGATTCAAGACTGATTGTCAACTGCTATTATTTCCATGGAAAGGCAAAAGTCTCTTCAACAGTAGGGTTCTTGGGTCAGTAAAAATAAATGCTAATAATGGGCATTAAGCATGTGTGGGACTTGAGTATATGGAAAATATTTTACTTATCTCTTAAGTTTGCTAGTATCATTATTTCTCTAGAAAATATATTTAGAATGAATATTATAATATAATAATATATAATTATATTAATTATAATTAATTAATTTGTTGGCAGTTCATGACAAGTGATGAATATATAATATAATAATATATAATATTGTTATAATATTATTATATTATAATAATATATAGAATAATATTTTAGAATGAAAATTTATTAATAAATAGGCTATCTAGAAATATCACACAAGAAATTTTCTAAAATAGAAAATTTGGGGGCAATAACTTCTTTTTTTTCCTTCACAATTTATTTTTTTTAATTTATTACAATATATTCACTTTGTATCCCAGCTGTAGTCCCCTTCCTCATCTCCTCCCAATCCCACTCTCCCTCCCTCTTCTCTTTCTATGCCCCTTCCCAGTCCACTCATAGGGGAGGTTCTCCTCCCTTTCCAACTGACCCTAGCCTATCAGGTCTCATCAGGACTGGCTGCATTGCCTTCCTCTGTAGCCTGGTAAGGCTGACTCCCCTCAGGAGGAGGTGATCAAAGAGCTAGCTGCTGATTTCATGTCAGAGACAGTCCCTGATTCCCTTCCTAGGGAGGCTATTTAGAGACTGAAATGCCATGGGCTATATCTGTGCAGGTGTTCTAGGTTATCTCCATGGTTGGCCCTTGGTTAGAGGATCAGTCTAAGAAAATACCCCTGTGCCCAGATTTTTTGGTTCTGTTGCTCTCATTGTGGAGCTCCTGTCTCCTACAGGTCTTTCTATCTCCCCCTTCTTTCATAAGATTCCCTGCATTCTGCTCAGAGTTTGGGTATGAGTCTCATTAATCTGCTTTAATACTCTGTTGGGTAGAGTTTTTCGGAGGCCCTCTGTGGTAAGCTCCTATTTTGTTCCTTGTTTTCACCTTCTTCCGATGTCCATCCCATTTGCCTTTCTGAGTGAGGATTGATCATCTTACCCAGGGCCCTCCTTGCTTAGTTTCTTTAGCTGTACAGATTTTAGTATGTTTATCCTATATTATATGTCTAATATCCACTTATAAGTGAGTATATACCATGTGTGTCTTTCTGCTTCTGGGATACCTCACTCAGGATGATCTTTTCTAGTTCCCACCATTTGCCTGCAAATTTCATGATTTCCTTGTTTTTAATTGCTGAGTAGTATTCCATTGTGTAAAAGTACCACAATTTCTGTATCCATTCCTCAATTAAGTATATCTGGGTTGTTTCCAGAATCTGGCTATTACAAATAAAGCTGCTACAAACATGGTTGAGCAAATGTTCTTGTTGTATACTTGAGCATATTTTGGGTATATGCATAAGAGTGGTATAGCTGGATCTTGAGGTAGCACTATTCCTAATTGTCTGAGAAAGTGCCAGACAGATTGGGAAAGGATCTTCACCAGCCCTACATCTGATAGAGGGCTAATATACGGAATATATAAAGAACTCAAGGAGTTAAACACCAACAAGCTAAGTAATCCAATTAAAAAATAGGGTATAAAGCTAAACAGAGAATTCTCAACAGAGGAATATTGAATGGCAAAGGAACACTTAAAAAATATTCAACATCCTTAGTCATCAGGGAAATGCAAATCAAAGTGACCCTGAGATTTCACCTTACACCCATCAGAATGGCTAAGATCAAGAACTCAAGTGACAACACGTGCTGAAGAGGATGTGGAGAAAGGGAAACTCTCCTCCTGGAGGGAGTGTAAACTTGTACAATAACTTCTTTTTAAAATATAAAAATATCAAAAAACCAAAAAATATTTTAATGTGCTAATAGTTTAACAAATATGCTTGCTTTTGGTATGCTTGATTGGGTTGAGTCATTCCACAACGATACGTAGAAAGAGGAAAAAGGAAACACATTTGAGGAAGTGCCTTCTGCCTCCCATGTGGTGCCAAAGACTCCCTTAACTTAATTCATGCTTGTTAAACCTGACAACAGAGATTTTAAAAACTGATAAATGTGCAAAGCAAGAAAGAAATTGAAGTTTTAAATGTCTCAAATGTATTTTTTACAGGAAAACATAGTACAAATTTTGTCAGCCGGTATGATCCCCGATTTAATAGTTGGATCCAACTTCCACCCATGCAAGAAAGGTAAGTGTTTATTTCCTTAGTCTGAGGTGTGTAGAAATGCTGTACAGAAACACAGGTGATACGTGATAAGGAACGCTGAGCAGACTCCATGAAAGACACATGAGGCAAAGTACTAACCTTGGCCTTCCCAAGTTAGATTGCTATAACTGTGTTAATGCAATTATTTGTCCTAACATAGGATAAAAAATCCTGCAGAGTATCTTCTTAGACCATAGTGATAACATTTTTGGGACAGACTGTGTAGCCAGTGGTCATATGATTCTTACCAGTGGCACTGTATCTAAGTCCTCAAAACATGGACTTCCACCCTCATAGCAGTCTGTGTGGCAATGCAAAAGCTTCTATAGTAAGTGCTGAAGTATTCAATATTAAAATTAATATTTAACATCAAAACTTGAGATTTAACTTAAATTTAAACTTAAATCTGTATTTAAGTTTAATATTCTAAGAACTCCAATCATCTGTATGTGCCTCTTCCAAGAACAGGTCATTTATTACCTTTTAAAGAAATGGTCCTAGTTGACCATGCTGACACATTCCTGTAATCCCAGAACTTGGGAGATGGAGGCAAGATGATTCAAAATTTAAAAGGCTAGGCTCAAGTACATAGTAAGTTCAAGGCCAGTCTGGGTTACATAAAACCCTGTCTCCCAAAACAAAACAAAAATTAGTCATCATATTTTGTCATACACAGGATACTTGGCTCACCCTAGTGTCTCAGCTACCAAAAGACAGCATGGATAGTATATATGAGTATTTTATTTCTCCTGGCTATATTCAATCATAGCGCCATGTCTTTGTATGCATATGATAATGTGTATACATGTTAGATTTTAAGCACTTAACTCTTTTGAAATCCTTGTAAGTAAATTGCCCAGTAAGAAGATGACAATAAATTATAACTTATTTCCTCCTCATCATCAAGAATTAGGGGAAAGGTGATTGGCTGCATCCTTTTTCTTTCCTGTTCAAAAAATGAAGTACTTTCACATCTATTTCATCATTCAAGTAGATTTCACTGAGATCAAATTAGATCCTTAGCATAAATTTCATGTTAAAGGTAATCTTCATGAAATAGCATTTATGCCCAAATGGGCATTTCTGCAGCAAGATAGTATGAATATATTTACATGTATTAAGAGGCTCAATATCTTCCCACCCCATATAAATGAATTAAAACTCTCTCAAATGGGCACAGTAGCACATGACTACAAATCCAGCACTCAGAAGCCTGATGCAGACAGCTTACGACTTGGAGGCCAGCCTGGGCTGTACTGTAAGACCCCTGTCCCAAATATATAAACAATCCTCCAAAATAATAAGATAAAAGATGAGACTCCTTGAGGAGAATGCATATGATAAGCTATAAGTATCCTGACAGTGTGCTTAGCACCATGAGCTCACTTAGGAAAACCTCTCTCCCTCTCTCCACTGTACCTCAAGAAATACTGCCAACCAAGTAGATCCATATCTGACAGACTTCGAGAGCCAGGAGTTTCCCGCTGTCTCTCTCCAGCACACTCCATCACATTTTGGGGGGGGGGAAGGTGGGGTGAGTTCCTGGTGACTGTTATAGTAACTGTCTCACTTTGCCCTTTAATCAAGACCATTCTAGAAAGTTCTATTTTCAAAAGAATCATCAACACATGTTTGAAATGTCATTCTCTCATCACCACCGTCCCCTTTGCTGGGGGCTGTACACCATGATAATTAACCTTCATGCCTTCAGCTTGGGAGGCATAACTCACGTCGCGGTCAATTATCTCACTCTAGAGCCCCTAAGGATGGAAAGTATTGCTACAAAACCTAATTAGTAATTTTTTTGGAATGTGTATTGTTTACTTGATAGTCTATAATGACTTCCTCTGAGGCAGGGTGGCCTATCATGGCAAGGTCCTACTTAGACAATTTTTAGCAGCTCATTGACCTGACAAAAAGACCTGCCATGGTCTGTCGGCGCCCGGCAGCCACCGTTGACAGAATGGACTGTTTAGCGTTTCTCTCGAAGTCATTATGGTATTTCATGTCAGGTCCTCAGTAAAAGAAGCTTTCTTTCTTTCTTTCTTTCTTTTTTTCTTTTGTTTCAAGATTTAGAACAATCAAGCTGATAGGGCAAACAGCTCCTTCCAGAGCTGAGTAGAAAAACACAGAGCTCACAAATATCCAGGGGCCTTCCAGCACCATCTCTCCTGGAGGCTGGTTGCCCCAGGCAGCAATCCATTACTTCAAATCAAATGTGTCTTCTGCCATTGACAGGTTTCCATCCAAAGCAGCAACAACCACTGATGCTTTAAGTGGTAGTTACACATAGGAGGAAGAAAGCCAAGATAGATGAGAAAGTCCAGATCAGAGATACTTACTGAAACATTTAAGTTAATTTTACAGGACATAAATCATGAATCAAACCAGAAATTCCTCATCTACCTGTTTCTATTATTCTCCTTCCCCAGTGCTAAGTCATCTTGTGCTGACAAGTTACCAGATTGATTCAGAGTAGGAGAAAATGTCTGGGAAGTCATCTCAGGGGTAAATCACCCTTATAGAGCTGGGAACAGATTCCTAGGCTATTTCAGCCAGTGGGATCTTCCAGTGAGGTGTAATAGAACTGCTGAGTAGCCTCCCTGTTCAGCAGGCAGTTAGACATATGGCCTCTAGGATTACTCAAACGTGGATGAGCTCACAAACACCATGTTTTCTGGCAATGAGTTTATGAGCCAAAGATTAACTGGAAATGCAATTTTAAATGTACATAATGGAAGCCAGTGACTACTTTCTCCCAGAATCCTCCAATACCAATAGTTCGGCAAGGAAGGATAAAGATCCATGAACCCCAATTGTGTTTGGATGATGACAGGTCCAGTGATGTACCCACGTGTGAGCCCACCAGGCTCCAGCTGACAGTTCCAAACTTGTCCTCATGCAGAGGGCCCTGGTTAAACTCAGCGGGTCACAAGACACAACAAAAGGACATGATCTTGGGAAAGGGGTTTATAAGGAGGAGAGGGCTGTGCGGAGATATGAGGAATGCATCATATACATGCATGAAATTGTCAATGGATACATTTAGTTAAAATCATAATGACAAAAACAAGCTATTTGGATCTTATATTTAGGAACGGATTCTGCCTCAAACATTATTGGAGAAACCGTGGGAGACAAAATTCACCTTGAAAAATCTATTGTTTTTAACTTGATGATGTAAGCCAACAATTCAAACTAAGTTAAGATTACAGCAATTTGGTCTATACTTTAGGATAAATATAATTTGATAAGATGCATGATTAATATATAGATATATAAATATATAAATGATAAATGGACAGATAAATGACAGATGACAGATGAATAGATGATGATGAATATATAAATAATAGATGATAGATATAGGTAGGTAGATAGATAGATAGATAGATAGATAGATAGATAGATAGATAGATAGAT
>NW_026596069.1:14391983-14397782 GCF_907164565.1 Psammomys obesus
GATAGATAGATAGATAGATAGATAGATAGATAGATAGATAGATAGATGGTGGATGAATAGGTACAGATAGCAGATAGGCAGATGATAGGTAGATGATATGTAGATATGATAAATGAGAGTCATAAATGATAACTAGATAATAGATGGGTAGAGATGATTATGACAGACACTATAGACAGGCGATAATGTTAGATAGATAAACAGATAAATGATAGATGATAAATAGATAGATATTGATAGATCACCCTGAGGATTAGCAAAGATCTTAAAATAAGCAGAATTTATTTGTTAACCACTTTAATGTTGCTAAATATTGTTTCTGGCAGTGAGAGGAAGGAGAAGTGAGAGGAGGAGGAGACAACGTGAACTTACAATAGTGTGACTCCACTAAAGAACATTTAGTAGTCTTGAACTTACTTTTCAAAGAAAAAATAGCAGAAGCCAAGTGTGTTCTTTCTACGGAGAGGAGGAACACCTCATGTGATATCTGAGCCCGGAGCGCGGACTCAGTGCTGACAGACCACTGAGCCCTTGTATCCGTAATTCATTTTGGGAACGCACAAGTTGGCCATGAGAGAGAATCTGGGGGAAACTCACCACTATCATGGTAGGAATTTCTACACAAAAGTTGCACTTTGAATCAGGAAGCGAAACCTACTGATTCTTTCCAATTTAGATCCTAAATCCACTATGTGTATAGGGCCAGGGGTACAGGGTTATCAAACCAGTTCTGACAGGCTGACTTGGTAACAGAGGGCAAAAAAACAGTTCACAACCAAATAAAAAAACTGAAATGTAAAATAGAAAAAAGGGAGTTTAGACTGCCAAAAGGAGTATTCCCCTGTCCTTCACAATCTCAACACCCACCACGATTGTCATCTTCTGGATCAGTTCTGAGAAGAACTCACCATTCCCAATTATACACTGATGACTGTTTAGTGCAATCAGTAAATGTATCATTTCAGAGACCTTCAAACCCATCACAGAATTACCTGGAAAAAGTACACCGACCTGTCTTGTGTCCATGATGTAAAGAGATGTGTGTCTTTTGAAAACCCATGTCATTATTTTCAATGAAACATTTTTACTGGAAAATAAAAGAGCATTAAATAATTTTGACAGATCATATTCATTAGAAAGCAATTGGAATTTGTCTATTCAAGTGGAAGGACTCAATGGACCAAGTCTTTGAACCTTGTTTTTGAATTTTTAAAACCCCAATTTTATACTTAGATGAGATTCTTTCTCTTACACACACACAAGTATTGAAGTTTCAGAAACTAAAAGGTAGCCTTCACTTTATGAAATCTGACTCACCTTTCTTTTTTTGTGTCCCACTTTTCTCCTTCTAATTTATTTCACTGTTACTGTTCTTTATCACCTTCCAAATCATCCACAGCATGCACTGCCTTCAAAACATTAATGAGATATAGAAAAGAGAACACAGTCAAAATATGAGCCTAAAATGATCAACAATAGCTACCAGGACGATGTAAGGCTATCACAAAAAGTGAACACAGCGTCATCTCCGAACAGTATTACACTTGAATGGTGATAAATCACCTGAGAAAACCTGACACTTTAGCCATCACTTCAGTATCACAAACTGAGCATCTGTGATCTGAAATTCAGCCAATGTGATTTCCATGTGACTTCGGGTGACATGCTCACTGGGTGCCCAGAAGCACACTGAAAATATTGTGTAAAATCACCTATGTGAATACTCATAACTGGTAAAAGTGCTGAGAATAAATAACTGTGAGTACCCAGCCACATCGATGACATACATCCACATGCACCTCCCTCCAGGGAAAGCCCAGGAAATGTTGCTGAAGGTGTCGGTGGGAGAGTGGGAGAGTGTAAGAACTGGAGGCTGGGGGAGAATATTGGGAAATGCTGTCATCTGAACATGATCGCAGTAGCTGTAGTTATGCTCAAGACCTGAACAAGATCAAGCCTGTTAGAATTCTAGCATGGGGGACGGAGGGTTGCTCAAAGCTCCAAGCCTAGCTAATGAGCTATTGGTAGCTGTCACATTTTTAGGCATGTGACCCACAGTCCAGTGGATAGCTTCATACTCATGTGCATAGGGACAAGGCAGCACTAACTGATTCAGTGGATACTATAAAAAAGAATACTCCGCATGTAACTCCTTGTTTAAAGGTTGAACGAAGAGTAAGTGTCTAAAGTCCAAATAAAACTGAAATTATTTTATGTTTAGAATTGGGTCCCTCCCCACTTTCTCTATATAAATATTTCCAAATACAACGATTCCTGAAATCTAAAACATTTCTGGCCCTGAGCACTAATAGAAGAGCCTTGATGATGAGCACCAACTTTTAAAGAATTTTTATCCAGGTAAAGATGACCTTACAGATTCTGAAAACAAACAAATGGTGGACACTGGTACAAGCACGTGGATACATCTGCACGTACCCCGTGAGAAGGTTCTCTTACTATCCTCATGTTATGGGAGAGCAGTCTGAGGATGAGAGACGTCATGCAGCATGCCAAAGGTCACACGCCTAGTAAAACACACCAGACCATCTGACTTTGTAAGTCGCATTGTTCATAACGGTGCCACGTACTTGCAGTTTGGAAATTCTCCAAATAAAATAGGTGACCTCATAAAAAATATATTTAGTGCTCTCTATATTGCAATTGATGCTGCACAAGAACCTTATTATCAATTTTTAGAGTCTATTAATCAATCCAGGGTAAATCATGTCCTTCTGGGCCTTGGCACTTACCAATAATGTTTATTCAGTACTGGACCACATGTATGCCATCCTTGTCATCATAGGTCTGGCCATCATAACTCTGAGTGTCTTAGACCTCTGAACCTCTCATCTTTCTTGCTTCTCATGTCGTACTAGTTGTGTCTTCCATCTTCATCCATCAGCAGAGTTTCCATATTACTTCTTTCCATTTCTTCTACTGAAAGTCTATATCCGCTTCTCAAGCTCTCCTTCCTAAATCATACCTAGCTTACCTCACGATTGGACAACTGGTCACCTATCCTTTCAGTGAATTTCATACATTTTGCCTTTGAAAGTGTAGCAGGCAAATACCGTCAGTAGCCTCTCTTGAACAGATAACTAAAATCATTCTAAATATCAAAAGCTCCCTAGACAAAACCCCTGTAACTGGTGTTAGAAGAGCCAAATATATATGTTAGAAGCCAAATATCTTGGACGACCCAAATAAATAGAAACACTATACAAAGTTCACAAAGTTATTCTATTTGCAGTCATACTACGAGGGGAAAATGATAATTGAAGAGAAATTTTGATGACGCAGTTTTCTAACAAATTGGGAACAATGACCCTTGAAGGACCATAAAGAAAGTGAATGTCAAGATAATTTATTATTGTTACATTATCTACCTCATTTTTCACTTTGTCTTACTGAACTATGATATCCTTAGAGAGTACCAAACACCCCTAACATTAATGAACATTTTAGCAGTGTAGAGAAAGCAAGAAGAAAAGAGCAGACACCAAGCTTTGGTGGTGTTCTCCTCTTGCAGCATTTCAACATCGAAAGTGTTAACTTGGGTGAGTTATGCATAGGATTGCTGTATATGGTCTTGGATATAGAAGTCAGATGAGTAACGGCCAAAGATTCACAGCTCTCTTTGAAGACATACAAACACCCTGCTTTCACAGGCCGATCGAGTTGTTTCCAATGTGATATTCCACAGATTTACTGAGAGCTGTTGTTGTCCTTGCAGAAGAGCCAGTTTCTATGCGTGCCGCTTGGACAAGCACCTGTATGTGATTGGTGGGAGGAATGAGACCGGCTACCTCTCCAGCGTAGAGTGCTACAACCTGGACACAAACGAGTGGCGCTACGTGTCCTCTTTGCCTCAGCCTCTGGCGGCCCACGCAGGAGCAGTGCACAATGGGAAGATATACATTTCAGGCAAGCAAGTCCTCCATTTTTCTTTGCAAAGTTCACCGTCCAAGGCACTAGCGTAACCCAAACGTGTCTGTCCTTCACAGGAGGTGTGCACAATGGAGAGTATGTCCCATGGTTGTATTGCTATGACCCAGTCATGGATGTCTGGGCCCGCAAACAAGACATGAACACAAAACGCGCCATCCACACTTTGGCTGTGATGACCGATCGCTTGTATGCAATTGGAGGGAATCATCTGAAAGGTGTTTTCTTTGTTTGTTTGTTTACTTGTTTGCCTGTTTGGTATCATTTTGTTTTTCCCTCTCCTAGTAACATTTGTGTTGCATGCTCCTTGCTAATAGATTTCTTGTTAGATAATCATAGTTAACTATGTAAAAAACATGTTGACCAAACACAATCTACTATGTGTGAATTAACAGTTCCCTAGAGCGAGCGTTAATTGTGTTTTAATTCTGCAGATAGGATTATGTTTAAGTTACCATACACATTAAAGAAATGAGTAATGATGTCTAAGGGGAAAAACGGAAGCATTAATAACTGAAAAGCACAATTTGTCGTAACAGTGAAGCCAGTAAAATAAATTATTCCTTATCTGCAAAGTTGTAGTAATGAATTGTCCCCCAGAAAATTGTTTTCTGCCGCAATCATAAAGAGCAACTGTACTCACAGGTTTGCAGAGCTAATGTTTGGATTTTTCTTAAAGCAAAACCTTGGTGTCTAAATTTAGAATTCTTTCTTTTAAGTAGTGAATATCAAATGACCTTACAATTCTCAAATTGAATTGCTGTTTTGGATTTAAAACAAAAGCACACTATTTGTAAAGCCGTCACTTGGCTGCTTCCCTTCCCCAGACACCTTTGTAACTTCAACCTTTTACTTTTTCTGTTCCTTTATGAAATTGTGGGTGTGTGTGTAAACCAACATTTGGTAAGAAACAGATCCATGGTGCTGAAATTTACCTGATCTACTTTGGGCCTCAGTTTCCTCATCTCACAAATTAGGAAAGTGGTCTAACTTGAACTCTGAGGTCTCTGCCAGCTCCTGAGAACAGCATAAATGGGCACGCATGTGTTGCTAACATGAAAGCCAACGCGTTCACTTATCTTACTACAACATATGACTCTAAAGGAAGGTTAGACATGGAAAGCTTTTCTGACACATTTTCACCCCCAAATTTAATAAAAAATTGCACAGGCTAACTTTTCTGTCTGTTTAGAGTTCGTGTTCATCTAGGAAAGCTGACGCCCTGCTGTGTGCCTGCTGCTCATCCCATGCCCTCCCCGACTCCCCTTCCCCACCATGGCAGAGGAGTCTCTCACCAACTGCCACAGCTCCTTTCTTTTTTTGTTCCTTCCAATGTAATGCATACTCCATTCCCTCACATCAATGTTTTATATTAATTTTGCGGCTTTTGAAATAAAGTGTGATTTCTTCTCCTCTCACTTTTATAAGACATTATCTGTATGTCTTAGTGACTTTCATGTTCAGGATTCTGACTGGACTGAAAGATTGCATAGTAACAGAGTAAGAAAAACTGCTACTGCATACACATGAACACGGACATGCATCACAAGTAGAAGGCTGAAGATATAGCTCAGTTGGTGGTGTTCGCCTAGCTCTCATGTGCACTGTCCTGGACTAAAGGCCATAGAAAATGGATGTGTTGATGCACACCTGAGAAGGTGGAGGCAAAACAATCAAAAATTTAGGATCATCCTTGGCTCCACACCAAGTTTGTGGCCAGCCTGGGCTACATGAGACCCTCCCCCTCTCATATGTGTTTGTATGTGTGTATGCATGTGTATGTATATGTATATATGATAGATGGACGGATAGATAGATAGATAGATAGATAGATAGATAGATAGATAGATAGAT
>NW_026596069.1:14397792-14420593 GCF_907164565.1 Psammomys obesus
GATAGATAGATAGATAGATAGATAGATAGATAGATAGATAGATAGATAGAGATGGAATAATGACAAAGAAAAGTTATTGCTTGAATGCTAGTTTGAAATAAATGGTGTGTCATCCCATTCAAGACACATACTGCAGCATATCTATAAAAGAGGGATAATGAAAAAAAAAAGAGGGATAATGATGGTATCCTTCTGTGAGGCTTGTACTCAGCATCCATAGTGTGTGCGGAATGAGGCATAGAGAAGGTGTACATGCCCCTAAACAATGCCCTAAAAACCTCAAGATCTAGAATTATTGCCATATGCTCATTTTAAGTACATATAAAATTTGTAGTGGAACTATTGTTCTATTGAAACACCACCTGTGTGATTTATTTTGTGTAAGAAATTAGTATCCTGAAATAACCTGTCTGCTTTCTCAGCAATGAAAATTAATTCTTTGAATTTGTCTTTTTAGCCATGATTGAAAAATCAAGAGATTAGTTAATGCATACAGATTGTCAGCTAGAAATTCATAACATGAATTTAAGTAAACAAAATATCATTTTTACTGCCCCCTCTTTCCTACTATGTAGCCAAGGTTGGCCTTGAAACCATGATCCCCCTGCCTCTGTTTCCTGAGTGATATGATTACAGCCCCGTGCTTCTCATTCTACTTCTTAGATTTTTCCATAGCTGGGGTAGTGACAAGGTCACCAAGAAAAATGTAGGTTCTGGGCCCTAGTGGAATCCTCATGGTCACAAGGCAGAGCCTTTCTCCAAAAACAAAGTGGGTAGAACCTGAAGAATGACATCTGAGGTTACACTCTAGATTATACATAAACACACTCACATATACTCACACATAGAGACACAGACACTCACATATACTCACACACACACCCTTAAACACACATTTATTTACACAAACTCACACAGACACACTCACATATACTTAAATACACACAGAGACACACATACACACACACACATATTCTCACACAAGGCACTTTACACAATTACACATACACACATACACACTCACATACACACAATCACACAGACACACTTACACAGACACACACACACACTCAAGAGCAGTGGAAGGGAGAAAGATCCTCAGAGTTTACAGACCCAACTCCAAACCTTGATGCTTGAAAACTTCTCCACTCATCATTGAAGCTGTTTATATACGTAGTCAGATTATAGGAAAGGCTTATGACCCTGAAGAATGAATTTTAATTGATTAAACTATCCTGAGAGAGTTAAATATGCAAGAAAAGCAATATAGTTTGGTCTGTGGAAGTCTGAGCTCTCTCGCTCATTCATATGTTCGCCAATGTTGCCTTTATAAAAACACAAGCATGAATCCCCGTTAAGCTAGATGTGTTGACCATTGTCATCTTAAATCCTTTAAAATAATGTTATAATAAATCTTTTTAATAAGGTCTACCTCTGTGTAATCAGCCTTATGAGACCTGCTTAGGCATTCTTGATTTGCGTTCATCCACAAGCATCCAAAGTTATTGAGATTTTTTTCTCGTTCATTCACTTATTTGTTGTTAGATGTTTTTTGACGTCTCCCATTTCCACCAGTGAAATCATGCACTTGTGTCTTCAAAAGCACAGTTGCATTATCTTCAAAGTTAGCTCTTAACACCAGCACTGCTTCTAAAAACAAGTAGCCTGTAAGCGGATGGTGAAAGTCACTCTTTTCTCCATCTTGCCTCCTCCTGCCACTTAGGTTTCTCCCACCTTGACGTCATGCTTGTGGAGTGCTATGACCCAAAAGGCGACCAGTGGAATATTCTCCAAACTCCCATCCTGGAGGGTCGAAGCGGTCCCGGCTGTGCGGTGCTTGACGACAGCATTTATCTCGTGGGGGGCTACAGCTGGAGTATGGTAAGTGCTCGTGTTTCTCCCTTCCTCCTCCCGTGTGTGCTGGCTTTGTTTCCCAGGGGTGTGTTCCCTTAAGAACCTGGGGTTCTCATGCAGTGGTACAGCACAGTGAGCAGGGGGACAGAGCTGTTATAGGTGCAGTAGACATGGCCTGCTTCCCGGTCACCCATCTCACAGCAGGGGTCATGCCTCCAGCTTGCTGCTACATCCACGTGTTCGTGAACCTGTTTTCCAGCTCAAAGCCAAAACAAAATGATTTTCCGAGCATTCTGTAGAAATTGAATAAGAAAGTCTGAAAGGTTTCTGACCAAAAGGGAATTCTACTTAGGGCATGACATTTGCTTTTTATCCTGCCTCTCATCCTGAAAAATTCCAAACATAAACAAAAACGGAAGTGGCAGTGAGTTTCCTTTTCCAATCGTCTAGTGACACCGTCATCAATAGACTCTTTTAAGTTTGACTGAGAGATGTGAAGCAAATTCCTGATTTCCTACTTCACCTTATGGGTTTCAGTGTTTATCTTTTTTAAAGTTATTCACTCCTATAAACACACTACAATTTATCACACCCAGAAAGTTACAGTAGTTGCTTTATGATCCATCCAAACTCAATTTTTTCCTATTGGCTCCTCCCCCTCACGCCCACACAAATAATGTTGCATTCGAATCAAGATCCAGTAAGCCTCACACGCATTTCATTGTCATGTCCCACAGATCACCACAATCTAGAACATTACCTCCACCCCACTTTTTGTTCGCTGACTTGTTGGCAAAATGATCTCATTTGTGACCCAGAAATAACCCCACACTGTGGGTATGGCCGATAACCAGCTTGTGCTGTCATTCAATATCATTCTTCAGACCGGAAGCTAGGCAGGAACTGATAAGGTTTAAGCTATTTATTATTTATTTATAGTCTTAATCTTGTATTTATGCATATGCTTTGTTTAAAAAAAAAAGATAGAGAAAAATTAAAATTCAATATCTGAAAAAAGAGGCAACATCTTTAGAGTGCATCAGAGACCTCAGCCTACGGGTCAGTGTCAGTAGTCTCCCAGTGATAACTATTTTTATATCGCCTTATTTATCTCTGTTAGTCTCACTACATCAATTCGGAGTTCTAATAACATTAGTTTCATTTCTTCTTCATCAAGCAAGAGTATGTGATAAATTTTTGAGGAAAAGTTAGTTTTATAAAGGCAAACATAAGTTGACACATAAACGTATATTTTCACACATGTGCCTGCTGTCTGGAGAAAATTGTCCACTACAAAAGTAGAGTTGCATCCAACAGACGTGAAGAATGTACAATCAGAAAATACCATGAGTTTTGGGGGGCTTTGTTGCCTATGTTTGATTTGGGAAGGAAAATTTTACGAAAGCATTAGCCTTAAAATGAATAAAGCCCAAAGCCTTTGTTCTTTTGCTGTGGGGCCTCTTCAAGATGAATAAATCAATATGTGGAGATGTTTTTAGTCTATTTGAAAATGCCTTGCTATCTTGACTCCCTTCTCTTCAGTAAAATAGATAAATAAATAAAAGCAAAGAAATGAGACAACAATCTAGCATCTACTATTTAAACTTCTATTTAAATTTATTCAACTATTTAAATAGAAATGTGAAGTTGTCTCCTTTCTGCTCCTTAATTTAAACCTACTGAAAAATTCCCATTTGGGGCCAATTATTTAAAAGTGATTGCTGAGCATTAAGGATGTCCTAGGTATTTATTTGAGTTTGATCACTAGCCATCAAAAATATATCACAAGGGCCAGGAAGGTAGTTTTGTCAGTAAAGTCCTGTTTTGCCTGCATAAGGACCTCAGTTTAATCTCTGAAACACTCGCAAAAGCAAAAAACAAACAAACAAACAAACAAAAAAACCTAGATGTGATGGCTTATAATTTTAATATAAATATTGGGGAAGTAGATGAGGCAGACACTACCCTACTTGAGAAGTTCCAAGCCCAGGAGAGATCCTGCCTTAAAAAAGATGTGAACGCTTATGAGTAGTAACAGTAAAGGGTATCTTCTGTTCTCCACAAATAAGTCCATGCAAGCATGCTCACACACACACATCCACACCGACAAGATTCTGAAATGTCAGTTCTGAATATTTCTGTAAAATACACCAGCTGAAAGCCCAATGAGTTCATCTGAAGTGTTTCAGGCTGAGCAGAGGACTCCCCAGCATAGCCATGGAGAGTGGCATTGGCTCAGCGGCTCTGAGTACCCTTCCCTAAATACTGTTCTGCCATTCCAGGGTGCCTACAAGTCATCTACAATCTGTTATTGTCCAGAAAAAGGAACCTGGACAGAACTCGAAGGTGATGTGGCTGAACCCCTGGCAGGTCCAGCCTGTGCGACGGTCATTCTACCAGCTTGTGTACCCTACAACAAATGACAGCGGGAACCCCCGGCACAGTGCCACCTCTAGGATGGAGCGACAGGTGACGTGCTGTCCTGCATGGACCGTGCATTCCAATGCTACAACTGCCCAAGCCCACCTTTGGTTCCTGATGACTTACAAGCAACTACAGAAGGAAGAGTCCTGGCCTTGAGCAGAGACTGTTGTCTGCAACTCAGGCCACGCTCGACTTGCTGTGGTGACAGATTCTTCCGTATCAGGCTGGTTTTAACTTTTTCTGCCTTTACACAAACTCACACAGAGCTGAACTTGCAGAGAGGGAAAGATAAACCACAGAAGCCTGGCCCCAGAGACCTAAGATCCGTATTGTGCATCGTTTCCTAACTGCATGTAATAGACGTGGACATTTGGAGGATATTTTGTACATGAATGATTCAAAATCCAACCTACCAAAACGCTTACCCTGCATTCCAGAAATTGCCACTTGATTCTGTGTTGGTAAATATGCTTGGCTTCTCCACCAATTCCATAGGTAACACGGCGACGGAAAACCACAGAAGATGGAAGACAGGCGTCTTTGTACACAATCGTATTTTGTATTCCTTATGGCTTCCCACGAGATTCAGGGGGAAAGTATGCTGTTAGTCTCTTTGGCAATTGTTCTCTGCCAGAGTCTTAATTGTGTTTTTGATTCTCCTTGAAAATTAAAACAAAGTGCACCCTGTCGCTCTTCAGTTCCCAGAGGCTTATGCTTTCTCATTTCTTATAGTATTTTAAGTAGTGAACATAAGGACAATTTGCCTCAAAGGATAAGACCAACAACCCATCGTAGAATAACTCAGAAATTCTGTTGGATAACAATTTGTTCCAAGTTTAATCTATAATAAAAAAAAAAGAAAGAAATTACTTTCAAAAATTCAGCTACACAAGAAAAACTTTCTCTCAAGTACAACCCAATTATCTTTCTAACTCTTAAAACACATGAGGTGACTTCATGAATAAAAGCACTTGCTTCTCAGGCAGAAAACCTAGGTTTGGTTCTCAGCACCAACATGGTGGCTTACAATCACCCATAACTCCAGTTCCAGGGCATCCATCGTACCAGGCATGCAGTGCACATACATACATGTAAACAAAACACTTGTACACATAAAATAAAAATAAATACATCTTTTAAATAATTATTTTTTAAAAAAGGACTTACATACTTACAGTACCTGACAGCACGCTTCCTCATCTTCAGTTGGCTGTACGATCTCAGTTCTCATTACTCCTCCACTCACCCCATTGTTTGTCATCACCTGAGATGCCTGGACTGGGTTGAGTGAGCAACCGATGCTTGTTTTTAGGAACTCAGAAAAGATCAGGAGGGCATGACACGGTCTTTTTGTGGCCAAACAGAAATGCAAAGCTATCAGGAACACGAACCTGACTTCAAGCTCATTTGAGTTGTTTGACTAACAGCTCATAGGCAATTACAAAAGCCTAAATATTTTTTTAATCACAAAGAAGTGTTGAACCCTTCAATAAATGTGATGTTCAAAATTCCAAGTAGGTGAATCCACAGATGAGAACAAATGCCTTCCTGGGAAACTTTCATGAGCACCTCAAGATGGCTGGGCACACCAAAATCCAACGTTTCTACAGAAAAGTGCAATCTTTGTTGTTTTTGTATTTATTTGTATGTTCAGATCCAAAGGATCCGTTGTAAAAATATATATGTGAATATATATACATAACCAGTGCAATCAGCTTTTATTTCTTTTTCCTTGAAAACATGCAAATATATAGAAAGAAAGACAATAAGAATATGGAAAACGCCCACTGGCTTTCCTAGAGAGCACGTGCTGTTTCGGAAACCATATTCTCAGCTGCCACTGTTTCTTCCAAGAGTCGCTGTTTATACAAGGGTATCAGCTTTCTTTAGATTGGTTTTTTCACTTTATTTTTTATCACTAGCCAAATTAAATAAAAGCATTTATGAGAACTCTAAATAAAGCTTTCTGTATTTCAGAGAGATACAAACTTCTAGAAAGTGAAAAGTGAATAAAAAGTCACAGAGAATGTAAATTTTGTATAGTACTAGAATGTAAATGAAGCTTGCTTGGAAGGGAAAAAGTTTAAATAAAAACTTTATGTACTAATGCATCTGTCTCCCACCTACCTCCTTATAAAACATGTACAGATTGGATTGTTTCAAGGTTTATAATATGTAAGTGCCTAAATTTTTTTATTCTACAGATATGCCTTAGAGGCCTAGTTCACTTCCTCATGGTATGTAAAAACATACAATATAGACAACGTAAAAAAAATTGTGAAATGCTCCTAGAAAACTGTTATGAGCTGAAAATTGTGTGACTGAATCTAAGTTTTCTATCACAAGTACATTACAATAAGGCAAAGTTTGTCCAATATTGAATAACTAGATGTTTATGGGCATTCTAACAGACACCTTAATGGCCAACAGTGCACGCAGCCGTGTGTTAAAAACAACCGCATGCTTCCTAAAGGGTGATGGGAGCCCATATTTAATTAAATCAATCACATGAATGCAAATTAGTTAAGCTGAACTTTGTCAAGCACGTCTGACAAAGAACTTGAGTGTGTAAGTGGAGAGTGTGTGGGTGGGACAGAGAGAAACCAGACCTACAGCTGAAAGGCAGCTCAGTCACTTTCGTAGTTTGCTTCCTGTTGCTATGGTAAAACACTGACCAAAACCAAACCAGGGAGAAAAGGGTTTATTTGGCTTGCCATTCCACATCACAGCCTGTCACTCAGAGAAGCGGGGGCAGGAAATCAAGGAACCTGTAGTCAGGAGCTAAGGCCAAGCCCTTGGAGACGTGCTATTTACTGGCTTACTCCTCACGGCTTGTTCAGTTTGCTTTCTTAAACATCCCAGAACTACCTGACCATGGGGCGGGTACCCCCCCCATGGGTACACGCCCCCGTAGCTTTCCTGTCCCTCCCATATCAATCATTAATCAAAGTAATGCCCTCCAGACTTGCCTGTGGGCCACTGTTAAGAAGGCATTTTCTCAGTTAAGATAATTTCTTCCCAGAAATGTCTAGATTTATGTCAAGTTGACAAAGCCCAACCAATACAGCCACCCTTGTGGCAAAGAACTAGGCAAAGTAGGACCTCATATCTGAAGCCTGCAAGCTAGGAAGAACTGACACTTCCCAGAACATTGTTCAAATGATGAAATTCACAAAGGAGTGATGACCTTCCTTACTGTTTTCTGAAGCAAGAGCAATGGATTTCTCTTTCCTTCCTCTCCTGTATAATGTGCTTTTCATTTTTTTTTTAAAGAAAAAAGTCCCTCTGGAATGCAGTCTCCAGCTGTACCTTGTAAACCAAGCAGGAGAGCAGGGCTTCTCCAAATACCCCAAATCAACTTTCACGGGCAGGCAAGGAAAGTGTCTTTTTCCTAATCTCAAAGAACCACTGAGTTTGAGTCTACATGTAGGCTTCATAGGTAGCTCTGACATGTGGTTATCTAACACCTGGTCAAATCTGAGGAAATATTCTGAAGAAAAAAAAGTACATCCTTTTCAAAAACATGTCTCGTAAGTGGTAAGAGTTAGGAATGGGCTTGGGAAGCATGCTTTCCACTCAGTGAGCTATCCACCGCCTTCAAGTCTGTATTTGTTCTCCCCAAGCTGATTTTTTCCCAGCTGTTTGACCCGTGTCAACACAGTATTGAGTATTCACTGTCGTCATCCAGGAGGGCATTGTTAATAATGTCGTGCTTTCAATTCACCATGATTCTTTGCATCAAAATGTAGGGTGCTTCTCAGCTGATGGCGTGGTTACATCATGGCAGAGAACTGTAGTTTGAGAATATTGTAACTTGAAAGTGTCTCACCTACCTGGCTGAAATATCCTAGAATACAGTTCACTATAGAAAATCACCCTACTGGCAATGGGCTGCCTGGTAGCCATAGCTCACTACCAGTGCCCGGCATCATTAAAAAAACATTAGACGATGTATCACTAACCTGAAAAAATAATCAAAATTTAAAATTTGAAGTATAGAGGCTTTTTTTTCTGAATACATTTTGCCTTTACACTATCTCAAATCAAAATCCAGGGACATATGTATTTAAAACTAAACACACACATAGACATGCACACACACACACACACACACACACACACACACATAAGACTAGCACAGTAATAACAACACCAGCTATTACACCTTGAGAGTTTGGTAGAAAGCAAAATGAAAGAAGGGTAAAAGTGAGTGTGAGAAGGAACTCAACTCAAAAGCATGGTTTGTGTAGCCACAGCTACAGAGTACAGATCTGAACAGCAGAACAGAGAGGCACTAATTGTTGGTTGGGGTCTCTTTGTGGATATTTAGTCCATTAGGCATCACTATAACAGGGTGTGTTGGTATATTGTGAGCAGAATCAGTGGTTGTGACTGTTTATTGTCAAATTGACACTCAGAATCACCTAGGAGACACACTCAGAATCACCTAGGAGACACACTTAGAATCACCTAGGAGACATGCTTAGAATCACTTGGAATCACTAGGGGACACACTTATGGGCATGTCTGTAAATGTGTTTCCAGAGAGGTTTATCTGAGCAAAGAAGACCTACCTGGCATGCCTGTGGCACCATCCCATTCACTGGGTCCAAGACTGAATAAAAATGAAAAAAAAAAAAGAAGGGAGTCAACTGATCAGAAGCACTGGTGTCCCTCTGCCTACTGACGATGAACACAAGATAGCACAAAGTTGGAAGTTACGATCCACATGGCAAGGGCTAGTGTGGTGCGAATGAAAAGCTGTTAACAGGGCAGAGAGAATACGGGCTTCATGACCTTGGAAGGTTATGTTTTCTTTGTCTCGGTCATACAAAAGTAATAATCCGATCCTGGAAACACAGTTATGAGAAACAGATGTTAAGTACCGTGTAAAATTCATACACCAGCTCTTCAATGCAGTCATCAAGCACACCTTGTAGCCTAGCATACAATGACATGGTTCATTCAACTCATCTCTGGCTCTTTTCCTCATTTAACATTTCTGGTGAGACAGGCTACAACTTCTCCCTGATTCCAGGCCTTTCCAGAACTGCTCTGGTAAGCTGTGCTGGCCTTGTGAATGGACCCAGACCAAGACCCCACATGAAGCCAGATGGTATTCACACAGATCACAGAAAATTCTTTACTTGTCCTACAAGCTTTCCATGAAAGAAACTCAGACTATTAAAGCCATCTGAAATGAGACGCCTTATTGAATTAATCCATGTTGCTTTCAGAATGAATGGCCATAATTATCTAAAAGAAAGAAAAGACATTGAATTCAAAATTCCCTGGGGGAATAAATGAGCTACATAGGTCCAAAAACAAGATAGAACCCAGACCTCTGGCTAGACCACCCCTGGGATGGTCATCTTCTCAAAACATTAGAATATTTACTCTCTGTACTATTCACATAGCTTCTAGAAGGTACTTTCTTGTGTTGATGGTAATATATATATTGTATATGTTTTATTATATATACATATATTTAATATATACTTATATCCCTTGTTTCAATCCAGCTTTGTGAAGTAGAATAGGCAGTGCCTGATATTTGTTTTCTCACCAGGTCTTGTGCACAGTAACACAAAATACAGGGGAGTAGCTGAGGTATGAGAATCCTTATTATAGTAGAAATATATCTGACTCAGAAATGTTATACCTTCCATTTTGAAAACATAAGCTGTATGTGGATTTTCTCAGTTGTGACTGCCAATTCCTATGATAGTTTTTGGTACAAAAGTATGTAACTAGCTGCAACCTAATTGTCTTTGTCATATTTAATGTTTTTTTACTACTATTTAACTGTACTGAGAGTGAGAATTTTAACCCTACTATGAAATCTTTCTCCAGTACACAAATGGGATAGCACCAGTGTAGTTCTGGTCCCATTTCAGAAAATATTGTTTGAGATATTCTCTTTGCAAAGAGTGAGGATGAGTCTGAGCTTCCTCTCTTGGTATCCCAGGATTAGGCTGACAGCCTTTTATTTATTCCTCCTGCCTACTGTGAATATATCTCTTTGATGTACACTATGAAGAATAAGAATAGGCACAAATAGCCACATACATGGTCCATGTGCAATGAAAACATACAAGAAAGTACTGTGGATATTTCATACAGAAAGGGGTTAGAAGAAAGAGAAAAGGGGTCCATGTAACACCTGAACTGAACACCAGTTCAGAAAATAGGTAGGAAAACATTGACTTTTTTCCTTCTATTAATGTTTGTACACTAGTCCTTGAAAATGCATTAGATAAAAACAACCAAGGCATTTTCATATACAAAAGCACTAGGTCAAAGATATATTACTGCAATCAACTGGAGTATTGGTATATTGAATGGAGGTATAATTGATGAGGAAAGTATGAAGGCCAGGAGTTGCAACTGTACATTTATGAAATCATATGGCCCACAGCAGGCCAACAATACTACAAGGCCTTACTGGAAAGTTATGAAAATAAATTAGAATTAGGTTTATTAAAATTCTTCTTAAGAAATTCCAGTGTGAGCTAATCTTGTAATCTCTGAGTTCTTATAATCTCAGTTCTCTTTTGAACTTGATCAACTTTATTTTCAGGACAAAGACTAATGATTTGAAAAAGGCAAAGCAGAAACCTAGTAGCTGTCACAGAAAAAAGAGTGATAAAATAAAATCTTAGAGACCCTTGACCATACAACCAATCTACTCAAAAGAAACCTGGAGTTTGTGGGTACAAAGTTTTGAGGCACCATGTGGTTGCTGAGAATTGAACTTAGGACCTCTGAAAGAAGAGACAGTGCTCTTAATCTCTGAGCCATCTCTCCAGTCCTCAAGGGCACAAAGTTCTGTAAGATGATGGAGACCTACACCAACAACTTCTAGAAGGCAGAGGATAGAAAACTACAGTGTCACAGTGGTTAAACATTTTGTGTAAACATAGCTGCTCACTGCCCCAGGACATGCAAATCTGGCATTCAGTGGCTGAGCACTTGCCTGAGGAGTGTGGCATTATGAATTCAGGCCCAAGTACCCCACAAACCAACCACACAAACAAAGACACATGTATTTTAAAGCCCTATGAGTTAGGGAGATAAAAGATTGAATTAAACATTACTAAAGAGAAAAAAATCTGAAGTGCTTGTAAATTTGAGGGCTGAGGAGATGAGGATCACATTCAGCCAAAACCCTAAGGACTTGCCCTCAGGACAGGTTCAATCCAAACACAGGCTGAGTGGCCCTGCCAGACTCAGTCCTTGACTGAACATTAAATGAGATGCTTGCTTCCTCACTCGACCTGCGTAATAGAAAGTCAAATCACGAAACTCCAAAGCATAGCATCCAGCCAAATTTATTAAAGTTTAGAATAATGAATTTCATGATTTAGAGCCAACATAATAAAACAGGGAATAGAAAAATATTAAATTCTGATGTGGACTTTGAAGACAAGAAGTAGATAAGCATGATAAACACGTTAGAAAAATACAGGGGAAATGAGCAAAATAAAAGAATGTAGAATTTGCTGTGGCATTTAGAACCTACTTTTTTTTTAACGATTAGGATTCTACAACTAAAATTGTAACAACTTAAATCATTGGCGTAAGACCCCGAGTTAGTCGCTTTCCTTGTTGCTGCAATGAAATACCTGACAAAAGCAAGTCCTTGGAAGACGGGTTTGTTTGTGCTTCTAGCTTGAGGTAGAGGAGTCATGAGCAAGCTTGAGGCATCTGGTCATGATGCATCCAGCCAGGAAGCAGAGAACAATCGACATTGGATTGTCCTCCTCTTCAGTCTGGGAGCTCAGCCCTTTGTGGTAACATCCCCACGCGCTTCGGGCAATCTAACGTAGAAACAGCCTCACAAGTCTGTCTAGATGTTTGCCTGCTACGTGAATCTACATCAAATTGACAACCAAGATTAACACTCATCAACAACGATGACAACAAATTAGATTCAGCGGAGAACTGGCAAGCTGGAAGAGAGACTGATAGAAAAGATGGAAATTGATATGCTGAGAGGTGAACAAATAGGTAAATGAATTAACGTGAAAGGGACTTACGAAATCTGCTCAAAATGCCCCATTTTATTTTGAAAGAGAAGAGAGATAATGGGAAAGTCGTATTCTACTCTGGGCCCAAACCAAAGGGACAAGAAGTGATAGGAAAAAGGAACTTTTAGAATGGCAAGAGTTTGCCAAAGCTAACAGAGCATATCAAGACTGATTAAAGAGGTTCAAAGCAGGATAAAGACAAAGCTGAACACCACTGCCTTGAGAGGCAATGTGTTAAAAGTAGTTAAATTCCCGAAAACAGAAGAGATTAGCCTTAAAAATAGAAAGAGAAAAAAAAAATCACAGTATTGTCAAAAAAGAAACAATGTGGCTTTCAACTTAGTTCTTGGAGGAAATAATAGAAGCCAGACATAGCAGGATAATATTATGAAAGTGCTGAAAGAAAAGAGAGGCCATCCCAGAATTCTGTATCTGGCGAAATCTATTCTTCTAACTAAAAACAAATAAAAGGCAGAGAAACAAAACCTCAGAGGCTTCATTAGCAGCTGGTCTACACTTGGAGAAACAGCAATGGGAGACTTTCAAACAAACCAAAATGATTGCAGAAGGACCAGAACCCCAGGGAATGAAGGACAAAGGAAGAAACACTGCCCGTATGGTATCTATGATTTGGAGTTTTTGTGACACTTAAAATGCATCAATAACTAAAATGTATGTGTCATCCAAAAGGCCCGGAAAGAGCAATTAATGGTGGATAAATTTCTAGAAACACTAAACTAATGATAAACGAAGTTTCAAGAAAAAGGCTAAAGTAATCATTTGTAATGTTAAAGACAAACATTGTAGTTTCCAGGTTAATTATTTATAAAGTAATAACTTGGAAAATTAATAAATTAATAAAGAAAATAAAATATAATTACTCATTTACTCAAGAAAAAAGAAAGAAGGAGAAAGAAAACATGATACACCTTAAATAGGAAGGAAGTGGCAAGATGGAGGTATACACATAACCTCATTAAAGACAAATGGATTAGACTTTCCGAGTAAAAACTTTTTATGTGATGCTTACAGGAGACAGATAGCGAGATGTCAAAGACAGCTGATGTAGTCATACCATCAGCCATATCATGATGTCAGGGTAAAGAGTTCTTCATAAAGAATGTGACTCTGTCCCATCAGTAGTCTCGGGGTTAACGTTTTAAATATATTACGATCCTCATAGGAAAATAGCATACATCACTATAGTTAACCAATGTTGTAAGAAACTATTTTGGATAAAAAAAAAAAAATTATCTGACTATGGGGCTAGCCAGATAGCTCAGTGGTTAAAAGTACATACTGCTCTTGCACAAGACCTGCATTCGAATTTGAGAATCCCTGTCATGTGGTATACACCAACAGTTATCCTAGCTGCACAGACTCCAACACCTTCTCCTGAACTCCATCAGTACCTCTGCTAATATTCAAATACACATATATAGAGGGTGGAAATAAAATAAATATTTTAAAAATAAATTATCAAGTAGAAAGCAAAATAGAAGAAAAACAGAATCAGGGTGTGTGTGTGTGTGTGTGTGTGTGTGTGTGTGTGTGTGTGTGTGTGTTCTTAGGCTTTTAGAACCATTTTCATAGTGCTTTTTGTAAAAACATGGTTTAAGTACCCAGGACATATCTACTGCCTAACATGCAGTGTCCGCTCTCCACACACATGCTACTCTCTTATCCATCCTTGAGAAGAGTGGTCACAGTCCAAAGAACTCCAGAGTCAGCCAGAGCGAGAACGAAGTGATGCTGGAGACAACAAACAAGAATTAACAGACGAAGGTTTGACTGGAGAAAAGGAACAGTGGTTTCTTTAAAATTAAAAAAAAAATTGAAAGAGGGTTGTTTGAGGGGCAAAGGTCAAGAAACAGATCAGTCGGGCTATCTCTTAGACCTTCATATTCAAGATTGACCCTTTCAGTGCCAGCAGAGGCAGGTGGAAGGGCTTAAGTGGGCAATGAGAGGTTAATGCAGAGGCAGACGGTGCTAATAAGCTCCAAGGGGCCCGCTTCACCAAGACTCTTCCTCTGCAGCGGCCTCGCTCATTCTCCGGGTGCCAGTGTTCCACACCAATTATGGGTTTCTGAAGGGTCACCCAAGCAAAACTGTGCCCTTGATATGTAAGCCGGCACTGCTGTAACTAAGATTGCTATTGGACTGCAACAAATCTCCATGATCTTGACATTTGAAAATCCAAATAGATGGTTTCCATAGAAATGAATAAAAACATTTCCAAATTACTTATTCAGGATTAATCCACTGTTGCTCTGCAAAGCAAATACATTTGATGAGGCTCAGCAAAGCAGCCAATGAAAAATAAACTAAGATTGTCCAATAAGGTGATTCCAAACACTAATAGAAAATATCTAGGCACAGTTAAAATATGGATTTAGACAAAGTGTTATTTTTTAATTCCAAGTGTATAGATCCATAAAATTAATTATTGGAAATGTTGTAAAGATTACCAGATATGGTTCTAAATAGAAGAAAAGAACAAAGACTACACAGTCAGTAATATTTCTATCCAGTTTTGCTTCTGTTCTGCCCTCACTGGGTTAACTTGAGCTAGATAGTCTTCTTTTTCAGCCTTGGTATCACCAGGTGCAGAATAGAAAGTTCAGGGCTTTGCTCTTGGTCTAATCAAATAGTTTTGTATTTTTTACATGTGGGGAGATGAAGGAATGCTTTCAAGACGATTGTTAGTAAAGAAAAAAATAAATCTATGAATTGTAAAGCTGGCCTCACAGTCTCAAATAAATCCTTTTCCTGTGTTGCCCTGTTTTTATTTATTCAAGTAATGTAAGCCTCGAAGCTGGGGAATTCCCCCAGGAAACAAAACTAAAATAATTTGTTTTCAAATGTTTTGTTGCTTCAAGCCTACACAACACACAAATGGTGATGATGATGATGATGATGATGATGATGATGATGATGGTGGTGGTGGTGGTGGTGGTGGTGGTGGTGGTGGTGGTGGTGGTGGTAATGATGATGGTGATTATGATGTTTTGGTCTTAAATATTTAGCATTGTATTAAATATTGCAAACTGTGAACCTACAGCAGATATACCAGAATGCTAGATGAAGTTTTTCTAATGTCCCAAAGTAAAATTTGTTCAGTCTTTGAAACTGAAGACAGCAGATATTTAGCACCAATGTGAGTTACTTTAGATTCTCTGAGAAACAAACACCACCATGAAGATAGACATATCAGGACTACACTGGGCATCGAATTCTGTTAAGAAGAAAGAGAGTGTACCAATGGAGGCAGAATAACCTTGAGAATGCCATTCTGGCCTGAGTTCCCTGAAGAAGAAAGAGAAGGAGGACTGGATATGAAAAGACTGAACCTACAACAAAACTCTAAGACTAGAGACAGGCCATTGGGAATTCTCTGAGGTTAAGTCACTATTCAGAAAGGTTCCCTATATAATAAACTAGTTTTGTTTTATTGTCCATATTGTCCTTTATTGTCCACTCAGTTATTGATTAGGAGCAGCCTCTGTGTATCTTTGGCATAAATGTGATTATGGATCCTAGCAAGTAGCTGGGGCTGTCCGCCAAATACACACAACATCTGAGCACATGCTTTCATGACCGCAGCACCAGTTTGTGTCTGAGACTCACAAACTCTAAAAGACTGGCTAAGACACAGACAGATTTACTGGCTGTCTCCATGCTGTTCTATTGCTGAGACAAAGAACCATGACCAAGACAACTAATAAAGGAAGCATTTAACTGGGGTTTCACTTACAGAGGGTTAGACCATGACCATCATGGTGGCAGGCAGGCAAACGTGGCACAGGAGTAGTAGCTGAGAGGTTACATCCTGATCCACAGACAGGAGACAGAGAGTTAATTGGAAATGTCATGGGCTTTTGAAAACTCAAAGCCCACCCCCAGTGACATACCTTTTCCAACAAGACCATATATCCTAATTCGTTCCAAAGAGTTCCACCAATTAGAGACTAAACACTCAAATATATGAGCCTATGAGGGTCATTCTTGTTTAAACCACCACAGTAGCTACAACCTTCAAGCACTTGTTTTGATTTTTTTTTCATTTTGTTTTTAAGACAGGATCTCACTCTGTAGTGTAGGCCCACTCCTTATACAGCCCAAGTTGGCTTCAAACTCATGGAGCTCTTCCTGCCTCAGACTCCCCAGTGTTGGGATTATGGGTGCCACACTTGGTTAGCCTTCAAGAACTCTGAAAGCAAAGACTGATTAGAAGAAGATCACCATAGGAAATTTGAAAGAGCGGAATGTGCTGGGATATAAAAACACTCTATAAAATGCACAGACCTGAAGGCCATCTGAATACACGGTTGTTGGGACCTAGAGCTTCTATTCACTGAACAGGAGAATATTGCCCAGCCTTGTTTACAGAGTAGAGAGCAAGGGTACATTTATAAGGGTGGATAACAACCCCAGGAGAAGACAAGAGGTAGATTTTGTCTTTTGTTGTAAACAAACAAACAAATGTAAGTGAATGTGCTTGAGA
Source organism: Psammomys obesus (assembly GCF_907164565.1). Taxonomy (NCBI): domain Eukaryota; kingdom Metazoa; phylum Chordata; class Mammalia; order Rodentia; family Muridae; genus Psammomys; species Psammomys obesus. The sequence continues at coordinate 14,414,605 of NW_026596069.1, forward strand.
GCCTCTCTCTCTCTCTCTCTCTTTCTCTCTCTCTCTCTCTCTCTCTCTCTCTCTGTGTGTGTGTGTGTGTGTGTGTGTGTGTGTGTGTGTGTGTGTGTGTAACCATAATAATTATAGAAGAGGTCATAGATTTCCAGAGGAAGTGCTAGTGGAGATACAAGAGAAGTTGGAGGCGGGAGTAGTAGAAATTACGTAAATAAGGTATGTTCACATAAAAAATTCTCAATACATTTATAAAAATGTTAAAAAGAAAATGAAAGAAAACTGATAGTATTCACTCCTAAAGTTTGTTTGGAATAAAATGCGCTTTTATTTTTGTGTTCTCTCTTTCCCCTTTCTCTCCCCTCTCTCTTTTTCCTCTCTCTCTCTCTTTATTTATTTCATGGATATGGATGTTTTTCCTACATGTAAAATCTTGAATAATGTTCAAGAAAATATAAATGTACAGTTAAATGAAATAATGAAAATAATTCAAGACCTAAAAATTAAATACAATTAATACAAATGTTGATGAGCACACAAACTGAAATGAAGATGGAATTGAAAACCAGTATCTCAATTAGAAAACTCAGGAGGAAGCCTTCTAAGTAGAATGAATTAAGCAGAAGATAGACTATAAGTACTCTAAAATAAATAAAGTAAGGAAACTAGATGAAATAAGTAAGCAAAGCAGGGTTTTTAAAAATATACCGGGAATATAGGACACCATCAAAGAACCAAATCTTCCAATTCTAGGCATAGGTGGGGAAGAATGGCAGCTCAATGGCATAGAACAGACCTTTAACAAGGTCATAGAAGAACACTTTCCCCAAACTAAGAAAATACATGCTCACACAGATACAAGAAGCACACAGAACTCCATCGAGACAAGACCTGAAAAGAAACATTCCACAGTTTATTATAGTTAAAATGCTAAATATATAAAACAAACAAAAAGTATTGAAAGCTGCAAGAGAAAACACACACACACACACACACACACACACACACAAAAGTCACATACATAGGGAAACCCATAAGAATGACATCTGATTTCTCAGTGGAAACTCTGAAAGCCAGAAGAGCCAGGAGTAATACACTTTGAGTTCTAAAAGACATAACTATTAACCTAGATTACTATTCCCAGCAAAATATCTAACACAGTTGAAGAAGAAAAAAAATTCTATGATACATACTGCCTAAAAGAAATCCATATTCTAACAAATGACAAGAAAAAAAAATACTAAACAGAATACTGAAAGAAATACTTCAATCTGAAGAGAGAAATAAGCATATACAAGAGACTCTATAAAGAAAACAAATGAAGTTACAGTTTAATAAAATACAGAGCACAACTAATAACACAACCAACTTAATAAAATACAAAGCACAAATAAAATTATCAAAATTAATGAAAGCTACACATAGCTTTCCGCAATAACTTTAATATTAATGGCTTCAACTCTCTACTTAAATGACACAGGCTGGCTGAAAAAAATTAAGAAACAAAATTCAACTATCTGTTGTCTACAAGAAACTCGTCTTAGCTTTGAAGATAGAGATCATATTTAATTTTTTTAATGGAAAAAGTATTCTAAACAAATGGAATCAAGAAGAAAACAGGTCTTGCCATATTAATATCTGACAAAGGGGACTCCAAATTAAAACTATGAGAAAAGACTAAGAAAAATACTTCATTCTAAGTAAGAAATAAATTAATCATTTATATCACAATACTAAACAAATATGCACCAAGTTCTAGTGCACACAATTTCATTAAAGGCATACTGAAGAAATTAAAGACACAGATTAACACACACCTAACCATTGGAGATGATTTCAACACCTAACTTTCTTCAATAGACAAGTCATCTAAACAAAACAATTAACAGAAAAACCTTAGAATTAAATGACATCTTATACCCAGTAGTTCCTACAGAATATTACACCCAAAGATGGAAGAATATACACTCTGTTCAATAGCAGATGGAAGCTTCTCTACAATAGGCCACATGCTGTGTAAAAACAAAGCTTATAAAAAAAGGAAAACTTAAATAATTCCATGTATCCTGTTCAATTATTATGCAATAAAACCTAAAATCCATAGCAAACAAAACTCCAATAAGTTTATAAACTCATAGAGATTAAACACCTCATTATTGGATGATAAGTAAGTCAAAGAAATAAAAAATAAATAAAAATATTTATGGAACTAAATGAAAATGAAAACATAACACAAAGTACCTTGGGAACACATTAAAAGCAGTTCCAAGAGGGAAGTTTATAGACTTATGTATTACATTAAAAGTTTAAAAGAGCACAAATAAATTATTTAAAAATGCATATCAAGAATTTGGAAAAATAAAAACAAATACCCTGAACCCAGTAGGTGGCAAGAAATAATACAAATCTAAGCAGAAATTAATGAAATAGAAACAAAATAAGCATTACAGAGAATCAGTGACTCTGAAAGCTGTTTCTTTAAGAAAATAAACAAGGTTGACCAGACTTTTGGACCAACTTACCAAACAAAAGGAAGAGATGACCCAAATAAACAGAATCAGAAATGAACAGGGAAGCATTACAGCAGACACCAAGTAAATACAGAATATTTTTGGGGACTCCTCAAAGAGCTAAAGAATAAAATTACCATATGATCCAATTATACTACTCCTTGGCATATACCTAGAGGACTCTGCATCCTACTCCACAGGTGCTTGTTCAACTGTTTTTATTCACAATAACTGGGAAATGTAAGCAGCCTAAATGTCAGATAGTGAAAGTGTGGTAAATACACACAGTGAAGTATTATTCATATAAAGAAAAATGTTATCATAATTTTCAGGTAAATGGGTATACCTAGAAAAGATTACATTGCGTGAGGTAACCTAGACACAGAAAAACAAATGCTGCATGTTCTCTTTCTCTATATATGTATTAACAATTTATTCACTTTATGTCCCAATTGTAGCCCCCTCCACCATCTCCTCCCAGTTCCACTCTCCTTCCCTCTTCCCCTCTCCTAGTCACTGAAAGGGAAAGTCTTCCTCCCATACCATCTGACCCTAGCCTATCAAGTCTCATCAGGACTGCCTGGATCCTCTTCCTCTGTAGCCTGGCAAGGCTGCCCTGACAGGGGTAAATGATCAAAGACTGGGCAACAGAGTCCATATCAGAGACAGCCCCTGCTCCCCTTACTAGGGAACCCACATGTAGACTGAGCTGCCTATGGACTACATCTGAGAAGGGAGTCTGGTCTTCTCCATGCAAGGTCTTTGGTTGATGCAGCAGTCTCTGCAGGCCCCCCTAGGCCCAGATTTGTTGGCTTTGTTGATCTTCTTGTGGCACTCCTATCATCTGTATTTCCTAGCTCCAAAATCCCCACATGTGAACATGCAACACAGAGTAAACATAGAAACTAGGAAAATACAAAGGTATTACAGGTATGGTTGGGGTTTGAGAGAACAAAAGGATATGGGTGCTATGAAGAAGAAAACAGAAAAATGAGGAGGGGGTTCCAGCAGGGGAGGATGGAGGTCAGTCACTACAGAAGGGACAAAGGATACAACAAGTTTATTTGATAAGGCCTCAAGAAATCATATTATTTTATATTTACCTAAAGTCATACACAATGCCTAAGAGTGTATACAGGAATATGTATACACACACATACACATGTATAATATCTTAAAGGAAATTAAGCCACTTGGGGCTGACCATATTCCCCACAAAAATCATAGGCTAACAAAAATCCAGTACCAGACACAGAAATGGCTTCTTGAAGGTTTAGATGACACAGACTATCAGTGCAGCCCTTGGTTGTCTCTCCGGGGCTGAGGATGTGCCACTCTTACTAAAGACATCACACACTTAAGGCACATAATTCAGATGACTCGAGAGGGATCTGAACTGAAAGCCTCTTTCTGGAGGCCTAGCTTCCATAGTTCCAGAAAATACTACACACGCTACCAAGGGAGGGAAGCAATGAAACAGTCCTGCTCAGCAGCAGCACCTATGAACCACAATTACCAGCGCTGCAAATGACACATGAAGGCGCCAAGAAGTGCCACACACGTGGGTGGCAACCAAGAGCTGTCTCATGGACTCACGGCCTGCTGAACAGGAGGATCTCATGCCTGGGACTACAAACCTGGCCAGCGTCCTGGGGCTAGTGACACCACAGACCTTAGAAAAGCATCTACTCTCGCCATTTTGCTAAATCAGCATAATTCCTTCCTTACTGCCTTCTAAACCTTCTCTTTATGCACAGCGGTTAAGGGAAACTATTACCGCCCATCAAGAAAGCCTCTTTACTGCAAATCGAGACCATCCCAGAAAGCCACAGATGCACACAGTGCAGTGATAAATCAGCTGAGGGGAGCCCGGCCACAGTGACTACATCTCCATCACAGCTCCTGAAATCTCAGGCCCGGGGTACACGCAGAAAATGTGAAGGGGAGCTCTAAGAGCTAGAACAGTAGGTAGTGTGTGTGAAAGTATGTCCTAGAAGGAGCTGCATGGACAAGACTGGAACGATGGGGATAGCAGTGCTAAAACAGAAAGGAGAAGATGTCATGGGGCCCCACACTCAGACAAAAGACGATTGGCAACTAATGACAGCTGAGGGGGTGTGGCTTCCAGGGTTGGGGGGAATTTAACCTCTTTCAGGGACGACCTTCTTATTGGTTATCCAGTGCCAAGTGGTCAGCACATTATATTTATATATTTCTCTCTCTCTCTCTCTCTCTCTCTCTCTCTCTCTCTGTGTGTGTGTGTGTGTGTGTGTGTGTGTGTGTGTGTGTGTGTGTGTAAACCAATAATAATAAAATAAAAAGAGGCTATCAATTTAGGGGTAGGCATTAGAGATTTGGAGAGACGGTAATCGGGAAGTGATGGAGGATGGAAAGGGAAGAGGTAAAGTGATGTAATGTGATTTTACTTTTGAAAATGTATTACAGATGGAGGGAGGAAACTGGGTGGGAGAGGAGGGTGGAGAGGGTAACAGGGGTGAGGATCAGGTGTGTGGAGGTGGAGAGCAGGGGTGGGGATTAGGGAGGGAACAGAGAGAGAGAGAGAACAGAAATCAGTGGGGAGCATCTCTGAGACATGGGGGTAAGGCTCCTTGGAGTCCATAGGGGTGACCCTAGCTGACATTTCTAGCTGCGGGGGTTAAGGAGCCTGAAGTGGCCACCTCCTGTAGCCAGGCAGAACTTCCAGTAGAAGGAAGGACATCACCCATAAAACCTTAAACCCAATATTTGTCTTGCCTAGAAGAAGAATAGGGGTAAAAGATGGAGCCAAGACTGAGGGAATGCAAACCAATGACTGGCCCAACTTGAGACCCACCCCATGGAAGAGAGCCAACCCCTGTCACTATTAACGATACTCTGCTATGATTGCAGGCAGGAACCTAGCATGACTGTCTTCTGAGAGGCTTCATCCAGCAGCTGATGGAAACAGATGCAGAGACCCACAGCCAAATAGTAAGCTGAGCTCAGGGAGTTCTGTGGAAGAGTGAGATAAAGGAAAGAGCGAGCTGGAAGAGTCAAGGACACCACAAGAAGACCTACAGAGTCAACTAACCTGGGCCCATGGGGGCTCACAGAGACTGAAGCATCCAAAGAGCATCCATGGGCTGGACCTAGACCCCCTACTCATATGAAGCAGATGTGAAGCGTGGTCAACATGTGGGGCCCCTAACAATGGGAGTAGGGGCTATCTCTGATGCTATTATTGCCTGCAGCTGGTTCCTATCTGCCTAGCTGAGCTGCCTTGTCAGGCCCCAGTGGGAAAGGATGCTCTTTCTTAGTCCTGCTGCTACTTGAGGTGCCTTCTGAGTTGATACCCCTTGGGGTCTCACATTCTCTGAGAAAAAGTGGAGGGGGATGAGGGAAATGGGACATGAGGATGGGACTGGGAGGAGAAGAGGGAGGAGCTGGGATCAGGTTGTAAAGATATTAAATAAATAAATAAATAAATAAATAAATAAATAAATAAATAAATAAATAAA
>NW_026596069.1:14420603-14424714 GCF_907164565.1 Psammomys obesus
AAATAAATAAATAAATAAATAAATAAATAAATAAATAAATAAATAAAATTTACAAAAAATAGCTCAAAGGATATGATGAAAGCATTGAAAAAATAAAGAGCTTCTGTTGGAATTTATTAAGCAATTCCCATACAGAAAATTGACCTTAAAATAGATTTTTTTGGAATGTTACAGAATTTCTCGAGCATTCCATAAACTGGTAGCAAGCCTAATTGTCCCAATATACAGGTCCTCTTCCATACATCTGCACTGAAATTCACAAGTTGCATGAATATTTAAAATTAAACCCAATGGCACATCTTCAATTTTTTAAAGATTCCTATTGAGACCCATCGTGTCTTATTTGAGTAATTTAGACATATAACCAAAAGAAAAAGAGCCTTGGCACCCAGGACCATATTCCCATCACTTCAAAGTCTAGTTTGTACTGCATGCCTGCCACTTACTGGGTCTAGTGCTAATGCACTTCACAAATATACTGGGACCTAGAAATTGGGATTACTGCAAGCACTTAAAATAAATGAAGCACTTACAAGCTTAAAAACTGCAAAATACTGATGAAAGAAATCACTTACCTAAACATTAAATAAACAGTATATTCTTGGGTCAATAAGTCTAGGTGGTACAAACAGCAATACCCCCAAATTAACGAATCATTTATTATCAAAATTCCAGGATTAGGAGGAAGAAGATGGGGGTGAATATGATCAAAACACATTACACAAAGTTCTCAAATACCTAATGACATGATTGCTGTTTTAGAATCCTTGGATTGATTATGGGCATAGATAAGATTATTATAAAGGTTACATGAAGAGACAAATGAGGCAGACTAACAGACTGGTTTAGATGAAAGAACAAAATGGGGAGGGTCAACCCACCTGATTTGGGAGTTTTGTTGTTGTTGTTTTGTCTGTTTATTCTTCTCTCATATATTATATTCCAACCGTCGTTTCACCTGATTTGTTGTATCGCAACAGTAATAAACACCAGGACAATATCAGAGAAATATACATATGGGTCAAGGAAGCAGACAGACTAGAGAACGCATAGGAACCCTACACATGCTCAGTCACCTTTGCCCAAAGAGAGAGAGTGACAGAAAGGAACAGAGTCAGCGAGAGGCAAGACAAGCGACTGAAAGCTTGTGTTACCTAGCATCAGAGATTAAGAAGAACATGAGCTCCATGTCACAGCTTCTTCCCTTAAATGAAAAATACAAAACAAAAATATTCAGGATCTGAATCCAAGAGAAAGGCCATTTATTTGTCACCAAAAGCAGGCCACACAAACCAAAGACTGATCATCTCTACATCAGAAAAGTAAAATACGCCTGCTTTGTGAATACCCCTGTTAAGACTGACAGGAGAGCTACTGAGCAGGCTGACAGATGGTTCAGGGGTTGAGCACTGACTTCTCCCCCCAAGAGCCTGGGTTCAGTTCTCTGCGACTACATCTGTGACTCCAGTCCCAGGGGATCTGATGCCCTCTTTTGGTCTCCACAGGAACTGCATGCAAATGGTGCACATACTATTCAGGCAAACATGCATATGCATAAAATAAAAATAAACAAATTTTTAACATTGTTTAAAAAGAGAACTATAGACCAGCAGAAAATATTTACATATCCCATATCCAATACATAAGTGAATCTCTACATTAAGGAACTATCAAAAGTCAATGATAAACATACTAAAATCCACAGACCTAAAGAAGTTAAACTATAAGGAGGACCCTGGGGAAGAGGCTTGATTCACACTCAGAAGGGCAAACAGGATAGTCACCGGAAGCAGTAAGAGAGAGAACGGGATGAGAACCTACCACAGATGTTCTGTAAACATCTCCAACCAGAAAGGGATCGAAGCAGATGCTAAGACTCACAGACAAACTTTGGGCAGAGCACAGGGAGTCTTATGGAAGAACGTGGATATAAAAGGACCCAGAGGGTACAGGAGCCACACAAGGAGGCCAACAAAGCCAAAAAAAGCAGGACCCAGGGGGGACTGCAGAGACTGATACATCAACCAAAGACCATAAATATAGAGGAGAACCTAGACCCCCTGCTCAGATGTAACCCATAGTCAGCTCAGTCTCCATGTGGGTTCCCTAGTAAGAGGAGTAGAGACTGTCTCTGCCATGAACTTGGTTGACTGCTCCTTGATCACTTCTCCAAGGTGGGGCAACCTAGCCAGCCCACAAAGGAAGAAGATCCAGGCAGTCCTGATGGGACCCGATAGGCTAGGGTCAATCAGTAGGTAAGGGGGACTTCCCCTATCAGTGGACTAGGGGAGAGGGATAGGGGAAGAAGAGGGAGGTAAGGTGAGATCAGAAGATGAGGAAGGGGGCTACAACTGGATACATTGTAAATAATAATAATTACAATAAAGAAAATATTAAAAAGAGTCAATACTAGAAATGCAGATAACACAACTAGAAAACGGAGGAAAAAGACAGTTATTTTGAGGAGAATATACGGTGTCAATAAGTAAATTAGAAGAGACTCGATCTTGCGAGCTATTAGAGAAATTAAATCAAAATCACGTTGAGACAGCACCACGCACCCTTCACGACAGGGAACAGGAATGCTACGACTGTGAGCTGGCCCCACACTGTTGGTAAGATTATAAATTCATACAACCTGGAAAGGTTCTTTTCTTTAAAGATCTAAATATGAAACAATTTAACCCAACATATACACTCCTGGTCATCTCTTCTGGAGAAATGAACATCTCTTCAACCTCAGCATTTAGGGAGCTGAGGCAGGAGAATGGCGAGATCAGACCAGCTGGGACACAGAGGGAGCCTTGTCTCAAGAAAACAAACACGAGAGGAGGCAGGGAAAGGTATGTTGACATGAAACCTATGCTACATTTTATACCCGCTTTATTCATGATAACCTAGTACTGAATAATATGACCATTTTCTTCAACAGACAAATGAAAAGCAACCGGAGTATATTTACATCATGGATTACTATTCAGAAAGAGAGACAGAGGGCTATCATTGCTCTTTCTTTTCTATAATCATCCAATTATGTAAAGTGCACGAGAAAACTATGCTGAATACAAAAAGCCAATCCCAAAAGGTTGCAGACTGTATTGTTGCATTTATAGAACGTTCTTGAAATGAAAAATTAAAGCGTGGGGAACAGATCAGTGCTTGCCTCACTTTAGGGAGCAGAGAGGCACGAGGTATGATTCAAAGAGGATGCGTGAGCACTTCTGTGGGATGAGAGTCATCTCTGCCTACAGACCGCATCCTGGCTATGAGATTTCACCACACACGGGATCCTTGTTCATTATCACTTGCCTCCAGGTGTGAGTCTGCACGAACCTCCTCACAGCAAAATGTTTAATTTTCATTTAAAAAAACTGAAATCGCAGATATGGCCAGAAGTAATGAAGATTCTTTTTTTCAAAAAAATATCTAAATTATGGCTATCTACCATTAAATGATAACAGGTGGCAAGAAAGGTAAGGCTGCACTGTCAAAACATGTGATTAACGTTACAGGAAAAAAGAAAAAAAAAACAGGAATACCGTATGCACTGCATTTTCTAATTTAAAAATCACCAGTGCACACATCTTTCATAATTCTCTGCTACCAATCTGAAGGCTCTTCTTGTATCATCAAACTCTGGGAGAGCCTTTTGAGTTAGTCAATGTATGTACCATTTTCAGCGTGGTCCTTTAAAGGGAAAAGAGAACTTGAGGGAGCATTTGCTTTCTAGAGTCTTCAGAGAGTTGTTTATTTCATTTTCAAGGAACTTACAGTTTCCTCTCGCTAGGCCTAATGCAGCAACATTTTTAAAAGCAACTCTTAGTTTTCTCCAAAAGAATCATAAAATAAAATTACTGCATTAGCAATTCGTCCCCCTGGATACTACACTTAATGTGCGGCGCAGCTCCAGTTCTAGTGTTTCTAAACGAAAGCTTTTGCATGTGTATTCTAATATTTTCCCTATAAAGTAGGTTGCTTTTATAGGGAAAATTTTGTTGAAAATGAATTGTGAATGTTCTCATAGTAAAACCAGGAAAGTAGTTCCATAGTTTCCCAATTAAGAAAAGAAAGAAAGAAAGAAAGAAAGAAAGAAAGAAAGAAAGAAAGAAAG
>NW_026596069.1:14424724-14464582 GCF_907164565.1 Psammomys obesus
GGAAGGAAGGAAGGAAGGAAGGAAGGAAGGAAGGAAGGAAGGAAGGAGCTGTCAATGGGCCCATAATACTGTACCTTGGTCCACTTTCCACTACCATAAAAAAATGTTTCCATTCAAATACATTTTTTTCCGTATGGGCGTGGTTTTGCTTGTATGTGCACACATTTGTAGATGGGCGAACACGCACGTGTGTATTTGCGCATGCGGAGACCTGATATAGCTGTCAGGAACCATCCTCTATCGATCTTCTGTCCTTTTCGCTGAGGCAGGGTCTCTCAATCGAACCTAGAGATCACTGATTTGGAAAGTCTTACTGACCAGCTTGCTCGGGAATCTTGTGTTTGTCTTCCAAGACTGGAATTACAGGCAGGCTGTAATACCCATCCGGCATTTATGTGGGTCCTGGAGATCCCAACTCTTGTCCTTATGGTTTTGCAACAAGTACTTTAACCACTGAACCATCTCTTCAGCTTCCAAAAGAAAAAATTTCCCACTTTAGCCACACAATCCTGACCCACATTGGTCCAACTTCAGGTAGGTTGTGCTCAGTAAGTACAAATCATCCCAAAAACAAAGCATGGAAAGGAAAGGAAAATGTGTACAAGTTATCTGAAAGAGTAGGTAACTCTGTTGTCCTGCTGCATATTAAACTGGGAAAGATGGTCCTTTGGTGAATAGAATGGATGGTTCTGATACTCATTTTGACTGGATTTGGAATCACTTAGGAGATGGTGACACACACCAGTTAGTGAACGGCATCGTCTCTTGGGCTGAGACTAGGACTAAACAAATGAAGACAGAAAAAATACAATATCGTAAACAACAGCTATATTTATGTACCTGAAAGAAAACAGACTGAAGACAACTGTAAGTGACACCGACCAGCTCTGTGTTTGGTAACCTGGCCTCTGTGTCTGCCTGGGACTTCCTGCTTCCTGCTTTCACCAATGCCTCTGCTAGCAGTTACCTGAAGATGCTGATTTCTCAGAAGACAGAGAGCAGGGAAGGAAAACCAACCGAACAACAAAAAGTGCACGCAGGATGAACCCCACAAGGGAAACCTAAACCTGAGGCTTAGAATTTAATTTTTCTGGTAATGGTGTAATTCTTCTCTCAAGTGAATCACTCTTTATTCCACTTTACTTTGCATGCATCATCTCCGAGGAGCAATATTTAATCTATAATTATCTTACTATATAATTTAGACCTTTGTCTATCGCAGTAAGATATACATTAGACAAAAGAGCCTAGTGCTAAACTGTTTTGCCAGGATAAGTTGTACCATATTCCCATTTGCTTTTACCTCTTCTCCTGAGAGTGTTGCTTACTGAAGCAAGGTTATGGGACCCTCATAACCATAGTGGAAACATTCAAACAAGCCTAAACAAACGGCTCAGTCATAGTGCTGGGAAAGGATATTCGGAGAGTATGTATCTTCCCGCCCAGAGTTTACCACACTTATCTCGTTTCTTCCCACCAAGAACTACTAGGCATGAAATGGAGAGCATGAAAATGGAAGTCAAGCCTAGGTCAGCAGAAGGAAAGGAAAGTGGGAAAGGGAAAGGGCAAAGGGAAGAATAGGAGGAAAAAGGAATTCTCAATTCGGGGAAGTGGCCAAATCTGAAGAAGAGAGCATGGAGGAACTCAGACACAGGCTGCTCTGTGAGTCATCGTGACTGTGGGAGGCAACCATGCCTTTGCCTTTCTAGGTAACCACGAGATATGTGTGTTTGGATTTGTGCAGAGCTTAGCACACCTGCTGAATCGTGTCTGGAAAGACTCAAAATACCTATGACAATCTTTTCTGTTTTATGAGAGAGGGTCTTTTCCATGGGAAAAAAATTAGCATATTACTTTGTTTCTCTAGGTCAAATGGAAATGACCCACAAATCTGCACACACCCCCCCATGATTTCTAAATCACCCCATGAGCAGAAGCTTGTGAGAACGCTGCCCTTGGTCCAGGCCAGCTTCTCCTCTCACTCACCAGTCAACTGATGACGTATCTGCCTCTAAATTCTAGAGATGTCTTTCCTTACCTGTGAATTACCTTGAGAAACTTAACTGACAGCAGATTTTAACCAAGAAATGGATCCAAATTTGCAAGCCTTGGTCCAACCTTCTTATACCATCCAAAAGTGCCTGACATTGAAATTCTAGTTTCAGTGAAGTGTGTTAATGCATATTTTAATGAATGCAAACGGTGAGGTCTAGCAGTGCTGTGGAAACATTCCCTTTAGAAAGAGGAACTGTTCCAGAAGGTACATGGATTTAACCCACATGTCGCTTTTTAAGAAGCTTATTCCTGATGAATATAAATATGTTGTGTTATCTGAAAATTAAGGTCAGAAATTAGTGATGATAAGAATAGTGTAGAGTATATCATACTAGTTAAAGGAAATGAACAAACGGCAAGCCATGGGAAGAAATAGCACCATGAATATGTCATACAAAGTATTACCCATACAACATTTTAATAGAATCATTTCTTATGATTTCAGCTCTAACTCTCACCTGAAATCCCCCACAAGATTTGTAAGAAGTAGTACCTTATTGTCCAAGGTCATTTCATTCCAGTACTTTGTATAGATGTTGAGAGCCTTTGGGTAAAACCTTAAGGGAAAGGTGAGCTAAAGGCTGTGCGAGAGGGATGGGAATCTAATAATGGAAAAGTTTTCCACTGGAAACTAAGGCAAGACAGCAGTCAATGATCCAATGCACTTACAGCTGTCCCCTCCCCCCAAAAAAATTCTGGCTTCACAGAATGGACATTACTTCTCATCTAGAATTACTTCTGTAGTCCATAATGACCCTATGATATGAAACTCTCTGATACTCAGTGAGGCTATTCCACAAAACAAGTCACTCCCCTCAGGCCACAGGAGTACACACAGGCTGGCTCAGAGAACACACAAGAATAGAGAACTCAAGTAGGCATCCTCCTGCCACGAGCCAGGTCACTAGTGTCCACAGACCACAACTCAGAGCAGATTCCAAGGCTGTGTCTTGGGGACATGGGAAATTGCATCTTCTATGTGACTAGAAAGAAAAAAATATTCCTACCACAAACAGGAAGAGTAGAGAAAGTATGGGGCCTCGACTTCTCTAAATACATATGGGATGGTCTTCTTGTCAGGATTATAGTTTACGCCCACCTCTCCTGAGTGTGACTGAAGTCTGGGGAGAGAGCTAGTTCCTTTTTGGTTTGTGCCATTCTGTAGTATTTGAACACTCACTTATCTGCTTCTCCGTTTTCTCTCACGACTCAGTCTCTTTCACTTAAGATCTTCACCTTCTGAAAAGCCTGAAATGCCACTCCTAGTCTGGATTATGTGAATCCACATAAATCCAGGATGGCCTCCAAAGCTCTGTGTGTTCAAGCTTTGCACCTAGCCTATGATTCTCCTGGGATGTGGCAGAGGCCCTTAAGAGGTGGGGGTTTAATGGAAGAAAGTTAGGTCCCCGGGGCGATGTTCTTGAAGGAGATATTGGGGCTCAAGTGTCTTCTTCCTTCTTTTTTCTTTATGACTACCATGAAGTTTAAGAAACACCCTCCACCGTGGGCTCACACCATGAATTACTGGTTATAACAAGCCCAAAGCAACAGGGCCAAGCAGCCACAGATTGAAACTTCTTAAATTTGAGCTATAGTAATTTTGTTCTTATTTTCGGTTGTTTATGTCAGATATCTCGTCACAGCAACTAAGAACGGATTGACACACTCCAATACTGGTAAATGCATGTAAAATATATATTTGGTGTGCAGAAAATATTCCAAAATGGCTTTATCACCATGCTAGCTACAGTTTGCATCTGTTACCTCAATAATCACTTTCATAATACTGGAAGTTCCTTGATCTCAGGACCATGATGGAGTCACTACTCTACACCCATTGGCCCACAAAACAACCATCACAAATGAGATATAAGAGTGTTTGATTTCCATGAATGAGTGAGTGAATGAACGAATAGCATCGAGCCACACCCCTAGACCCCAAAAATCATGAACTAGGTTCCTCTGGCTATCCCAAACTGCTCACTTCCCACTCTTGAACTTTGCTTTTGCTAAAGGACCTCACTCTGGTCACTGTATCCCCACCTAGCTTCTACCAGCCTTCACTCCAGACCCGGACCTGGACCCGCCACAACCTCTGTTTTCTAGTAGCCCACTCTCCTACCTCTTCACCGATCCAAAAAGTTCCTTGAATTCCCCTGACTTGATAGGTATGCTTGTTTCCATATACACTTTGCTTCCATATACATTGTGGTTGCGTCTGCAATGAAGTTTGGTATGTGTGTGAGGACTACAGCCCAAATGTTAACAAAGTAAGGGTCAGACTGGGGATTGTCTGTGATAGAGTGCTTGCCTGCTGTGTGCCAGCCCAGCTCACTCCCGATTGATTCACAAACATCAGATGAAAACAGAAGAAACAACTGTCCAAAAAGGGTTGGTACGGATTTATATGCACACTTCCAAAGAACTTTTTTTTCTTCCTATTTCAGATCATCTTTCTCCAATAGCCCATGTAACTGCCATATGGTTACAATGTACATAGTGGGATTTCAAATTTTATTTGTCCAACAACTTTGCATTTTTATTTTCTAAGAATTCCGCAAAGCGCATTCCTGTGTCTAGACAGCTGACAATTCCATAATTCAGAATGATAATTTACATACATAATACACATATGATTTCCTGGATATGTAGTCTCTCACCCAGTGAACAATAATAGTTCTAAAGGTCCTTATGTAAGATCCATATTAAAAATCACTATAGCTTTTGATGAATAACCGGTACCAACTATCAGTTTTATGATAGAAGGGCATACATTAACACATTGTTGCTATATACATTTTAAGTGACTTATTAACATTCATTCTAGGAAAAGGTTTTTTTTTTAATATTCCATACATATGGTTTTTTTCAAGAATGACTCCAGGCTTCTGGGTGTCTTTTCCCTGTGGAGTAGACCTCTGATGCACTCCTCACTGTCAGCCATGAATAATTTTACAACCTCCCCAGTAGGTTATGTGCTTTGGAATTTTTCATTGGCCTGTGAAACATTTATTATATTCTGAGAACTTATCAGGCATGGTATAAAACATGGAAAAGATATAGTCCTTAGCCAGTGGCCTCTCCATCTAAATAGCACAAGCAACCAAATAAAAATAGTACGTTGCAAAGATTGGTTTCAATTTCCTTCATTTCTTTCTAGGATTATGATGTCATTTTTCAAAGACCATGTCCGCAAGCTTTGGTCTAAGGAGAGCCTGTGGTCATATGAGATTAGAGGATGGTTCACCAAAGAAATGAGTTTTGAGCAAGACCCACTGAAGCAGAATTTGGGCCATACATCAGGAGGAATGCTGAAATAGAGCTTAGCATAAAAGAACTGAAACACCAGCCTTTCAGGCAGAAGCCTCTGTGCTGGAACTTTGAATTCAGAGTAAAGAAATATTTAAGCCCTTGGTTTTCACTCGAAACAGTGATGAAGTCTGTGACCTTAGGAACATGGCCTCAACTTTCTCTACCCGTGCTTCTTCAGGAATAAGAAGAAGATGAAATTCCTGTTCTGTGTCATTTCTGTAGGTGATGGAGGTGCATAAGGCAAATCAGAGTGGATTTTCTGTGATTCTTAGTTGAAGGGAAATGAGCACTGTGTGGCTGCCAACACTGGTTCTCTTCTCATTTGAAAAGAGTGGGTGGTCAGAGCAGCCATAATCAGTAATAGTCCTAGACAGGTTGCCATGTGGCTTTTGGAGGGAAGCAGTTCTTTTGCTTCCTGGATTACCTCAATGTCCCAGGGAGGGGGAAAGCATCTCTAAAACCCTGTGATGTTATTCCTTCTGTGGGGAACAGTGTCTGTGGTCCTACTGTAGGGCACAGACAGTCGGTGACCATGTACTCAAAATAGTTATGTGCAATAGGCCTGGCCATCTGCCTATATCCGTAATGATATTGACAAGCTTTCACAGAGCACACTAGCTAGAAACACTGTGTTATTTAAGTGTATTGTTGCAAGAATGCCAGGAGCCGCCATTCAAGACCTCTGTGCATAGCCCTATGGTAGCTGAAAGTTGCAATACATCTTGCCACTCACCAGCAGTATGACTTTGAGCGAAGGATAACACCGTGTGTGTGTGTGTGTGTGTGTGTGTCTAAGCCTTACAGCTCAGTCTTCAATATATGTATTGTAAAGAAGGAATCCACTATTGAGTTCTCAAAACTAAACAGACATAAATTCAAGTGAGACACTTAGTGCAGGGACTGGTTCATGGAAAAACTCCATAAATGCTGACCAAGCATATGCTAAACAGGTGAAAAGGTTACAAAATGCAATGGTTAGTTTCACATGTGAAGTTGGCTAAGCTAAGGTATACTCAGATAACTAGTAAAACATCTCTTTGGAAACCTCCAGTTTGAAGGTTTCCATTCGAATTAGCATTTGAATTAGTAGATTGAAGGAAAAATTGTTCAGTCCACTGATGGTCTGGATAAAACAAAAAGGCAGAAGAAGAGGGATTTATCCCCCCCCGCCTTTTTTGCATTGAAAAATCCATCTTCTACACCTGGCAGGCATCTGAGTAACCTCATTCTTGGGTCTTGCAACTCTGGAGTTTATATCATGCTACCCCCTACTTCTGTTCCCAGTCTCAGGCCACAAGACAAATCATAGTGTAATGTTTTGTGTCTCTCCAATTAGTAGATAATGTATCATGTGGCTTCTTAGCCTTCAAAACCCCATGCACCCATTTCCAGGACACACCTCCTACTTGTATATGTCTATAGAGTTGTTGATTTCCCAGTTGTTTCTGTTTCTCTGGGAAACTCTGAGTGATGCAATCTTCCATCTCATGGAGGAAGTAAGCCACATGTAATGAGTTCAACTCACAATGCTCTCCTCAAGACAACACTGTAGCCCAGTCTCAGGAGCACACAGAGTTGACAAACTTGCTAACAAGGAAAGTGTAGATTTTACTTCCAATGAATTGTCAAGAGATCTGGAACATGTGGTAGATAAACTCTTATTCCCTTTGAGCAGATAAAAGTTCTGGATCCTTAAACACAGGAACTTGGGCCCTTTGGTGGCTAAAACATGAAGTATAGTCATAAAAGGTTTCTCTTTAGTCATTGCTCAAGCCCATTCTCTAGTACACAGGTTGGTCTTGGGTAGATCTGGGGTAGGACATGAAATTCTGAACCTCTACTGAAAACCTAGATGTATCTTTCTGCTGTCCACAGACCAGACTCTGAGAGGAATGGGCACAGAGAACATACATGGAAATATAAAGATGGCTAGTTAAGTCTGTCACTGGACACAAGTAGTTCCTAACTCCCAAGTGAGACTAATGTGGGTGTCTGTGACAAAGCCTCTGCTCGAGACTCTGAAGGTAGCCCCCTATGGTAAGGGCCAGCTGATGACTCAGGAGTCAATTTCAAATGCAGTTTTCTCCATCACAGGAGGAGTCACACACACACACACACACACACACACACACAAAGAAAAAAAAAAAACAGGGAAGTGACGTCAGCTGAAAGAAGTCTGGCTGAGAGGGAGAAGGGGAAGACAACGTGGGAAGTAAAATAAAGTATAAATTTTTATAAGGAAGGGGTTAAAAAACAGAAATTACGAAACTAAGAACTCCATCAGTGCAAAGCTCATGAATGATCAGAAGAAAGGGGGCTTACTTGACACTGGGGTGAGAACTGTTTTCCTTGCATCTCAGGCAGAGAAGCTCGTCATAACTCAGTGGTGTTCAGCTATTAGAAAGAAGATAAGCTGAACATTACAGGAGTCTCCATACTATATTAAGTTTTAAATATCCAAAGGAAAGAAGCAAAATCTCCTGGCTTCCAGAACGCACAGTTTATTGGAGATGACCATGGACAGTGCGAATTACAATAGCCACCAGAGAAATAAAACAAAGCCTGAGACTCAGTGAGAGATGTTCTTTAGGCTGTCCAAAGGCGTCTCCAAGGAGGTATGGGCAGTTGAAGTTTGAAGTGGAGAAGGAACATTGTAGCATGATGCGTATCATGGCTTCTGAAATGGCAAAGAGAGAAGGATGTCTAATCTCATTTTAGTGCAGCCCTGCCTATTGTGTAGAAGACTGGACCACAGAGACATGAAAGTGCCAGCGTGAGGCCAGCCAGAAGTCATCCCAGGAGTTCAGGAAATGATGATGGAATTGCATGCAGGAGGACCTCAAATAAAATACAGAGGATGACCTAACAGAAAAGGACCTGGCAGAGGTCGATTGCCCAAGGTTCCCACACTCTGCACTAAGTCAGCCTGCCCCAAAGAGAACAACAAAGACAGCACAAGGAAAGAAAACATCAAACAGAAGGAGTGCCTGCCTCACAACGCGAACAATACACAAGACTCCAGGACACAGTACAGTGTTCTCCAATGTCACCTAGAATGGTAGCTACTACAGTTTCACATGACTGTTAAATCAATGAAAACTTAATAAATAAAATTCCTACTTCTCATGATCATGAACCTCATGGCAGGTGTACAGAGTATACATGGTTTGTGGCTACCAGATTGAAGTGTATTGATTCACAGAACATTTAATCACAACAGAAAGTGTCCTTTGACAACACTTTATGAGGTGCTAAATACCTCATGTCCTCACTAGCACGTCTATTAGTGTCATCTTAAGAAGGGGGAGGGTAACAACTTATGGCATAGATTCAAATAAACAGCATTTATTATTTTGGCACAATGATTATCCTTGAAGCTAATGTGACCAGGATATATTTTGGTTACATACATAAGCTGGAGTGGCACTGTGCTGTAGAATCCCCATGAGAGACAAAATGGAGGAGTAGGTACCAGGCAGGGACATTGATGGTGTTACTGAGGCTCATCTTGATGTCGGAACCAGGGAATCCGGGCCCAGCAAGAACTTAATTGAAGCCCAAATGAATACAACAGGATTCTGAGATGCAAGAATTGTAGAGGGAAGGAAGATCTGCATTTCGGTAGGAACTCATTAAGGGAGGTAGGGAAAGATGTGGGGAATATGGACAGTGAGTCCAGATGAGGACCTTCAGTGGTCTAAGCTGATGGAGGAGAAATTATGGCTTTGGATATCAATTTGTGGTCTTGCCCATCGCAGCTGAAATGGAAGTGAAGATTACATTCAAGAACTGTGGGATTAGGATTTTGAAGTAGATTCTCTCATGTGTAATTTGACACTTTGCATTATGAAAACTTCCAACTTTATATAAAAGTTGACCCCACTGGACAGCTTCAACCCTAAATCCTAAATATGATAAGCAAAAATTAGATGACTGGGAATGCCAATTGGTCAGTAAAGTACTTGCCTTGCTAACATGAGTTGGGTCATCAAATCTACTTTGTAGTAGTAGTTGATGTTGTTGTTGCTTAAAGCAGGGCATGATGGTCCATTCTTGTAGCGCTATTGTTGGCTAGGAGGAGACAGGTGGATCTGTGCGGCTCATTGCCCACCTTAGCCTATTTACTCAGCTACAGCCTAGTGAAAGACCCTGTCTGCAAAAATAAAGGAGGAACAATACTAAAGTTGTCCTCCGATCTACATGCACAAATATGTATATATTATATACACAGGAGGAAGGAGAGAGAGGTACAGACAGAGGAAGGAGAAAGAGAAAGGAAGGGAGGAAGGAAGGAAGGGAGGAAAGAAGGAAGGAAGGAAGGAAGGAAGGAAGGAAGGAAGGAAGGAAGGAAGGAAGGAAGGAAGGAAGGAAGGAAGGAAAGAAGGAAAGAAGGAAGGAAGGAAAGAAGGAAAGAAGGAAAGAAGGGAAAGAAAATTAGTTCTACATTTACCTCCATTTCTCAGAGGAAAAAAAAAACCCACTCAGTTCTTCTGACATGACAACAGTTTGATGTTTGGTTTCTAGCTGAGGACACTTTGGGTTCGATTTCAGTCTGTAAGTCTGTTGAGCTGAGAGGACGGGTGCCACTAATCCATGTGGTTTACATTAATGCTATTCACGATGTTTATCCAAACTCTCTGCAGGAAGCAGCCACACCAGATGGTCCCCATGATCATGTGTTGCTAAAATACATTCAGAAGAAGAATTCATCAATCGTGGCGTAAATAAAACACATGTCTCTGCATTTGTTATTGAAAGCTCCATTTCAGAGTCAAGACACTGCAACAGGACACCCACAAAGAAAGGTTCAAAGCAAACATCTTCCCAAACCATTTGGATCAACTGATACCTGCAAAGCAAGACAGAGGCTTGGAAAATAGAATTTCAAACGAGGATGAATTTCAGTGACTTCCAGGAGGAGAGCAAGTTATTCAGTGCAAAAAGGGTGAATTTCCTCAGCACCCTCCTGACTGTGAGGACATTGTGTGCATCTCAGACGGGTACCAAGTGGTGCAGTAAAGCAGCAAATTAGAAGAATGTAAATTCTTTAGTGGGAATTGCACGCAGGGGGGAAATGCCTCCTAATGCTCATATTTGTTTTCATGTAAATAATGTACACTCTCCCTAAAATCAGACTGGCCCAAGGCTGAATAAGATATCAAAACCTACAAGAGATAAATTCTGGACCCCAAAATGCTAAGATCATAGTTATCTTCTTTCTCGGGTGCAATTCTTCTTGGCAAATAAAAGCAACATACCAGTGCTGAAATACGAAATTCAGCAGCTTCTATCCTTTGCTCTTTCTTATTCTTGGTAGGCACATATGTGTGTTCTCATTCTCTTTGTGCCTCTCTCTCTCTCTCTCTCTCTCTCTCTCTCTCTCTCTGGTTTCTTATTACACTCAGTTGCATGCTAATTGGTTGAGTGGTTCCAGATGATATCATTTCTATTTTAACTGGTATTACTACTATTGTTATTCCTTCCAAATCCTTCTATGTGCTGCCACCCAGATGGGTTACCCAGAGCACTCTTTGAGATTAATCAGAACCTTGCTTTACCACACTAGGCAAAGTGAGTGACCCGAGTTCTTTATTGTTCTCTTAGCTCTAGAGACACTGAACCACAGCCCCAGCCCTAAAATGTCTTTAATTGGCTGTCTGCATCACCCTCTTCTCTCTATCCCTAACCATTTATAGCACCCAGAGAATATATATCAAAATTTAGCACTTAATTGCATCATGATCTATACTGTTCACCGGGAACATTATTCTCTGGCAAGTTAAGCTCACTTGACATATCCAAAAAGCTTCTCAAGGATGTCATTATGGATCATAAGGTACTCTTAGCTGCCTTTGCCTCTGCCCTGGTGATTGAGAAGTCCAACCCAGAGGTTCAGGAAGCCCACAACCTAGTGGACAAGACAAATAAGCTAGGGGATTCATAACATAGGATTCAGAAGGGAGTTAGTGCAGGAGGTCTAAGATGGCCTATAGCAGGATGTGAGGGAGTGTCCTCGCTGTTGTGAAGGAGTCCAGACTTCAGTGACATCTGAAGGATCAATGGGATAATTAGCAACGAAGGAAAGGGACTGAGATGGAACTGACATCAGGCAAATGGAGGGAGCAAAGTCTATGAGGATATGGAGTAACAAATTTTGAGGCCAGAAACCTAAGGAAGCACAACATAACATGCATTCTGTCAATGATTAGGATTCCATAGGTAGTCTACAGATGTTTGTGTAATAATATGTAATACAGTATTAATGTTGTGTACATGGTTGTTGTGCCATGTTGTTTAGGCAACGACAGAAAGAAGAAAAAACTGTCCATGTTCAGGGCAGATTCAGTTTTTCAGAGAACTATTTCTCTTTGGTTGATGGCTGTGTCTGCAAATGTGAGGTCCATACAAATATTCAGTGCTGTATGCTGAGGCTGAATCTTAGAGAATCACCAACATTCAGTGAGAACTTTCATACCTAAAAATATAGCCTCCTGTGCATTATGTAATCAATATTATCTTTGTTGTCTCTCATTCATGCACCCTTTAATTTATTTTACAATGCTTCCTCAGGCAGTGTGTCATAGGTAGTTTTAATCTTCCTAGAAAGAGGGGATAGGTCAGCAGCTCTAAGTGAGAGCACTTAGACCCACCCAGGATTGTCAGAGAGATTTTGGAAAGAGCTAAGGAAAACTTCGCCCTCCACATGAGGCTCTGCTAACGCTCCAACTGTCTTCACGGCCCATCAGCTCCAGATATTTTCTTTGTTCATATCATGCGTGTGAGAAATGATTCTCCAATGGTGAGATGAGTGATGATCGAGATGTGTGTATTGACCAGAATCCCGTACAGGCCTTCCCACTCGGGCATGAGCAGGGTGTGAGAATCCAGCAAGCCTCATAGAGCACACAATTAGGAGCAGTGCCCGAGGCTTGATTCAGAAATTGTCCCGAGTCCAGCTGCTGACTCAGAAGATTCTCATTGTCTGAATTTGGCTGGGATGTTAGCCGGATCCTGCTGCTAAACTGCTGCCTCTTTGGCACTAGTGAACCGTTCATTCGAGGAACTCGTGGAGCCCCAGAAGTGACCTAGAGCTAGGACTTCATCAAGCTTATAGGACAGGTTACATCACTTCTCTGGAGCCTCCTCACTGAAAACTCTTCGGCAGAAATTGAGCTGAGCCTTCCTGCTATCAAAGTCTGCGGTGCATCCTTCACCTGGACCAATTTGGAATGGTGAGACCATCAATATCCCTCCCCCCCCCCCCAAAAAAAAAAACCCAAAAGCTTAATGTAGAAATCAAATTGGCTTTGGACAGTTTACAACATCCTTCTAAGCACAGAACTAGATCTGAAGCAGTTAAACAAAACTGTTAATTAGATGAATACTCTGACATGTGCTGGACGTATAGGATTATTGATGCGATGATTTATAAGAAGAGCATAGGGGAATTTGGAAAAGGCAGTTTAGAGGCATGGATAGAGAACACAGCAAGCTTCTTCTCTTAAGAAGTAAGTCCTTATGAATCCCAGCCCAGGCAGTGCGCTGCCACAGAGAACTATACGCTTGACTTTTGAGTTTAAGAATGGTGCATTAATATGCCCCTCGGCACACAGGAGAAATTGTCCTTTCCAAACTTGCAGTTAGAGCGAGCCTGGGGCCCCATACATCTTTGGTCATGTGACACAGTCACAAAGATCCCGTGTGATCATGGTGTCACGATCCAGGTTTCCCATCTTCTTGTGAAGTGGCTCTTTCATGTTCACATACATCACCCCCCCCCTCCATAGCTTACAAAAGCCTAGATCCATGGCCCCACCTCTGCTGAGTGAGTCCGCAGAGCCATTCAGTGCGCCAATAGGGGGCGGTGTTGAGGTGTTACGTGTTGGGCAGCTTTCCAGTGCAGATTTATTTTGCTGGTCCAACAAATAAACTGAGAACTGTGGTACGACTCCACACTCTTGCCATCCTTCTTTTTTTTCTCTCTCTCTTTTTTTAATTTTTTATTAATTACACTTTATTCATTTTGTATCCCCCCATAAGTCCCTCCCTTCTCCCCTCCCGATCCCACCCTCCCTCCCCTTTCTGCATGCATGCCACTCCCCAAGTCCACTGATAGGGGAGGTTCTCCTCTCCTTTCTGATCTTAGACTATCAGTTCTCATCAAAAGTGGCTGCATTGTCCTCTACTGTGGCCTGGTAAGGCTGCTCCCCCCTCAGGGGGAGGTGATCAAAGAGCAGGCCAATCAGTTCATGTCAGAGGCAGTCCCTCTTCCCATTACTATGGAACCCACTTGGACACTGAACTGCCATGGACTACATCTGTGCAGGGGTTCTAGGTTATCTCCATGAATAGTCCTTGGTTGGAGTATGAGTCTCTGGGAAGTTCCCTGTGTTCAAATTTTCTTGTTCTGTTGCTCTCCTTGTGGAGTTCCCGTCCCCTCCAGATCTTACTATTTCCCACTTCTTACATAAAATTCCATTCACTCTGCCCATCAGTTGGCCATCAGGCTCAGCATCTGCTTTGACAGTCTGCACTACAGAGGCTTTCAGAGGCCCTCTGTGGCAGGTTCCAAGGTTGTTTCCTGTTTTCTTCTGGCTTTCAGAGGCCCTCTGTAGCAGGTTCCTAGGTTGTTTCCTGTTTTCTTTTTCTTCTGATGTCCATCCTCTTTGCCTTTCAGGATGGGGATTGAACATTTTAGTTAGGGTCCTCTCTTTTGCTTAGTTTGTTTAGATGTACAGATTTTAGTGGGTTTATTCTATGTTGTATGTTTATATGAGTGAGTATATACCGTGTGTGTCTTTTTGCTTCTAGGACAACTCACTCAGGATGATCCTTTCCAGGTCCTACCATTCACCTGCAAATTTCATGATTTCCTTATTTTTCATTGCTGAGTAATACTCCATTGTATAGATGTACCACAGTTTCTGTATCCATTCTTCAGTTGAGGGGCATCTGGGCTGTTTCCAGCTTCTGGCTATTACAAATAAAGCTGTTACAAACATGGTTGAGCAAATGTCCTTTTTGTGTACTTGAGCCTCTTTTGGGTATATGCCTAGGAGTGGTATGGCTGGATCTTGAGGAAGCACTATTCCTAGTTGTCTGAGAAAGCACCAGATTGATTTCCAGAGTGGTTGTACAAGTTTACATTCCCACCAGCAGTGGAGAAGGGTTCCCCTTTCTCCACAACCTCTCCAGCATGTGTTGTCACTTGAGTTTTTCATCTTGGCATTGTGATGGGTGTAAGGTGAAATCTCAGAGTTGTTTTGATTTGCATTTCCCTAATGGCTAATGAGATTGAGCATTTCTTTAAGTGCTTCTCTGCCTTTCGATATTCCTCTACAGAGAATTCTCTCTTTAGCTCTGTTCCCCATTTTTTAATTGGATTACTTGGTTTGCTGGTTTTCAGCTTCTTTAGTTCTTTATATATACTGGATATGAGTCCTCTGTCAGATAAAGGGTTGGTGATGATTCTTTCCCAATCTGTAGTCTTGCCATCCTTCTTTACCATCATCGCTGCCTCCCCATCCAGGAACATCAGGTCCTGTGTAATCTGGGTCGCTCTGCCTATAGGACCGGAGGCTGCAAACTGAACCAAATACTCTTCCCCATTCTGAGTACTCCTCCATAAGAAGAACACTCAGCCGCGGCCCCACATTCCCATCTGGCTTTAATAAATGGTCGGCCTTCAGGAACACCAAGGATATGTGTTAGTTTCCTTTTTTTTTCCCTCTTCTTTCTTTTTCACAGGATCACAGTGGCTCTGGCCTACCACACCAAGAACTACAAGTTCTACACTTTTAATACCTCAGCACTGGGCAAACCAGGGCGGCTGTACATTTTACAGAACAGTTTGATTTGTAGTTTTAGAAAATGAGATCCTGTGATCCTCAGCAGATGGTGCTCTTTACAGGAACCATGACAGGTTCAGACAGATGAAGGATGTAACACTCAAGGCCAAAGGTCAAAGGAAACACAAGGCCAGAGTAGTCAACAAGCCATCTTCTGTACTTTCAGAAAGTGTTCCTGCAGAAGAATTAGAATGACAGTATTATGCCTTGAAATTAGGAGACCAGGAATTCAAGAAGTATTTTACAGTAGGGAAGTCTGGCTTATAATAGGAAAGAAGGTAGACAGTAAATACAAAAGAAAATCCTAGGTGGGGAGGGGAGAGTTAAACAGCAGACTGAGCTAGAGGTTTGGGATTTGTTTTCATTACATATCACATGCTGTCTGTTTTCCTTCTCTGGTGAGAACCAATGGTGCAGAGGTTTAAAAAAAAGAATAGAAAGAAGAAAAAAAGAAAGGAAGGAAGGAAGGATGGAAGGAAGGAAGGAAGGAAGGAAGGAAGGAAGGGAGAGAGAGAGAGAGAGAGAGAGAGAAAGAAAGAAAGAAAGAAAGAAAGAAAGAAAGAAAGAAAGAAAGAAAGAAAGAAAGAAAGAAAAAGGGAAGTAAGAAAGAGAGAAAGCAAAGGCAGGGAAGAGGGAAACAATAATTGATGGCATGTGCCAGAAGAGGCAGAAGGAGAAATCTACAGATTAGCTGGAGGGAGCAGGCCTGAATGAGGGAATGTTTCTGCTTTCTCCAAGGCCAAGGAAAGGAAGGTTTCCCTTTGATCTCCCTAATCTCTCTTTTCCAAGACCTGTAACTGCTTTGTTCCCTCCTCCAACTGCAGATGCAGTCATTTCTGCTGACTAAATGAGGAATTCACCTCATTTCACCATCAGTTTGTCTAATTATAAAATAGTGGTGGCACTCACCCATACAAAACTCCACTCAACTTAAAAAAAAATAAAAGGCTTTAAGCAACCTGCTACTGGGGCTAAGGGAGGTGATGGAGACACTGATGGCTACCACTTCAAGTATTACCCACTCAAAAGAAATTCTTATCTTAAGAGACAAAAACAACATGAACATAATTGACTTTCAGAGTGTCTAGAACACAAGGGAACAGTGTCAGATGTATGAGGGATGTATGAGCCTTCCTGGAGACCATTATGGTATCCCAGAGTCCACCTCACTAGGCTGCTTCTGCTCATTTTCTGCCCATTCTACTTCAATGAGGAAGAGAGAGGTTGGTATCCTAGCCACCAGAACAAAGAGGGAAGATTCATTACTGTTCAACACTGCAGACCTCTTACCGTCTGTCACCCTACCCTCCTCAAACAAATGCTGCTTGTCACCACACGATTATTATTACTATGCAGGACAGCCACTCTGGTGGATCAAAGCTGGTGACGTATTGCTCTCAAGTAAACAAACAGAACTAGTAAATAAACAGATCAGGCCTAGGTGGCCTGATGCATTTCTTGGCAGTTGCGGTCTTCCAAGAGGAATCCGGATCTTTGAAAAGTATTCCTTCATTGTACTGGTGTGGAAAGTTACCCCCAGAGAGTGCAGGCCTCCAAAGCAAGAGCTCAGAGGTGGGTAGGGTATACTGCAGGTGAGTGATGGATCACTGCCGGGTTCCTGTGAGTATCACCAACAGCAACACCCTCAACCTTGAATGAGTGTGAGCATTTCCCAAAGCACAGATGGTTTCCTGGACCTTCGTTCCGGAGACTCAAATACACCATTCACAGGGAAGTCTTTGAATGCACAGTTCTAATAAGCTCACAATGGTGTTTGTTCTGCTGGGCGGCAAAGCTTTACAGAATGTAACCAGGCCAGTGTTTTAAGCAACAGTGTTCCCAGTGGACTCTCTCCCTGGGCACTGCTTATTTCCACCTCTGTCACATCCTAGGTGATAAAAGGATCTTTCCAATCTTGAGTTTATCGTTCATTGGTTTGCTCAATATGTTGGCCAAATGACCTTTGTTGCTTCTGCAACAGAGCCTAAGTGGCATAACAAGAAACCATCCAGGAGGGCCATGATATCAATGACATTAGTAAATGGTCACGTGCTATGCTGTTGAAGCTCACTGGGAGCTGACTCTGAGAGTAAGGCTCCCATAGCTGAGACTCAAGCATACGTATCTTGTATACCTTCTGAGATCTTGGATAGGCTGGGCCCTTACCTCTGTGGACAGGAGAAAAGACAATAGCAAGCAGCTGAGAGCATTAAAAACATGGTGTCCTGGATAGCAGCTAGACGTTAACCATCTCCCAAAGTCCTTACTATTGTTTATCCAGGGGTCTAAAAAAGCTAGACACTTACCCATGTGGAGAGCTCTCTACTCTGCCTGGAGATCTCTCAGTTGGGATTTGAGTGGGGCTTAACCACAGTTTCCGTCGGTGTGGTGAAGGTTTGCTACAGTCTACCACATAGATTTACCTGCTACGTGCTGTTTGTTCTTTCTGCCCTCGCTTGCTTCAGACTTAATAAACTCACTTAATTGAAATAGAAAGTCAGCTGTCTGCTGTCGTCTAACATTCTCAGTACAGAACAAAGGTGTGTCGTCCACTAATTCATCTTCTCTGTTGCAGTCCTCAATGTTGCCAGGCCAGGTATGCTTGCGTCTCTCCAGGCATGCTGACTGAAACCCATTCTCCTGCTGTCACTAACCAAGATGTCCAGGACCAGGCCAAGTCACCCCAGGTCAGTGCAATAGCACAGACCTTCTTTCTTGTCCTTTCTGTTTTTTAAAAATAATGTCATGGCTGGTTTATTTATTTGTTTATTTATTCTCTTATGTGTTATATTCCAACCACATTTTCCCCTCTCTCCTCTCCTTCTAATCCCTCCCCACCAACTCCCTTTTTCCCTAGATCCACTGTTCCTCTTTTTCCTTCAGAAAAGGGAAGGCCTTCCAGGGACATCAACCAAACATGGCATAAGAAGTTACATAATATTAGTCATATAGTCTAGTCTGAGGTACATTAGTAGAAGAAAAAGTGCCCAAAGATTCAGAGACACCCCCACTCTCACTTCTAGGAGTCCCACAATAACACTGAGCTATACAATTATAACATATATGCAGAAGGTCTAGGTCACACCCATACAGACTCCCTCATTGTCTCTTCAGTCTCTGTGAGCCCAGGTTAGTTGATTCTTTGGGTCACTTTCTGGTGTCTTTGACCACTCTGGCTCCTAAAATCCTTCCTCCTCTTCTTCCAAGGAATTCCCCAAGCTCTGTCTAATGTTTGGCTCTGGGTTTCTGCATCTGCTCCTATCAGTTGCTGGATAAAGCCTCTCTTATGATGATTATGCTAGGCTCCAGTCTATAGATATAGCAGAATATGATTAGGAATCGTTTCATTGGCTTCCAGTCCTATTTGGTTCTAGCTCTGGGCTATCCAGGCTCTTGTTTCTGGCCCTCCAGGCAGTGTCTGGGGTGGGCTCCCTCTTGTGACATGTGTCTCAATTTGTTCGCCACTCCCAAAGTTCTGCACCACCTGTACGCCAGTCCGTCTTGCAAGCAGGACAGATTGTAGGTCAACAGTTTTGTGGCTGGATTGATATTCCAGTCGTTCTATTGGAAACCTTGCCTAGTTACAGAAGATGGTTGGTTCGGCTCCGTATTCCTCATTAGTAGGAGTCTTTGCTAGGGTCATCCTCTTAGATTCCAGGGAGTTTCCATTGCACTAGGTTTCTCCATCACCCCAAGATGCCCGGCCCTCCCCACAATTCCTGTCATCTCTCTAAGTACTCTCTCCCTCCATCCCATTTCTCCGCTCACCTAATCCTCCTGTCCCCACACCCACCCGTCATCAGTCTACTTGAGAAATCTATTCTATTTCCCCTCTGCTGGGAGATCCACATGTTCTTCCTCGAGCCCCCCTTGTTTACTTAGCCTCTCTGAGTCTGTAGACTGTAACATGGTTATCCTTTACGTGACAGCATCATCTACTTATAAGTGAACTCATACCATGTTTGTCTTTCTCAGTCTGGGTAACTTCACTGAGGATGAATTTTGCTAGTTCCATCCATTTGAAAATTTCATAATATCATTTTTTTTAACAGCTGAGTAGTATTCCCTTGTGTAATGTACCACATTTACACATTTCTTTATCCATTCTTTGATTGTTTCCAGTTGTTTCCAGTCTCTGGCTATTAGGAATAAAGCTGCTATGAACACAATTAAGCAAGTGCCCTTGTGGTAGGATGGGGTGTTCTTTGGATATATACCCAGGAGT
This sequence comes from Psammomys obesus, assembly GCF_907164565.1. NCBI lineage: Eukaryota > Metazoa > Chordata > Mammalia > Rodentia > Muridae > Psammomys > Psammomys obesus. Next base: position 14,444,165 of record NW_026596069.1, read on the forward strand.
AGAATAGCTGTATCTTGAGGTTGCTTAATTCCCAATTTTCTGAAAAACCATCACATTGATTTCCAAAGTGGTTGCACAAGTTTACACTCCCACCAACAATGGAGGAGTGTTCTACTTGCCTCCCATATTTGCCAGAATGTGCTGTCACTTGTGGTTTTTATCTTAGCTATTCTGACAGATGTAAGATGGACAGGGTCATTTTGATTTGCATTTCCCCAATGGCTAGGGGTGCTGAAAATTTCTTCAAGTGCTTCTTGGACATTTAAGATTCCTCTGCTGAGAATTATCTTTTTAGATACATACCCCATTTTAATTGAATTATTTGGTTAGTTTATGTCTAATTTCTTGAGTTCTTTATATATTTTGGATATCAACCCTCTGTTGGACATAGGGTTGGTGAAGATCTTTTCCCATCCTATAGGCTGTTGTTTTGTTTTATTGCCAGTGTCCTTTCCCTTGCAGAAGCTTTTGGTTTCATGAGGTCTCTTTTATTAATTGCCTATCTTTTTTGTGCTATTGGTATTCTGTTCAGGAAGCTGTCTCCTGTCTTCCTTCATTAAGACATCTGCCTCTTTCATCAAGATACTACCATCAGTCTCCACACAACTTGAATGTTCCAGCTCTATGATCCCATTATTTCCTTAGTTATTTCAATAAATGGAAAAAATCTTTTTCCCAGAGCACATTAAAGACATGGAAGACAAGAGAAATGAATGTTTCTCAAAAGCGCCTCTAACAAAGGCCAGTTGTTCCTAAGCACGGTCTGTCAGAGCATTGAGAGAACTGGAAACAGTTGGATTGGTCTCTGTATCATAGCTACACCTCTGTAAGTGGTCCTATGTTTTGTTTTGTTTGTTTTTGTTTTTCGTTGCTTTTGGTTTTTGAAACAGGATTTCTCTATGCATCCCTGGCTGTCCTAGAACTTGTTCTGTAGACCAGACACTCCTAGAACTCACAGAGGTCCACCTGCCTCTGCCTCCAGAGTTCTGGGATTAAGGTGTGTGCCATCACTGCTCTGCTGGGCCTATGTATTTTTGTTGTTGTTGAATAATGAGCTTCAGATTGAATAGGAGAAGAACTAATGAGCAAAGAGTATGTGTCATTAAACAATCTTGATCAAACTGCTCCTGATGTATAAATTTGTGAAGTTCTGAAAAACACTTTGCTGTTTGTAAAGACTCTTTGGTTGTCATCCTGAAATGACTGTTCCTGCTTGAGAGAACAGCCCCAGTTCTCATCATGCAAAGGGAAGGGACAACCTCATCATGAGCTGGTATAACTTCAAGGTTCACTACACTTGGTTGGTTGAGGGCAATGACCACCCTAGGCACTGTAGGCTTTGACTTTTTTAAACCTACTTTATTTGAGGTTCCTTAACCCTCTACCTTCCTTCCAATCCCCCAACCATTGGTAGGGACAGGAGATGTAGACCTTTTTATACATAGTTCCCTGGGGCAATTCCACTGGTCGTCAGGATATTTGGCAGTCCAGCAAGCCAGCAAACCAGCAATTCAGCAATCCAGCAATACAGCAAGAGCAAAAGCAGCAACAAGGACCAGCAGCAATAACAGCAACCTCCCGGAAGTGTTCTCTCTAACAGCATCTCTAGGCGAAGCAATCTTTCTTTCTTCCTGGGCTCCTATTTATACCTTCTCAGAGTCATTTTGGAAAAACCACACTCACCTCATGAGGCAGTTTGTAGCTGGCAAAGATCACTCGCCCTCTCACAAGGCTGTTTATCAGCTGTGGATTCCTGCATCCCACACTTGGAAATACAACAAAAACATTTACATAACATAACCAAAACTTATACTACAAGGCACTACCCAAAGAGTTTATAATAAAGGTAAGAATTAACAATCTCTTGAGTCTAATATCCCTCCCAAGTCTTGCAGGAAAAAAAAAAGCAACAAAACAAAACAAAACAAAAAAAACAATTACTCTTTACTTAGTACCTTTAGCCTTCAAGGTAAGCAAGAGGAATTGGATAGATCTGGGGCTAATAAGCCTCGTATTTCCAAAAGATTGAGGGCAAGTCATCTGCATATATGAAGCCTAATCGAGTCTACGTTTGGCCAGTCCACCTGGTCCTTGCAACTTTACAGGAAGGATGCACCCTTTTAGACTGGCAGCCTTTAAGTGCTGCCGGTGCCGGTAGTGTCTCAGATGGACCCTTCTCTTCTGAGAGAGGCCGCAGTATGATTCAGCCACTCAGCTAACTTTACTAATTACCTTTCTGTCTCTCTCTAACAGCCTTAAAAAATAAACTAAATAAAACCTCTGGGACTCTAAATGCTTCTTGGATTTACAGACAAGCCTCTTCAATGTCCAGGGCATTTGTTGAGCTCCCACCTAGCACTTCTGGTCTAGCTAATCCCCTGGAAGATGATCCGTTGCTTCCCTTGACAGAAAACCCATCATTCCATTTGACCTCTAAACAGCCGATCTCTGAAACAGTACAACCTTCTCAAAGATACAATTCCAAATTAAAATCCTGTGTCAGGAGGAAAACATTAACTGAATTGCAAGTGTTCTTTTGAGGCCTCATTTAACTCAGGTGCATAAAGTTGAGATGGCAAATTTACATAAGACTTGTTTAAAGTTTGGATGGCTTTTGGGAGGGGTGTGAGGCAAAAGTCTATGTGTTTACCCATTACTATGGAAGGACTATAATAAAAATTTAGATATGAAATTACTGCATTTTAATAACCTAACATTTGCTCTAGGGCGCCAAGAAAAAGACAAAGCTGGCTAAATGTTGAGGAAGTGAAACAGTGTCTGGATTGTATGCCCTGCACACTCCCAGGTTCCCTCTGTTCAGAGCAGAATCCTAACCGGCAGTGAATGTCACTGAAAGGGTTCTTCGTGCCTTTTCAGTATCCCTAGTGTGTCATTTGTTCTTATACACATTTGCTGTAATAGTAACGGTGAGAGAGATGGCTCAGAAGTCGAGAGCTCTGGCTACACTTCCGGAAGACCCTGGTTAGGTTCATGGCGCCCACACGGTGACTCACAACTGTCTGCGCCACCAGTTCCTCCTCTTCTGACCTCTGAATGCATAGGTGATGACAAATACACAACCCGCCAAGACACTTGGGCACATAAAATAAAAAATCTGCAAGTGAGAACAAAAGAGTGCCTGTATTATCTAAGAAAGACATTGGAAATAACCTACTGATTCTATGAGTTTTATTTATATGAATAAATTTTTAATGTAAAAAGAGAGGACATTTATTGGAAACAAGGTGCAGGGGTGGGAGTTAAGAGGAATCTTATGTAAGAAGTGGGAAATAGTAAGAGCTGGAGAGGACAGGAACCCCACAAGGAGAACCAGAAAATTTGAACACAGGGAACTTCCCAGAGACTCATACTCCAACCAAGGACTATTCATGGAGATAACCTGGAACCCCTGAACAGAGGTAGCACATGGCAGTTCAGTGTCCAAGTGGGTCCCGTAGTAATGGGAAGAGGAAGGGACTGCCTCTGACATAATCTGATTGGCCTGCTCTTTGATCACCTCCCCCTGAGGGGGGAGCAGCCTTACCAGGCCACAGAAGATGACAATGTAGCCACTCCTGATGTGATCTGATAGACTAACATCAGAAGGAAGGAGAGGAGAACCTCCCCTATCAGTGGACTTGGGGAGGGGCATGCGTGAAGAAGGGGGAGGGAGGGTAGGACTGGGAGGGGAGGAGGAAGGAGCTTATACAGGGATAAAAAGTGAATAAAGTGTAATTAATAAAATTAAATTAAATTTAAAAAAGAGGGGTTGGACAGTTTGGGGGGAGTGAATATGGTCAAAATGCATCAGATTCTCAAGGAATATATAATAAAAAAAAGAGCAGTGCACTCTTCTGTGATCACGCTCCTCCTTTCTACTCCCTCTACCCAAGCCCACCTCTGTCCCCATCACTACTCTGAACCTATTCTTGTCACGATCTCATTTCCAAGTCCAGCAGACACTGTTTGGTTCTTTTATATGGACATGTTCAGGAGTTTGAAGTCGTTCAGCTGTGCCTTCCTCCGACAACACACTGCTTCCTCTGGATCCCTGGCGGGGTTCTCTAGTTTCACTCTCTTCTTTCTGGATGCTCGGTTCAATATCATTTTTCACTTCCTTTCCTTTACCCCATCAATCAGTCTTAGAGGATCTTGGATTCTGTTCTTGGTGTCTTTCTACCCAACCTGCTCAGCCTCATTAATAACACCTAGAATAATATAGAATAATTTTTCCATTGCATCTTTTCACAGAGGATGAATTACAGTCCCTCCCCTAAAAGTTTTCTTTTTGATTCCCTAAAGCCCAGTGTCTCAGCCTATGATTGTATTTAGATAATAGAACCTTTAAAGGGGTAATTAAATTAAAGTAGTCCTTGGGATGGGCCTTCATCCAATGTGGATGGCTTCCACATAAAAAGGTAATTATAACACAGCCAACACGAGTGGGCAATCATGTGATGACATGGCCAGAAGGCAAATGGCATTCTGTTTCATGAGCTTAACCCTTCTACAATGCATAAACATGCAGTCCCAGCCCAGATCTAGCTTCTGGACTCTAGACCCATGATCCAACTGCCTCAGAAAAGAATAAATATCTTTTCCCCAAACCTATGTCTTTTGTCTTGTTGTTTTGTTTTGGTTTTTGAGACAGGGTTTCTCTGTATAGCCTTGGCTGTCCTGGACTCACTTTGTAGACCAGGGTGGCCTTGAACTCACAGAGATACACCTGCCACTGCCTCCCTGAGGACTCTGTGTCTTTTTAATCCCTGTTTCTGGTAAGATGCATCAGCTCCCCAAGTCAGAGGCATGGGATGCATCCCTCCAGGAAGTTGAGAGTTCCCACAATGGGATGTGTGGTCTTTCACATTCTTAAATTACATCATTCCTCACTTAGTTTATTGCCATTTCAATGTCTCTCATAAATGATATAATAATAATAATAATAATTAATAATAATAATGCCTAATTGAAGCTCTGTGTGTGTGTGTGTGTGTGTAAAAATAACAATACAGAAGTCCTCCAAGACTATCATATGTTCAGTCATTGGTTCAACAAGCTCCAGAACTCATACAGGAGTTCAGGGGACCTCTCAGCTGTCCTCTCTCAGGGAAGTTGGGGAGACAGCAGTCACTTCCACAGCAGCACATATGACAGCATACTTAGAGTGGACCTGAGCCTGACTGACCAGAGCTCTGAGCTGGGGTAAGTCACACGCACACCAATGTGGCTTACCTTACTCTCCAGGCCCTCCAGAGATCAAGCTAATGACCCATTGATGTCCCTAAATCAGATTACTAGCACACACTTGGCTAGGCTCTGTTTAAAATAGAGACATCCTTACCAGGCCTAAAGATCACCTCTCAGGATCCGGTCAAGGGCCAAATTCTTTATCACACAGAGCTTAATAGCATATGCACAACACAATGTCTGAGTGCCAAAGAAATGGTCATTGCTGTCAATATTTCATTGTGTGTTTTTTTGTCAATTATGTCCGATACCACATCTGCCAATATCACTTCTTTCCTTTTTCTTACCTCTTTCCTTTTTTTTTAATGACACTAACCTGATATACAGTATTGGAAAGGAAATACCACAACAAAACCAAAAATTACATTTAAAAAGGTACAAATAGATTTGAAGATTGAAAATATTGAAATTTTCTCAAACAAAGTGGTCTTCGAAATTAATGGAGGCCATAAACGTCAGAGTGGACACAGATAGAAGAGTGAGATCATGGGACCAAACAAATTAACAAGCAGAAAGTAGTCTCCAAAGAGTAGGAGAGTTATCTGAGAATAACACAGTGCTGCAATGGGAATATTATGCCATAGTAAAGTGTGGGTATAGTAAGAAAGTCAGAACAAAGGGGACTCTTAATATATACAGAGTGGATACAGAGGAGCTCATTGACCTTGGAGAACAAAGGTAGGAGTAAGGGGGTTGAACGTTCTGAGGACACTAACTTTTCGAATTGCTGCAATCTTTAAAATATTCAAGGTAAACTATTGTCTAAATAAATCTATTCATATATATACAAGCATGCAAAGCATTTGTACATATAGAAAGCAAAGACATCTCTTGTAGGTCTCTTGGAAGTTCTGAGAACTATATTTATCTCAGACAGGCAGATGTCAGCTCTCTCTCTTTATTCCTTTTCCATGCTAATTTTGGCTGAGTCTGACAAGAACAGTTTTATCTCAGAATCATCAACTTTCAAGCAACTTTAATTATAGCCTAAGTTTTTGCACATTTTCATAAGAAGCAGGCAAATATTCCTTGAAATAGAGAAAAAAAATACTCAAAAGGGATTATATGAGAATAGTGTGTTTTTACAGTGGGGTACTACTCAAAAATTAAAATAATAGAATTTAATTTATGTACATAAGTTTGTGTGGCAATGTAATCAAGTATAGCACTAGAAACATATGGCAAAATAAAGTATTCGGTGAGTCTCTAAACCTCAAAATACAACACTCAGTAGTTTGTCTGCATTTACATACATCGCATGTGTGAACATGACTAGAATTGTACCTAGCAGCTGTAAATTATTCTTAGAAAAGGAGGAGTAAGAATGATAAAGTGAAGAATGGAAATCTAAGAGTTTCAACTAAATCAGTAAAGCCCTATGGAGGGAGAAAACACAACAAACATGGGCTATCTTTGGCTCTGCAAAAATCATACTTTCTGTTCCCTCATCGTATGCCTTTGTATCTTCCAGGGTTCAACCAGAGAAAGACCAATAGTGGAGACCAACATATACTATATACATTATATGCAATTACCATGTGACCTGGCACACACACATACATTTTGCAACCATAAAAAATGAAATAATTATAATGTGACTATATAGATGGACCCTGGAAATGTAGGCCAAGTAACAAGTAATACCCAAAGGGCAAAGGCAGAATGGTTCTACTCATCTGAAATATTTTTAATAGTTAAGCTCTTTGGGATAAAAAACAGACCACAAGCTACCAGAAGCCAAGAGGCTGAGAAAATAGAAAGTTGTTGCTTAACATTTATAGCATTTCTTGTTCTAGGTGATGAAAATGAGTTAGAAAAAGATAGTGTAAATGTCTATACAACATTGAGAATACAATAAGTGTTGCTGAATTATATACTTTAAAATGATCAAAAAAGGGGGGGTTGGGGAGGTGACTTAGTTAAATGTTTGCCTCTCAAGCTTACGGACTTGAGTTTGTATTCCTAGTGCCTACATGAAAAGCCAAGTAAGACTGTGTAACACCAGTGCTGGGGATGGGGGTGGAAACAGAAGGAACCTGGCACTTGTTACCCAGTCTGTACAATCTGGCTCAGTGAGAGACCCTGCCTTAAAAACAAAAGTGAGGAAGCTATTAAGGATTACAGTGACATCACACACATTGGGCATGCACCCACACACATATGCACACAAAGACACTTAGACACACGAATAATCAAAACAACGAATCCTGTTCAAACACACACACAATCATGCATTGAAATTAATAATGAAATATAGCAAAACATCTATTCCTGCACTTTAAGGGGAAGAATGATAGGTGAATTGTATATTATTAAGACTAATTTGAAGACATACTTATTCCTAGGAATTGGTTTTTGCAGCTGTAGAATCAGGCTACACAAGTCGAGGTCGGCTGTCAAGAAGGCAGGCTTGGGCTCTGGGTACACATTGACACTGCAGTCTACATCAGTGATTTCTTCTTCCCCACCTACCGCTTAGGCCTCTCAAATAACTGAGTGGCACACACCCAGATCACCCAGAAAGACTTTTCTTCGTCAAAGTAAAGTGAGTTTAGATTTTCATCATGTCTCAAATACCACTGGAACAAGACCTCTACCCCCCCACCACACCCTGCCAAGGGGATAGATGTTTTTAATGAGGTTTCACTCTGTAGCCCAGACTGGCTTGAAATCCAACTCATGGAAATTCTCTTGCCTCAGCCTCCCTAGCACTGAAATTATAATGCCTGGTTTGGTGTCACTCTTGACTAGATAACTGACAGTGAGGAAGCCAAGATGCAGATAAAGCTAAGCATCCCGTTGTGGTTTCCATGACAGAGGCTCACTGCCATCTTCAGCTCTTACATGCATTCAAACTGCAACAGATTCCACAGGCTCTCAAAGAACTACTGGAACATTTTGAAATACATAAGTCATTTATTTTACACCTGACTTGAAAATTGTGAGTGTAGTAACAACTGAGTTGTTATTAAGGTCTCCTGATAAATAATGGTAATGAATGGATTTTAAAGGGTCCACCCTGAGTTCACCATCTGTCCTGGACTAGAGAGATAGCTCAGTGATAAAGAGCACTAACCACACAGTCATGGGGACTGGAGTTTGGATCCCAGCACCCAGGAACAAGCGAGACACCTGCAAATGCCTGCAACTCCAGGTGCTCAAATCCAATACCTTCCCCTAGTCTCTATGCATACAAAGGTTCATACACAAACACACACACACATGCACACATACACACAAATGTTACTAAAAATAAGAAATATTTTAAGTATGAAAATATTCAAAGTAAACCTATATACATATCCTAAGCTTTAACATCAAAATCAGTAAGATACAAGTCTCAGAATTCACGATATGCAGCTATTTCCAACAATAAACTATGACATGATGAACTCCATCTACTACCTGAGTCTTCTTGACCATCCATCTTAGTTTGGATGTCTCTGTTTACTCTCTCCACCAAATGGCTGAAAACCAATTCAAAAATTAATAAGGAAAGATGTCTTTTATAAATTTTTATAATTTATTCACTTTATATCCTGATTGTAGCCCCTCCCTCATCTCCTCCTGGACCCTCACTCCCTTCTTCTTCCCACCTATCCCCTTCCTCTGGTCCACTGAGAGGCAGAGTCCTCCTCCTCTATCATCCGACCCTAGCCTATCAAGTCTCATCAGGGCTGCCTGGACCCTCTTCCTCTGTAGCCTAGCAAAACTGCATTACCAGGGGGAAGTGATCAAAGAGCAGGCAACCAAGTTCATGACAGAGGAAGCTCCTGTTCCCCTTACTTGGTGACCCACATGGAGACTGAGATGCCTATGGGCTACATCTGAGCAGGAGTCTAGGTCCTCTCCATGCATGATCATTGGTTGGTGCATCATTTTCTGCAGGACCCCCTGGGCCCAGATTTTTTGGGGTTTTTGGTCTCCTTTTGGACCTCCTGTCCCCTCTAGGTCCTTCTATATCCCCTTTCTTCTATAAGACCCCTGCCCTCTCCTTAACTTTTGACTGTGAGTCTCCATATCTGCTTCAAACCCCAGTTGGGTGAAGCCTTTCAGAGGACATCTGTGGTAGGCTCTTCTGTTCCCTCTCTTCCACTGCTTCTGAGTCTATCCTGTTTGCCATTTGAATGAGAATTAAGCATAAGGGAGGCTGTCTTAGAGTTTTATTGCTGTAAAGGGATACCATGACCATGGCAACTCTTTCTTATAAAGGACAACATTTAATTGGGGCTGGCTTACATTTCAGAGATTTTGTCCATTCTTATCACGTTGGGAAGCATGGCAGCATGCAGGCAGACATGGTGCTGGAGAAGGAACTGAGAGTCCTACATTGGATAGGCAGGTAGCAGGAAGAGAACTGGCTTGAGCTTTGGAGACCTCAAACCTAGCCCCCACAGCAACACACTCCCTCCAACAAAGCCACCCCTACTCCAACAAGGCTACACCTCCTAATGGTGCCACTCGTTATGGACCAATGGGAGCCATTTTCTTTCAAACCACCATAAAGAATACTTATATAACAAGCAGGTATTGATATTTCAAGAAGCTGATAGAAAAGATTGTTGAGTGTTTTCATCCTGAAGAGATAGTAAATGCTTGATTTAAACAGTGCTCAATGCAGAAATGTACCAAACATCACACTAATAGATACTCCATTAATATGTGCAATTTTTATGTTTCTGTGTATCAGCTAAGTTTAAGTTTAGCTTAAACTTAACCCAGTTAAGTTTTAAGTTAAGATTAATAGAAACTTAACAAAATAATAATGATGAGACCAGAAGTTTTTTTTTAAAAAAATGAAAGTAGTTGTCATTCTTTAAAATAAACAAATAAATAAATAATTACAGCCACTTCTTTTTTTTCCATGAAAAAGCTTCCAAAGGCAGCACTATGAGCTCCCAAGAGCAAGACTGAGACCTCTGATGAATGGGAGGACCCATGGTTTCCTTCTGTTTTCCAGTTTATCTGCTCTTAATCGTTCCCCACCTGTCCTTATTATTTACCTTTCTAGCTTCTTTTATGCTTCCTTTATGCTTCCTTTCTAACATTTTGTTTGTTTGTTTGTTTGTTTGTTTGGTTGGTTGGTTGGTTGGTTGGTTGGTTGGTGGGCTGTCTGGTTGGTTGGCTGGTTGGTTAGCTGGTTGGTTGTATTTTGCCTTGATTCTTCATTGTTGCTTTGGCTACCATTTACCTCTGCCACACTCAGTGGTAAAGAAAATAGCATGCATACTGGCCTACTCACTCCTGTGTCAGCAGGATATAAGCAATAAGATAAAGCCAAGCAGGTGTAGAAAATGCAGAGTGTAAGAATAGGATAGAAACAAATGCAGGGTACAGACAGCACAGTCCACTAAACACTCACTGCACAAGAATGGGGACGTTAGTTTCATTCCTGGACTCTGCACGAAACAACCAGGCACAGTGATGTCTGCTATAACCGCAGGACTGAGGAGGTAAAGACAGGTAGGTTCCTCCAGCTCACTAGCAGCCAGTTTATCTCAGTCGGCAAGTTCGGGTCTCAGTGAGAGACACAATCTAAAAAATCAAAGACGGATGGTACCCGAGGGATGACCCAGATGTGCACACATGCACCAACATGCACACACGCACACACACTCACGCACACACACATGCACATGCAGAGTGAAAAGAAAACCTTCAAGATGAAGGCAAGATCTGAGAAGTCCAAAGCTCTATTTCCTTTCAGCTTGTTTAAAGTGATAATCTTCAAAGAATGTCCCATGGTTATTTTATGTCGATAATAATGCCCTGACAATCATTTTGGGCTTTTAGGAAACATCGTGTCATGAGAAGACAAGGACTTCTATAAAGATGCAATCTATTAGCTTTTGTCTGTTTTAGGCTTAGGAAAGTTCTCCCCCCCCCCCCCATTATTTTTGCTTCCTTTGATTCTTGAATGTCATCTGGAAGAGAAAAATCCATAACTTTACAGACAGAAATTACAACCTCCACCGTTATTGAGCATCAAGTAGCATGCAGTCATGCATGCAAACTTATTGTGGGAAAATAAATCAGAATCCTACGAAAATTAATTTAATTATGCTCTCAGAGTTCTCCTATCGACAGAATGTGCACACAACTCCTTTAGGACAATAACATAGTAATGGAATCTAATGAGTGAAGGGTTTGTTGTTGTTGTTGTTGTTGTTGTTTAAATCATTTAACTGCTCATTCCTCTCAGGACCTTATCATGCAAGTGAACAGTTACATTATCATTTGAAAGGAGGAACTGAGGGAAGCCCACAGTTCAACCAGACCTTGCTAACACCACTGCCTATTCCTACCCCGGTGTCTCTTCCGTGCATGTATGTGCAGGTTTGCATCTGTAAGGTGATGAAGAAATACAAGTTCAAGGCTGTATCTGTCAGGTGTCGGAGAATCCTAGCACTGTGTATTCTCTGACATTTCAGTTGAACAAATACCCAGAGGACCCTCCCAGGTGGATGTAGCTTGGCTTTAGGCAATTAGTGTTCAAAGCCACATTAATGTTGTCTTCCTGAAGCTGCAACCTGACAGTCTGATAAACAATAGCACTGAGGGAGGTGTGAACTTCCACTATTTATCTCAATGGGCTGTTAACTTTGAAACCTAATTATGATCACTTAAATGCCAACGCTGTTAATCATTTCACTGCTGAGCACTGTACCAGAAACTTCCAGCCACAGCCGTGTGCTTCTTCCCAGGGTGGCCAGACTCAGCTGCCGTGTCCTGATGAGCTTCTGCATGCCATCCTCTTGTTAGTGGCATCACCCTTGCGCTGGTTAAATGGGCATATTCAGTGCTGGAGCCATTGGCTAAGCAATTCACCCCGGACTGTGCTTTAAACAAAGAAAAGGAATGTGTGTCTGTTGCTCAGTTGTTTCATGACATGGAGCTGCGGCAAGACCCTGACACCAAAAAACAAACAATAAACAAATAAATAAACAGACAGCACCAAAAACAAACAATAAACAAATACTGAGACTACTAAACATTTTTGCTTATTTGCAGTTAAGAGGGGGTTTACGTAATGTGTAAGATTACCCCAAAGTTAGTAGGTGTTGTTTCATATTTAAAGAAAATGAAAGAAGAGTCAAGAAATGGAGGGGAGGGGTCCTAGCTATATCCTGAGTTCCATTATGTTGTGACAGAATTTCAGTTTGATTTATGTAAAATTAGGATGTGATGGGGGGAAAATCAGTACTGAGTAGAAGAGTCTGATGCCCTCTTCTGCCACTAGGCACACATATGGTATGTAGACACACACACACTGACACACATAAAATAATTTTTTAAATAAAAAAGAAATGTCCTTTACCTAAACTCATGTACTTGGCAAAGGTAAATAAATTCTCATAGATATTTATCAAGCTCCAAAATAGTAGAAACCTAAGTTACTTAGTTTTGTTCATTTTATCCATCCAAACAATTCCATATCTCCAAGCAACTAACCAAAACAGTCTAATAAGGCTCTCTTCTATCCTATAAAAAGTTCCGCTATTCCTACCTAACAGAAAACTCTGTTGTCCAAGAGTAATATTCTTGGTGAGGTGTCTTATTCATTATCCAAGGAGGAGGGCTGCCAACAGGGATTAACTATCTGCTAACATTTCACTAAAGAGAACTGGATCCTTGGAAAGTAACAGCCTCTTTCACAGAATGGAACACTCGATGTTGGTACCATGGGGGGGTTCTCCATGCAGGGGCAGCCAAGGGCTACAGAGAGTTTGAGTTTTTAACCTCCTTGCATTTTAGCACATTAGCCTGACACAGTTTCATAAATAAAGGATGACTATTGAATTTATCACACATTGTGATAGCAGTAACAAGAAGACCAGTATTTATACCCACGATCTTAGTCCAAATTCACACAAAACAACACAATGAGGGCCAGGTGATGTCTGTACACACACACACACACACACACACACACACAAACAGAGAGAGAGAGAGATGAGTAATAAGAGAAGATTCTTGAGTGTGAGGAACTTAAATAATTTATAATAAAGAGTATTTTTAAATTGTTACCTTGTTTTTAGAATTACTGTTGTTGTTGTTTAATAAAAAAAAAAAAAAAAAAGGCTGCTGAACTTTTGCTCCAAATACAGAGATACTATCCCTAGTGTACTGTATGGTAAATAAATCTACCTTTTAATTGTAGGAAGACAATGTACCTTCTGAAACGCTTCACTATGAGAATTCTCTGCAAAGACAATTGAGACTCAGATGAGTCGTGTCCTCTGTGTCTAAGACAAGTAGAAATGAGAGGGACCTCGGGGAATTCTCTTCTAAAGGTAACTATAGACACCGGAGGAGCCCATTCTCCCAGGCTCAAGTCAGGGCTCTGGGGACATCACTCACCATCCTAGGCTTTCTCCTAGTTTATTCAGCAGGAATAATAATGGGAAAGTTTTCATAGGTTCCTGTGTAAGATAAGTGAGATGTGTGCTACTGTATTTAGAGCCTTGTTTTGCCATGTCTGATACAAGAAAGCATCTAAATAGTACTTGTCTCCATCACCATCACACGGGGCAGCAGTATCCGTCCTCAGATGTGGCAGCTTCCTGTTAGACCAAGCTCTCAAATTACCAAACTCAAAAAAAAAAATAATAATATGTAACTGTAGAAAAATTATAGAACATAACATATGAAATCATGTAAAATTATTACCCAAATTATGAAAAACCATATTTCTATTTACCCTTACATGCAAGCATCACAGAGAATATATTTCTGAATAAAAAAGGGGGGAGTTTAAAAAAAGGTCTTTCTGTGTAAACCCCTACCCCACCAGTACAGACTGTCCGCTCTCATCTCCTTTGCTGTCAAGGTCAATACATCTTTTTCTTGGCATGACTGTATTTTTGAACTCTTATTTAGTTGGTATTCTCTCTTAGCAATATACAGATATGATTTTTAACATGTGGGCTGGGCAGGAGACATAGTTTAGTAGATTTATTGGTTAAACAACCTAACAAAAAAATTTTCAATTAGAGATAATGTGGCTTATTGGTGAACACCCAGAATAAGATTCAAAATCAGCATTTACTAGTTGTGTTGCCCTCATTGAAGATTAAATGTAATAATGAGTGCAGCGAGTTTTTTCAAGTGTTAAGCAGAAGTGTATGATAGATGCTTGATAAATGTTGTTTTCCTTCCATTCCTCCAATTTAGTAAGCCATGGCAACTAATGGAAAACTCTTAAGGGCTTGAAGGGGTTTGTCCCTGTCCTCGTCTCATTATCAATCAGTGTTTCAGATGAAGGTGTCAATGTTGTAATTACATTCACAACTGGCACAAAACTGAGAGAAATGGGCAACCTGAATGGTTGAACTGGTACTCAAAAAGGTTTGCATAGCCTTGCAATCTCCTATCTTAAGTTTAAAAGCTCGTGATATTTTAATATAGATTAAGTACAGAGTTCTCTAGCGGGTCCCATGTTCCAAAGGTGAGCTCCATAAATCCCAGTTTAAAGAAACTCGGATTTATATTTTTTAAAGTGAATATGACTCTATGCTTTGTAAAAAATAAATAAATAAATAAATTGTGGAACTTTTTAACCCCAGGTTATGGAATGTCCATGTGAAAACACATCTCTCATCTCAAAGGGAATAAGATCATGTATTCTGGAACCTAAGAGTGACCCCAGATACAGATTCAGATGGACCCCACATAAAATGTTTTAAGGGGACAACAGTTTGATGAAGTTTTTGTAGAAACAGAACAAAGTAAGTCTTCAATCAAAGCACTTTAAAAATACGGGAACATGAGGTAGGCAGGGGTCTATATTTATATTCTTAAAGGATTTACCTAATAGTCCCAGAATGTTAGATCATACATAAAAGTAGACAAAAAAATGGCTATTTAGGGAATCTACAGAGAGCCCAAGACAATTTGAGTACCAACCTGAAGCATTCCAGTTTTCCAGGACTGCTGAATCTTTAATCAGTCAGTCAGCCTTGTTAAATGCTTATCATACCTGTGGTTTCTTTCTAAGAAATTCACTGTAAGAGTCCACTCTATCAGTGGACTTGGAGAGGGGCATGGGAGGAGATGAAGAAGGGACGGTGGGATTGGGAGGGAAGGAGGGAAGGGGCTACAGCTGGGATACAAAGTGAATAAACTGTAATTAATACACAAATTTTTTTTAAAAAGTTCACTGTCTTCCAGATTCCACCTTTGCTTAATCCTGGAATGATGTGGACAGAAATGATGTGGCCGTTGCTGACCAGGCAGACACAGTTTACATTTCCTAAAAGGCGTTGGGCATGCAGCCCTCTTGCACCCAGCTGGGGAAACTTCAAACAGCAGACTTTTCAAAGCGACCACATGGGTACCAGCCAGAGCAGAGATTTAAAGCCCTTTCCCTCCACTCCAAGGCTGACTGAATCCCAGGCTGCCAACCCCTCCCCGGATGCTGCTCGAAAACTATTTTTATACTCTCAAATTATTAAACAATTTCATTGAAGAAATTAAATTACATTTAAATTTTTGATACTTTAAAAGACTGAGTGTTAATAGTAGCCAATAGGAGAAAGAGGAAAGGACATACTTAAAAAGCAATTGTCTTGACAGATTCAATCTTGCAGTCTGCGTGCAATTCATAAGGAGATTCCAGCTGAGTCTCTTTTGGTTTTTCCTACTAGTAGTTTCAGTGACTAGTCCCCAAACCTGTACCACATCTTTCTGGATTTCCCTTAGGACTCTTTACAGAAAAGTCACCAATTTCTCCCTCTCTGAAACTTAAACTTAGTCACGTGGTAACCTCAAAATACTGCAGTTTCAGTGGCACAAACACAAAAGGCAATGGGCCCACATCTCCCCTCTGAGTTCAGCTAATGCTGACTTCAGCGCTCAGATCCCAGAGGCTGGAGGAGCTGCCTCACGTCCTTCCCACGGTCATCATTTCTTCCCTGTGGTTAACCTCTTCCAGACTCCCTGCTCTGCTCACCCTATCAGCCCCACCAGGTCCCGTATACCGCTGACAATTGCATCTTTATCTGGAGACTGAGACCGCTCCTGCCAGTGTTGGAATGCCTCCACATCTGCACGCTCAGACTTCCAGTCCTTCCAGCACCTTCTGGAAGAGCGGGAGGTTTCGATCCTTAAATTCCCTTATCCCATAGTTTTACAACCAAGCCCCTATTTAGTTCCCTGGCTGATATAAGAGAACAGAACAGAGAGAAGTCTGGGAAATCCGATAGGAAGGCAACAAAATTAGCATCCAAGAAAAACTAGTTGCCAAAGAAGAAGACTGAACACAGCAACATCACACACACACAGAGTCAGAGAGAAAAGACTTACTAGAAGCACTCTGGTGTCTGAAGGTGACCTTTGGCTCATTATAATATGAAAATGCACACCTTGTGTGGAGATATAAGATGCTAATAAAGTAAGCAATGCATGAAGTTGTATGTAGAGTTAAACATGATGAAGAATATGTACAAGAAAACTCATGCTTTGCAAACGTTCCAGAAAGTCTATGCTACACTAATAACAACACCAACTAAAATAAAATAAAATAAAAAGCCACACACAGACTGAGACACAAAAGCCCTAATTCTTCGTCCAATGTTTTCTTTTTACTTTGCCCCCTCCTTGAGAACATATCTCTTAATAAAACACAACTGTTTGCTGCAGTCGTGTGTCCTGTTCAGCTCCTAATTCTGAGACACAAGAGCCAGCAGCCACCCCCGATGAGTGCCACAGGACCCCAGCACCCACCCATATCACTGTCGGGGTCCTGTTCCTCACAGGGCACACATCTGCATTCTTGGTTCCTCCTGAACTAATTCTGTCTTTACTCAAGAGTTCGGTCCCCCTAACGGGGCTGCCTTGTCTGGTCCCAGTGGATGAGGATGAGCTCAGTACTGTTGTGACTTAATGTGCTGGGGTGGAGTGGGTTGAGTGGGGGAGGCCCCCCATGAAGAGGGTGGGAGGGTGGGAGGAAAGAAGGGAAGGGGCTACCATCCAGATGTAAAGTGAATATATAAATTAAAAAAAAAGACTTGAGTCCTCACCAGTATCCCAAAGTTCTGCCCTTCAACATACAACAAGGGTTAAAGATCCAAGCAGACTCTACAGGCTGCTTTCTTCCCACCATAACCCAGCGTAACTGTTCCTTGTATTGTCTCAAACTAACAGGAACTTCCTAGCTGACCTACTCATTAGACAATCCTTGCTATCCTTCCAGACCGAGACATCTTGAACACTTGTACTCACAAGCTCCCCTTTTGTAACTGGTGTGAATTTCATATGTAGTTGTGTGGCATGCGTGTGCTCACTGTGTGGGCACGTGTTCATGTATGAGTGTGGGTGAGTGCATGCTGCAGCCACTGTGTGGAGGTCAGAAGATAGTCTTACCTGCTTTGTTTGAGGCAGGCTCTTCTTCATCGCTGTATATGCCAGGCTGTCTGGTCTGTGGACTTCTGAAACCCCCCTGTCTCTGTCCATGGGATTATAGATGTACACGCCACATTTGACTCTCCTTGCACTCTAGGGATCCAAACTCTCTTCCTGAAGCTTGCAGAGCAAGCGTTTCATCCACCAATCTGTATCTCTGGCTCACAACCCTTCTTGGCCTGAGAAATTTTTATATGACCCCCAAATATACAGGTATATAAGTATATATACAAATCAAACATTTATTGATAATAATCATGAAAAATTAATTAAAAAAATTCTTTAGTAGCTATGTGATTGTGGTGGTTAGAATGGGAATATGGCTCCCATAGACTCGTGTGTTTGAATGCTTGGATCATAGGATAGTGAATAAGACACTATTAGGAGGTGTGACCTTGTTGGAGGAAGTGTATCTCAGTTCACTTCCTGCTTCCTGATGATCCAGATGTAGAACTCCCAGCTGCCATACTTCCTGCCTTGACAATAACAGAATAAACCTCTAAGCTGTAAGCCAACCCCAATTAAATGTTTTTCTTTATAAGAGTTGTTGTGGTCATAGTGTCTCCTCACATAAATAGAAGCCCTAAATAACTAAGACAATGATCTTATCGCTTATTAAAGATGAAAGCAAATTTGCATATGAATATAGTGGATGTGTTTATTTGCTGACAGAATGCAATCCAAAAATATGCTAATTTGATGCTTGCATGCTGAAGAATGACTATGGAAAAGTATTATAAGTCTTTGTTTTCTATACTAAACCATTATATTTTTATGATAACAGAAAATTTGTATACAGTAATACACTATAGTTCATAATATACGATAGTCTGGAATCTTAGTTGTGTCAGGCAGCATTTGTTGTTTTTCTCAACCATGAGCACCTACTCTATGCAAGGAAATGTCCTTTGTGTTCAGAAACAAAGTTGCAGAGACATCTCATGATACAATCCAGATGGGTATTATCAGAAACACTCAAAGTCATCACATGTTTGATTTTTGGATTAGTTTTTGGTAATTGTGTATCATAAGATGTTTTGTGACCCACACACTCAGGTATGTGACCCTCCCATACCCATAATTTTAAAAGTCTTTTAGTTCTAACATTGTTATTGTTCACCACCTACAAGGTATTCTCCCTAAGCAAAGATACCTCAGAATGTGTAACAGATGAACACAGGAAGGGAGCTGGTGGAATGAGATCTTGAAGAGTCAAATTTTTAACAAGAGCACAGGGCGATGTTCCTTAAATATATTAATCTGCCACACAACCTGTTGATGCTACCTGCTGAGAACCTGTCTTTCCCATGATCCTCTCTGCCTCTGTGTAAGTCTTCCCAGTGCAACCAAGCCATCTCACTCCCCATCTCTAGACTGTACAACCCACCCACTGAATCGCAAGTGCTTAGATTCTGCCTCCATTGCTGGGTTGTAATAAAGAGGCTGTGTTTTGCTCATCATATATTTATAACACCTAGTAGAGCGGATGTTCCATGAGGACCCTTAATTTATGTTTAATGTGTGACATAATCTGAGCAGAACGTTCTGTCCAACTCACATATGACCACTATGTTGGTTATTTTTTTCTTCATTGTGACAATGTATCTGACACAAGCAATTTAAAGGAGGACTTTTTAGCTCATGATTTTAGGGGTTCTAGTCCAAGGTCACTTGAACCCATGTACTTGGATAGAAAACATGGCAGTGGAAGTGGGTGACAAAGGAAGTTTTCACTTCGTAAAGGACAGGAAATAGAACAGGAAGAGGTCGGAAACAACACACCTGAAGGATCCATCTTCAGTGACCTACTTCCTCTCATTAGGTCCCAGCTCCTAAAATTTCCCACATCTCTCCAAAAAATACCACCAATGGGAGATTTAGACGTATTCAAGAGTCTGTCAAACCATGACAATTTCTTTCTGAAATACCTCAACAGAGCCCAGAACTGACACCTGCTGTCTGTGCCTGTCAATTATTGTATCTACAAGCAGATGATCTTGCTCAGACATCTTCTTCAATGTATGAGTCAGAAGCTTTTCAGGTTCATGAGGTCCCATTTATTGATTGTTGCTCTTAGAGCCTGTGCTGTTGGTGTTCTGTTCAGGAAGTTGTCTCCTGTGCCAATGAGTTCAAGGCTCTTCCCCACTTTTTCTTCTAAGTGGTTTAGTGTGTCTGGTTTTATGTTGAGGTCTTTGATCCACTTGGACTTTGTGCAGGGTGATAAGTATGGATCTATCATCCTGAGTGAGCTATCCCAGAAGCAGAAATATGCACATGGTATATACTCACTCATATAGACATATAATATAGGATAAACCTACTAAAATCTGTACACTTAAAGAAACTAATCAAGAGGGAGGACTCTTGCTAAAATGTTCAATTCCTATCCAGAAAGGCAAAGAGGATGGACATCAGAAGAAGGAGAAAAGAGGGAACAAGTCAGGAGCCTGACACAGAGGACCCCTGAAAGGCTCTGCCCTTCAGATATCAATGCAGATGCTGAGACTTATGGGCAACCTTTGGGCAGAGTGCAGGGAATCTTAGGAAAGAAGTGGGAAACAGTAAGATCTGGAGAAGACAGGAACTCCACAAGGAGAGCAACAGAACCAAAAAATCTGAGCACAGGGGTCTTTCCTGAGACTGATATTCCAACCAAGGACTATGCATGGAGATAACCTAAGACCCCTGCACAGATGTAGCCCATGGCAGTTCAGTATCCAAATTGTCGCGCGCGGCCTTTGCCGATAAGGACGACGCAACAACCGAGGA
>NW_026596069.1:14464592-14488506 GCF_907164565.1 Psammomys obesus
AGCAGGAAGCCGGCGCCATCTTGTAATGGCGGGAGCGGCTCCCGACACAAATAGGTTCCATTGTAATAGGAACAGAGACTGTCTCTGACATGAACTGATTGGCCTGCTCTTTAATTACCTCCCCCTGAGGGGGAAGCAGCATTACCAGGGCACAGAAGAAGACAATGAAGCCACTCCTGAGAGATCTAATTGACTAGGATCAGAAGGAAGGAAAGGAGGACCTCCCCTATCAGTGGACTTGGGGAGGGACATGCATGCAGAGGGTGGAGGAAGGGAGGGATTGGGATGGGAGGAGGGAGGGAACCACAGGGGGGATATCAAGTGAATAAAGTGTAATTAATAAAGAATTAAAAAAAGGAAAAAAATGTATGAGTCATTCTTCGCACTAGGAGAAATACAAAGGCGGGAACTCAAGAAGTTAGTTGTACCACATGCACAGTCTAGGGCAAAGAGAGAACAGATAAAACTCTGCTTTTCCATTCATTGTCTTCAGTACAAAAGAAGGGAAATAACTGGAACTACAATAGCTCTAACAGGGACAGGTGTAACTGTAAACAGCAAATAACTACCTCCTGTCTAGAGCATAGCTTGACCTTCAGAAGGCTTTCCATAACATCATGAGAGGAAGAGGGTCTTATGACAGCTTCTAGTTTTACATGGCTGTGGTAAAACACCCAGACCCCTCCCACTCAAAAAAATCCTTAGGGGAAAAGGGGTTTATTTTAGCTTACAATTCCAGGTTATAGTTCATCACTGCAGGGGAGTTTCAGACTCAGAGATAGAAGACTGATTCAGCTAGTCATATCACATCTAGCGTCAAAGAGCAGAGAGAGAATGAATGCATTGCATACCTGTTTGCTTATGCTCAGTTAAACAAATTCTTCTACACTAATGCAGTTCCAAACCCTTACCTAGAGAATGGAGCCATCCACAGTGGACCGGTCTTCCTACATCAATTAGCACTCAAGACGAGCCCCACAGACATGCCCACAGACCAACCTGGCTTAGATAATTCCTGATTAAGATAATTCTAATTAAGAAAATTATAATAATAATCTTAATTATCCTAATTAAGATGATTCTACCACCCAGGTGGTTCTAGCCTGAGTCAGATTGACAGTGTACATCCATCGCAAGGTCCTATGACCAAGCAGAGTTCAACACAAAAACAACATCAGGCTTTTTTTCTGCCTAAGTCTTTTATGTCTGTCTTGATTTAACTGGAAAGACAATTGCATACTTTCATTAAAGCCAAATGTGTTGTTTGCTTTATGTTTTACCTATGTATACTCATTTTGTAGCTTTTAATTATATTTTAATTATTTTCGTATTTATATTTAATCATTTTGGGTATACAAATTTATGAAGTGCTTTGTGATAATTTCATACATGTATAAACTATATCTTATGATCAAATGGGGCAGTTAACATTTATCTCTCCTTAAATGTTTAGCATGTAGTAATTGCACGGATTTACAGGCTATTGTGATATTCCAATGCATGCTTATAACACACACTGATCAGTGCAGGGTAATTAACTTTCCTGACTCTGTATCATCGCTTTGTGCTGAGCACCCACAGTGCCTCTCTTCCACTTACCCATAGGACATAAGAAGACTGGATTATTCTCAACTGCAGTCCCCCAGCCCCAACCATTACTTCTATTTTTTTTTTCAAAGTCAAGGAGTGAAGAGGCATGTGTGTGCCACAGCGTACATGTAGAGGTCATAAAACAACCTGGCTTGTTCTGAGGTTTTCAGGCTCGGTGACCTGTATCTTTACCCACTGAGCCATCTTGCCAGCCCTAGAACATTACTTCTATCTAACTGTTTGGGTATCTGCTCTCTAACCTTCCACTGTCCCCACTGCCACCTTTCTAGATACCAACAAGAACTATTAGAAATCCTTCTTCCACATGAAGTGTCTCTCTGCATCTCATTTCACTCAATATATCATCTGCTACTTCAAGACATTCTGCTGCAGATGCATTCTTTGCAGTGGATCGATCTTGGTTTCTCAACCTCCATGCTGCCCCATGCAGCGGCTGTACTAACTTCCGCTCCTGACAGCAATACGTGAGAGTTCCCTTCATCTATTCTTTTTATTTCGTTTTGTTTTTCTTCAAGACAGGGTTTCTCTGTGCAGCCTTGGCTGTCCTAGACTCACTTTGTAGACCAGGCTGGCCTCAAACTTATAGAGATCCAACTGCCTCTGCCTCCCAGAGTGCTGGGATTAAAGGCATGGGCCACCATGTCTGGTCTTTTTGTTATTTTTTAATTTTATTCATCTTTATTTTATCTTTATTTATCTTTATTTTATCTTTATTTATTATCTATCATTGGTGGTCTTTTAATAATAACTATTATGGCCGGGGTGTGATGATACTTTCTTGGGGCTTTGACCCACATTTCTTTAATGACTGATGGAGTTTATCACTTTTTCATCACCAGCTGGCAACTTGAATTCTTTCTTTTGAAAAGTACCTGTTCATATCATTTGGCTATTTTTATTCGAATTATTTGTAGTGGGTTTTTTCTGGACATTTTAAAATTTTATTAGACATGCTGAATATTAATCACTTGTCAGATGAAAACTTTTCCGTTTTTCTCCCACTTTGTAGATTATCTCTTTCTGCTGCTTATTGTGTCTTTTTTTCTGTATAGAGACTTTTGGTAGCCAGCACATTTGCATGTTTTTGTTTATATTTCCCTTGCTTAGAAGAATCTTACTATAAAATTAAAAGCATTGCCTGTGTTGATGTCATAAAATGCTTCCCCTAGGTTTCCATCTAATAGTCCTATCTTTTCAGTTTTTACATTTAGGTCTTTGATCCGTTTTGAGTTTATTGTTTATAGAGTGAGACTCAGGTGACCTGTTTCCATCTCCTCGGTGGGTTCCCTGCACCAGTGATTAAAGGAGCTGTCCTTCCCCAATGACACTTTCTGGTGACTTGGTCAAGTATCACTGGGCATGAATGAACGGGTTTTTTCTTAGTGTTCTCTTTCATATTTGTTGAATGGTTTTGTTTTATGTATATGGATATTTGCCTTCATGTATGCTTTTACACCACATGGATGCAGTACCTGTGGGAGCCAGAAGAAGGCACTTGATGCCCCTTGCCTGGAGACACATATGCTTGTGAGCTACCATGTAGGTGTTCTCAGCAAATGCAGTCAGTGCTCTTAACCACTGAGCCAACTCTCCAGTCCACCAAAGGTGTTCTATTTTTAAACTACACCCCCTTAAAACAAAATAAACTCATACAATTGTATTAATGAATACATTTTGCACACAGCAGGAAAGTTTTGGCACTTCTGTAAGCACATCCTAAAACTTACTCTACCTGGAGCTGACAGAATTTTCTAACCTCATAACTGTGAGTGGGATCAAGTCTCTACCCCTGAGCCAGGGGACAGGGAGTCCTGCTTCTTTAATCCAGGGT
Source organism: Psammomys obesus (assembly GCF_907164565.1). NCBI lineage: Eukaryota > Metazoa > Chordata > Mammalia > Rodentia > Muridae > Psammomys > Psammomys obesus. The sequence continues at coordinate 14,468,035 of NW_026596069.1, forward strand.
GAGGTAAAGGTGCCCAGGTCTCCAGGGAAGGCCAGCAGGCCATGAGGAAAGTTTGGGATCAGTTCGTGATTAGAGAATAGATTTCACAGCCAAGGAAGAGCAGTTCATCTGGATGCACGTGGAACACCAGAACCACGGCAAAAGGAACAAGCCAAAAGGAACAGCACCGCGGAGCAACCAGTGATGTAAGTATTGTGTCCGGTAGATTTTACAGTGATGGAAAACTGTCTCATTATGAAGAAATAGTCGGAAATTTGGGGGATGGGCAACACTCTACAAGACAATTAACCTAAACTGATAAAGGAGGGAAAAGTGGTATCCTGGAAAACAAAGCTGAAGATACTGTTCTAAATACCAAGATGAGTGCTACAGCTAAATGCAACATGTGACATCAAATGAATCCTAAACTCTTTGTTAAAGGCTACAAAAGATACATCCTGCTGGGTGGAGTCTTTCAGAGGCCCTCTGCGGTAGGCTCCCGTCCTGTTTTCTGTTTTCTCCCTCTTCCAATGTCCATCCTGTTTGCCTTTCTGGATGAGGACTGATCATCTTACCCAGGGTCCTCCTTCTTGTTTAGCTTCTTTAGGTGTACAGATTTTAGTATGTTTATCCTATATTATATATCTAATATCTGCTTATAAGTGAGTATACACCGTTTGTTTCTTTTTGCTTCTGGGATACCTCATTGAGGGTGATCTTTTCTAAGTTCCCACCAATTTTCTTACCAGCCACAGAGGAAGACAATGCAAACAGTCCTGAGGAGACCTGATAGGCTAGGGTCAGATGGAAGGTCAGATGGAAGTCCCTATCAGTGGACTTGGGGAGAGGCATGGGAGGAAAAGAAAGAGGGAGGGTGGGATTGGGAGGGGATGAGGGAGAGGGCTACATCTGGGATACAAAGTGAATAAATTGTAATTGATAAAAAAAAATTTAAAAAGATATCCAGAAGACATTGGCCAATGGGCTATATATATGTATTATACATATACATGTATATATATATATATATATATATATATATATATATATATATACACAATTATATATGTGTGTGTATGTGGGTATGAGTGCCTGAGGGCAGGTACCCACTAAACCAGGAGCCTTGGATCCTCCTGGGGCTAGAGTGACAAGAGGTTGTGAGCTATCTGTCATGGGTTCTGGGAATGGAACTTGGGTCCTCCAGAAGAGTGGTATACATTCTTAAGTACCTATAGAACACACACACACACACACACACACACACACACACACACATATATAATTGTGTATATATATATATATATATATATATATATATATATATATATATATATACACAATTATATATGTGTGTGTGTGTGTGTGTGTGTGTGTGTGTGTGTGTGTTCTATAGGTACTTAAGAATGTATACCACTCTTCTGGAGGACCCAAGTTCCATTCCCAGAACCCATGACAGATAGCTCACAACCTCTTGTCACTCTAGCCCCAGGAGGATCCAAGGCTCCTGGTTTAGTGGGTACCTGCCCTCAGGCACTCATACCCACATACACACACAAATAATAAAAATAATAAAAATAAATCTTTCTCAAAACCTACATTTTTTTCTTAATATATGACTTGAAAGCAATAACAATTTTTAAAAGTGGATGAAATTTAAAAGGCAGTTTTTTAAACAGAATCTAAACTAAATAACTGGGAAGTATCCAGGCCAAGAAGAGGTTTGACAAGTTGGAGTCAGGAGCCAAAGACCCAGCTAAATGGAAACTGGACCATCCTTTTAGAACCTTAGAACCCAGAGAGGATTCTCTTGTATGTGGAATTAAAAAACAAACAAACAAACAAGAACGAAAACAACCCTCAAGCTCACAAACTCTGCACAGCTGCTAGCCATCTGCCCGAAAATATGAGTCGGAGGGGAGAAATCAGAACCCAACATGGTCTCCATGAGTGTATGTGACTCACTGGCCCAGAGTCAATAAAAAATTCCCAGCTGAAGCAAATGGGAGTGGCACCCCCAGGAGACCTTCCCCAGACCAGAGCAAGGAGGCAAGCCAGCCTGGAGCACAAAAGGAGACTGTTGCTATTTCCCTTGACTGTGATAGAAAAACAAAGACAGAAAGTTCCTTGCCTACCCCTTCTCTCTTTCTGGAACTGATAGTTCAAGGTAGCTGTGGTCTTTCCCCTTTTACCCAGCCTCTGAAAAATACCTTAAGCTCAGCTAAGGAGATGAGTCAGTCAGTAAAGTGCCCGATGCATGAGCATAAGGACTCAAGTTGTGTCGCCAGGAGCTATGCTAAGCCAGGTGCAGCATGGCATGCATCTAATTGCAGTGCTGGGAAAGTGGAGATGGCTGATCCCTGAGGTTTGCTGGACAGTCAGTCTACCCAAATCAGACAGCTCTAAGCCAGTGGGAGGCCCTGTCTCGGGAAGTAAGTAAGGTGGAGAGTAACTGAAGACGACAGAGATGTCAACCTCTGGCCTCTACATGCACACGGGCACACCCGCACACACGCGTACACACTAGGAAAAGGTACTTTCAATCTAAGGATCAACTTATTCTGTGGGTCGTTAATTGTATCTGATTATTTTATTATTATTAACAACAATTACTGTCATTATTATCATTATTATTATTGATTAGTTCTCTCTAGGTGCCACTTTGTTCTCCACTTGGAAACAGACACATAGGAGCTTTCTGTTGACTTAGCTCTCTGGGTTCCTCAGACCTTCGCAGAGAGGCAGCCTCTGTTTTTGCTCTGGTTACACAGTTCTCAAAGTGATGTCTTCCCAGAGAACGTTCTGTCTTCATGTTCCAGGGACTTATCAAGAAATTCTTGCAGCTCAGTGGCCTTCCCTCCTCTTCACTGTTACACAACCCGCTAAGAGACGTTCGCGGTTCCTGAGGTTTGACGCCTGGCAAGAATCAAGCACATTCTCACATGTAGTCTCATTTGAACAAGCACGGCTTTTTAGTTTTTAGAGTGCTGGATATTGGCTTGATTGAAATTCTATTTTAGGCAGAAGAAAAATGGAGATTGATTTTAGAGACTGATCAATAAGTATAGTGACTGGATTTGCCTTTTTTTAGGCATCATTTACTCATTGTAGTCCCCTCTCATGATATGTAACTTTTCCCAAGTCAATTCAAAGCAATGCAAAGACACTCTCTTGCCACAGGGTTAGAACTGTAGGAAATGCTTCCTTTTTGAAGTCGGATGAAAATTGTGGTCCATATGTCCCACCATGCACTCCTCATTCTGTCCTGCAGGGGTATAGTCAGTCCTGATTTGTAGCTCCTATTTTTGCAAATTCGTTTCTGCACTAATCAAATTATGAAAGCGCTCATAGCACCTTTTTTGGTTATGCCTGCATATTCAGAGTGATTGCAGAAACAAAAGTCACTCACCAGGGCCTGGGAAGATGGCTCCGTGGGTAAAGTGGAAAGCATGAGGGCTGTGTTCAATCTCCAGAGCCCACATGTCAAAGTCAGGTGTTGCTGGCCCATGTTTGAAATCTCAGCGCTCAGGAGGCGGAGTCAGGGAGGTTCATGGGGCTTCCTCACCAGCCAGCCTCACATTCTGGGCAAGTGCTGGGCCAATGAGAGTTCTTGTAACAAACAGCACGACAAAGGCATGGACAGTGATGATATTCCTTGCAGCCCTCTGGCCTCAAAATGCACACAAAACAGTCAACAAGCACATTCTCAGCTGGAATTGAGCAAGGCGACGCTGCTTTCTTGTCTTTAGTTCTGCTTTACGAGCATCCTTTCCACTGTGCATTCAGTTTCACTGTTTCTTGACACTTTTGTGGTTTCTGCTGTGATGTCACTGCTTCAAATGGACCCAAGCATAGTGCAAAGCGTTTTCTCTAGTGTTCCTGCGTACACAGAGGCTACGCCGGTGCTGATGGAGAGCCTAGTACAGGAATAAGAGGTAGGATGTTGGCCATGAGTTTAGGGTTAATGAACTAACAACATTAAATAACAAAAGCCCAAATCAAATATATCGATTGGTTGACATAAAGGTTCTTGTTCACTTACCTGCATTTCCCCCAGGAGTGCCGGTTTAAGATTCGCTGGCTCAGGGTTGGAGGTAAATCTCAAAAACAACTGCTGTGACTAATGAGAATCTATTGTGTTTCCTCTTTATTTGAGCAGCTAGTTCACAGGTGATCTGAGAAGATAACAAATGACTGTGAGTTTCACTGTTTTAGAGATAGGAGAGAAGGGATATTTCCAGGGAGAAACACAGAAAGCCATGGGTAGAAACCACCTTTGGTTTTCCCAAAATCTTATTAAATACAAGGGCCTCTCTTGAGAAATGCCAAGAGTCTAAGGATCGTTTGACCAAGAACATGCAATCATAACTTTTGTAACAACTTCGTTCCCTGTGCACTCTGTGATTTATGGGGAATTATCATTAGTAGCATCACGATTACTTTAATTTCCTATCTGCTCTGTGAGAAGGGAAAGTGTGACCCGTATTCCCACAGGAGGCCCCGTGGACCTCGGTGAGGGGACAACGTGGTCGAGGCTCAGTGCTGCTCAGTGCTGTGACTGGTACTTGAACCCAGACCCTCTTGTGCAGCTTGTTCTGGTGTATCTCCTGCTCTGGCTGGCTGTTCCTCTGTGTCACTCCCCTCTATTATAGCATCTTTCTGGTTGCACCATTCAATAAGTGTATTGACTAGCAGTTTTCGTTTTTGTTGTTGTTGCTGTTGCTGAGATAAGATCACAAGTAGCTCAGGCTTACCCTGACCTTGGCAGGTAGCAGAGGCTAACCTTGAACCCCTGATCCTTCTGCTTCTACCTCTTGAGCTGGCATTATAGGCATGTGTATGGGTACATATTTAAGAACCAATTCGTCAATAGAAAATAACTAAGTTTTGAGTTCATGTCACAGCTATGAGTAATTACCTGCTGAGAGTAGGACACGGGCATAACCCTAGAGCCATGGCAATTGACCTTCCTAATGCTGTGACCCTTTCAGACAGGTCCTCATGTTGTGGTGACCCCAACCATAGCATCATCTTGTTGCTACTTCATAACTGTTGTGAACTGTAATGTGTTTCCTGGTGGTCTTAGGCAACCCCCATGAAAGGGTCTTTCAACCCCAAAGGGCAGTTTGAGCAACACTGCCCTAGACAACAGGAACAGGGCGGTAGAGGAAGTGTGGACATCCACAAAGCCGTTAATTAGGCTGCGTAATCAAATTATTGTGTCTTTACGTCTTAGGTCACTTCACAGTTGGGACATGCTGGTTGTGTTGGAGAGAATAATAATAGGTTTGCACACAAACACACACACACACACACACACACACACACACGAAGGCTTTTAGTTCCAAATAAATGTGTATATATGATATGAACTACGTTACCACTCCAATTTAGTGCTGAAGAAATATTCCAGAAAACAGGGGTGGGGGTGGAGATCATCAGAGAAACAGAGAAGCTGCCACCATCACTTTTATTGCCACAACTACAGCCTTCAATCCCTATTGAACAGAAGGCTGAGGCGGGTTGGTAATATGGGGCTGACATTTACATCTCTCTGCCCCCTTTAGAATTGTCCTTATGCCGAGCCCAAATAAGCCTGGGAGCCCAGAAACCGAAGGACATGCAAGACGTCATTTCTTAAGCAACAACTACTGGGGCTAGACTTGGGATGTGGTCCTGAAGAAACAGAACTGACAGAATGAATTTGTATGTATGTTCGTGTGTATACAACACACACACACACACACACACACACACACGCACACATACATATACATACAGTCAAGTTTGACAGCCAAGATTAGCCACCACCCTCTAAGGTGATGACATGTTTACGTAGCAGTGTGGCGGTGAGGAGTCCCTGCACATGACTGCCCAGGTAATGTGGACCATACTGTCTAGTTTTCTTTAAAGTGGGAACTGCGAGAATAGAGAGAAAGTTGACATGGAGAGCTAATTTCCCTCTATTCCCTCTGCTTGGGCAAGGGAATGCCGAACTCCAGAAAGTCACGATCACGCCCACGCAATCCGGGCTGAAACTTCCCAGCCTGGAGAGCGAGGACTAAGAGACAGGAGGACGCAAACATCTCAGGATCTCAAAGGGAATGTGTTCGAGAAGCGATTGTCGAGGCTTTGTGGAGATGGGAAAAGGTGGTCCAGGCGACAGGCATATTGACTGTGTTTCATAGCTGAAACAGAACACGGATTCTCCTTAGGACTAGCACTGCCTTAAAGGGAGTAAGTGGAAAAGCTCTCCCAACCTACAGAGAGGACAGAGACAGCCAATCCGGCTGACTGAGGGTATTTGCAGCGGGCACCTGCTTGCTGGAAGCATTGCTCTCCTGAGCAATCTACCTCCTTCGCACAGGAAGAATGAATAGGCTCCCTGACCTCATCGAACCATTTCAGATGTCCGGCGCTGTTTAGGAATAGTTATCAGGAAAACGCTGCTGTGTTCCCGGGGCTTTCCTGTGACCCAGAGACCTGGGTTTAAGTTTTGCATACTAAATGAAGCCGGGCCTACTCCTCTTGAGGAGAAGGGGGAGAAGGCAGGGTGAGCAGCAGGTCACTCGGTTTTGTGTTTGGTTTTTTTTGTTTTGTTTTGTTTTTTTTTGCCTTTCTTACGGAATGTGGCATTTATCCTTAGCACTCTGCCAGATGCCTGAAATCCTCGTGTCTTTACAAAATATTTTTCTATTTAGTTGAATCAGGCGGCACAAGCGCAATACGTCTTCTCTCTGTGGCTGCCTTTCACAGCCTGTGCCTTCACGAGACTTAGATGAGGTTTGGGTGATTCATGGCGCTTAAACTTCTCCAGAGCACTTTTTTCCATTGGAAAATTCTCCGAAACTGAATGCATCATCAACACAGTTGTCCATGCATTAAAGAGCTACAAGCAAAACAATGAGCACCATTTTTTAAAACCTACGCTTAAGCCAAGAAAAACAGTTATATCACAAGATGGTAAAAGACCTTATATTTCAGTTTCCAGGGATCTTTCATGAAGAACATGGCCTGTCTTTGTCTTAGGGCCCCTTATTCTAGGCTTTCTAAGTTACAAATGAAAGAAATAGCTTATATTCAGTTTAGCTTGTTTTCAAGTTATTAGCATGATATATGGAGGGTTAAGTAATGCAACCTGCTATATTTATGTAGAACTGATCACCCTTCAACCATGTTAATTTTTTTCTTCATTCTTGGGGAATACATTTTTTTTTTTGTAATTTAGCTGGCTTTCCTCATTGTTGTTTTTACATATTAAATAAGGAGAGAGTTACCTAACATACTCTTATGTGAGATCTTTTAGAGTCTTTTGTGAACAAATAAATTGGACTAATGAAATACAAACCCCATCTGGAACTTCAGATTAAAGATACCTGACTTAAGTTTGAAAGTACTTAGCTCTGATCCCAGGATTCAAGAGGCTAATTCAGGAGGACTGAGGATTGAGGCCAGACTGGGATACATACGTGAGTTCCTGGGCATCTTAAAACAAAGACTCAGGCTCAAAGCAAACAAACAAACGTGTGTGTGTGTGAGAGAGAGTGTGTGTGGGTCTGTGTGTACGTGTGAGTACGTGTGTGTGTTCATAACACATGGTACTGTTATATAAGGACATTTTCATATAAGCATATTGACTATATTTCTCCCACATCTCTTTATTCTACCATTTTTCCCTTCTTGTCCCATTAGCAGCCCCTGTTGCCCAGACAGTTTTGCTTCCACATTACATATAAATACATGTTATATATACATGCGTGATTTAATGCTTTTGTATAAAATGCCTATATTTTTACCCATCTGTCTCCATCATATAACGAAAAATTGTCCCAATAGGAATCCAGAGATCTAAGTTTGTGTTCATCTTAATACTCATCCGGCTTTTCCAAATGTCAAGTGGGCACCGTGTTTCTACCCCTGAGTTACTCAGCAAAGTGAGATGGGAGTATGATGGCTTTGAGGCCACTGGACAACATAGTGAAATCTCATCTTAAGGAAAAGAAACATCTTCCATTGCAATGTGTAATGTGTTTATTCTCTTACTTAACAAATGTTCCTTGAACATCACTGTGAGCTAGAGGGAAAAGTGGGGTTTAGAGAACCTGTGTAGTGGGAGGGGAAGTCCACAGCTATAAAATGAAACTGCATCCTGGTGTATGCCGTGGTTAAACCAGTTAAGGTATAAATCTATCCCTCCACACAGAGCAAATGTGCGATAAGTATTAGGCACCATCAGTGCTAATCAGTGTTTTTATTGATTGCTAGAGATAGAAAGAAGGAAGTACATAGCCCCTACCCTTGAGAAGCTTACAGTCTATATGTAAACAGAAGAACCGATGCCATAGTTCCTACAACCAAAAGCTGTGCAGGAACAAGTTGAACTTTTCATGTGCTTCATATAATTTGTATAAATTACTTTGTTCATCAAAGTTGTATTTGAATCTACGAGGGTTAAACATATGCTATTCCAGGGTTAAAAACACACCATTGCGCTGTGTCTTGTCCTTGTAAAACTGCACATTTTTCACACCAATAAAAATGTTAGGAAATTTTATAATAGGACTTGAAGTCAGGAGGCATGGATATATAAGTTAGCACTCTTCTTATTACATGGAAAAGAAATTCAAATCAAATTCACTTAAGCAAAAAAGAGAATCCATTCATTACCTCATGGAGCTGAGAAATCAGAGTTCAGCCAGCTTATCAAGGTCAGGATCTCTCTCACACTCTCTCCTATCTCCAGATTCTGTGTGTCCCATTCTCCTGCACAGTCCCCATGCCCATACATTTCCAGGCTCCTATCTCCCCATTGACTATCCTTGGAATAGCCAGAATTACTTTTCTTCCTGAACTGTAGCAAATCTCCCTATGTGACTCTTATGGACCAGCTTGGGTGGCAGGTCCATTCTGAAATCATAGCCACAAGCCCACTTTGGAAGCAAACATGGAGTCATTCTCACTAATACCACATCTAACCAGAATGAGAAGTGGGCAGTTCTTACATGGAAAGGGTATGGTGCCCAGAGAAATGCAAATTAAAACAACACTGAGATTCCATCTCACCCCAATTAGAATGACAGTCATCCATAAAAGAAGGAGCAACCAATGTGGCTAGAGTTCTGGCAAAACAAACCTTTGTTCATTGTAAACTAGTTGAGCAAGCATGGAAGTTCCTCCACAAACTAAGAGCAGGCTTAGTGTATGACTGAGTGACACCACTCCTGGTTAATTACACAGAGCATGCCAAGTCAGCACATACAAGAAATACTTGCATATCAATAATAATAAATACTATTACTGCAGTGCCAGGTGACCAACAACCAAGGGAAGGGAAGGAAAATGTGGCTCAGGCTGGGTGTGGTAGTGAGTGCATGCTTTTAATCCCAACACATAGGAGACTGAGGCTGTTAGGTCTCTGTGAGTTCAAGGACAGCCTGATCTGCATAGTGAGTTCTAAGGCCATCTAAGGCTACATAGTGAAACTGTGTCAGAAAGAAAGAAAGAAAGAAAGAAAGAAAGAAAGAAAGAAAGAAAGAAAGAAAGAAAGAAAGAAAGAAAGGAAAAGAAAAAATATATGGAACATTTTTAGTCATAAAGAAGACTAAAGTTCTGTCATTTACAGAAAAATGACAAACAATTACATTAAGCAAATTAAATCAGTCTCAGAGAAACAAATAACACGTGTTTTCTCTCATTTGTAAGTCCTATCCAAAATAAACATATAAAATTATATGTGTACAGATGATGTGAAAAAAAGCACCAAACATGGGGAACAAAGGGGAATAAATGGGAGGGGTGTGGACTGGAGAGAGGACAATAGGGTATGAGGGGAATGTGCTCAAACTACATTACATACTTTCAAAAAAAGTGGCATTTTATCATCCTGATAATTTTCTTTTTTTTTTCAATTTTTTTTTTAACGATAGAAACAAAAATATACCTAAAAGCGAAGCTTCAGGAAAAAAAAATTCTTTTTCTTTATCTTGTATCATTCCTCAGACTTGATCTTGGCCTGCAGCCTGGCTTTGCATTTCAGAGCTGGTCTCTAAAGACATCCTCGTTGACAACAGTCTTGTCCAAGAGGATGTCCACAGAGTACCTTGTGGGCATGAAGCAACTGTAGTTATAAACTTTCACAAAGGACTTGATCTTTGATCTCTTGGCAATTTTCTTCTTGCCCGTAGCAGCTGTCACTTTTCAGGGATAGGATAGTGGTCAATTCCAGCCACCAGAGCATGGCTGTAAGGGCGGTCTGAGGTACCATCCTCCATGAAGGCTTTGCATCTGGATTTGTGCCCAGCTAGGACCAGTACCACTTTCCTGGGTTTCATGAACTTGCTCATTTCAGCAGCAAGCAGCTGACACCCAGCAGAAAAAAAAATTTAAAAGCTTATGATTTTCTTTTAAAAAGAGCCATTGTGAGGGATACACAGATGGCTCAGCGGTTTAGAGCACTTACCGCTCTTGCGGGGGACTCAGGTTCAATCTCCAGCACCCACGTGGAAGCTTACAACCATCTGTAACTCCAGTTCCAGGGGATCAAATGACCTTTCTGACCTCCACAGCCACCTGCAGAGATGCAGTACACACAAGTTCTTATAGGTACAGACACATACAAAATAAAAATAAGAAATGAATTCTTTAATGGAGCCTTTGAAAAGGTGAAACAAAGCAAAAGGACAGGGCAGGACAGGAAGATGTATAATGAGAAGAGGGTGTGAGACACAGTAGGTCAGTGCCTGTGTAAGGCTGGGCACGCGCCAGAACGTTCTGAAGTGCAACAAAAAACAGGCCTTGATGGAAATTACCTTGATTACTATTCTACTTTGACAGCCCTTTCTTCTGTTGCTCTATATTTCTAAGAACGTGACAAGTACATAATACGCTGGAAGACATTTGATTCTTCAAAATGAATGATTCTGAAAGAGGAAGTCAGCATCCATTTCCAAAAGCGGAATAGTGACATGAAGAACAAAGATGAAAATGGAGTCGATCAAGGTCTCTGGGGGAAGCCTCCTCTTAGGACTATGTGAGATGAAATCAAAACACAACTCAATCACTGTTATGATATTTCCTTCTAAGATCAACTGCCTTCATAGCAATAATTAGTCAATTTTTCATAGGTTCTCTATGGGAAAAGTGACCGTTTCTTAATCTTACTTCATAAAGACAGACATGAAAACAGTTTACGCCGCATGCTAAAGTGAAGTAAAATGCCCCAATAGTTAAGTGTTAAGTTTAATCCAAAATCACCAACTGACAACATCTACAGAAAAAAACGACATATAAAAATAAAATTGTCCGGGGCTAGAGAAATGTTTGCCTCAAGTGGGGTCAAATACCACTGCTCTACTCTTATTAGACTTATGGAGGACCTAAAAGAGGACTGCCTAACTATATTTTTCCATATTTATTTAGAGCAATTATTTTAAGTAGATAGGTAGTTACTTTATATCTCACCATGGTTCGGAGGCCTGCGGCTTACAAAGTAATTTTAACTTCTGTCAAAATCCATCCACCATTTCGTTTCACTGGTCCTGGAACTATTGGTCTGAACATGGCTTTAATTTCGAGTCTTTAGAGGTTCTGAATCTTCCTCTTCTGATAAAACACGAAGACACTGAGAGTGTCCCCAAGATCATTAATAAGGTTGCTATGTGTAGAATGATCAAGAAAGAAATGACCCCTGATATCCCAAAGATACCATAGTGTAAAGTGACTGTGTCCTGAACAGTGTATGAAGACTTCTCAGCCTGAGTAAAACCAGACACAAAGCAGCTGTGGAAACCCAGCCGTTTCCTAACCTAACATACTTGTGTCCAGATTCTCATCATAAAGCAGGAATTTTATCTTGGCGCTCCAGTTGTATGGAGGGCTGTATGTGAGCAACACCAGGATCTTGTTCCCCAGTGAGGATTCAGTCATGAAACAATTATGCTGTGTCAGGTACTGAGACTCCAGTGATGAGGTGCCCCATCCCTCTGCAAGGCACTCATGCTCTAGTGACAGGAAAAAGGAAGCATATGCTGTCACGCAGAGGACCAAGCACGCTATTCTGAGGAACTGCATCGGCGTCTCTGGGCTTCCTAGACGTGTAGCAGTGGTTACCTGTACAAGATGGGGCTTGTTAAAACTCTGCCATAGATGGGGGCGGGGCTTCACAAGCCCCATCCCTCCCCGGGGACCCACTGACAGACAAGTAATGGTTCCTGGCAGAGGGAGAGTCATTTCTTTATTGGTGTAGCCACTTTTGAGCTGCCTATGTTCCAGTAAATAAACATCCACATATATTCACAATAACCCTGGTTAAACTCACAGAGTCACACACCAAATCGGCATGATGTAGAGGGTCCCTGCCAGGAAGGAGGGATTAGTGGGAAGGAGATAAGAGAGGATAATGGCATGTGAAAATGACCATAAACACAGTATAAGCATGCAGGCAATTGTCAAAGAATAAAACAACAGGGAGAGGGCAGAGGCAGAAAAGAGCCAAAAAAGCCACCTCTCAAAACCCTGGCACCTGTCCCCATAGCACTGCACTGTCTTTTCATGTCTTTTCACCACACACTGTCTTTTCATGACATGCCCTATTTTCCTCTAAAAGAAAGCAAAACCCAGCTCCAGTATCTTTCAAAACAACAAACCTTGTTTAGGTTTTTGTATCTAGCTGTCCTTTCCCTTTACTGAAGATAAAAATCTGACCAGGCATCAAAACAGAAAGATCTGAAGTATCCCAGGGTCACGGCTGTGCTTTGTACTTCCTGATACATACACGTAATATGCCTATATTATATATGTTGATCTTAACTTTCTAGAATTCTGCTGAGAGAGCAGACAACAGCTGGCTCTGACTACGGCACTTGTGGCCCCCTAGTGGGGCAAACGCAGTTCCAACCTGAACGAGGAATGAATGCAAATGAAAAAATAAAGCACAACCACAAAGGGAGAACGTAAGAATACCCAGGGAGGTGTTGAAATCGTTTCTATAAAAAGCCCATTATGGGAAAAACATACAAACAGCAATAATGCAAACTGAAGCTCGGACCACGAGACTGAGTCTAAGAGATACTGAACTTGGGAGTCAGCAGGAATAAGATGCAAAATCAAAACTAAGAGCAGCAGCAAAGTGTCTATAATCCAAATATGGCTGGCAAAATGAATGTCCTAGTGAGACCTCCTTTTCACGGGTGAACAGCACACCCCGAGACACTAAAGATCACAGTTGCAGCTCAGCTGGACTCTTGCCGTTGATTATTTTTGTGTCATTCCACAAGGTATATTGCTTACACCAATTGAGTACAGGAGGAGGGGGCCAAGGCAGAGGAAGAACAGTGTTCTGCTGGCCCCATAATCTGCCACCTCAGTGTCAGCCTCTGTGATTTTACCATCTTTCCAACCACAGTGGCAACAACTGAATGGAAATTGGGATACTGGACCCTGCATGTTCTGCATGCTAATTAGCAGCCTCCTTACTAGTCCTTTTGGGTCAAAAAGGACATTAATAGGCTGGGGAGTTCATAAAATACTTGCTTTGAAAGTAGGAGGACCCAAATTCAATCCCCAGAATCCACATAATTGGCAATGGGACAGGTATGATGGTGCAAACTTAACAACCCTAATGCTGGAGAAGCAGAGACAGTGATACCTGGAGTTTGCTGGCTAGAAACCTAGCCTACTTAAAGTGTGCTGGACCAGTGAGAGATTGTCTTAAACAAGGGTTGGGGAGGATGAAACCCACTGACATTCACCAGGCTTGCTGTGTACTACAGGAAGCACATGCTTGGCAAAATTCAGACAAATAAGTTGACAAATCTCACCTCAGGCCATGGGGCTAGCAGAGAAAGGCCAGGAATCTCACCATCGCTGGTAGGCTCTACTCCCTCCTCATCTCAAATACAGTCTTCAGATGGGGGTGCTTTGTCTATGGAGAGATGGAAATCTCTTCTGTTCTAACATCTCCTTTTCCCATAAATAATCCTCACTGTCGGGAGCATCTTTCCTATCGCAAACCAAATCTGGGGAGGCTGTGTTCGGTGTTTTAATTCTACTCTGTCCACAGGGAAGATGCATGAATGCCAACCATTGTCTTTTGTGCAAGAGCCCCAGTGTTGGGGAAATTAAATTTGTTCCTGGTCTTAGCATTGTCAGGTTTTACAGCTGGGAGTGACAGCAGAAATCACCCCCAAATGAACACCATCCATCATCCCCATACCCTCCTAAAAAGGAACAGACCCTAAGAACTTAGCTGACTTGCTCAAGGATGCACAGTGAGCTAAGCAAGTTTTACTCTCTCACCATGTATTCACACCATCCCTTAAACATGTCTTTGTATGCTTCCCAACAACCCACAAACTCTGGGGTTCTCTTGTAACAGCAATCTCCACCTAGGTGATCTACAAACCCTAGCACAGAGAAGATCAGCATTAAAACCACATAGTAGGGGTGGCTGTGAATGGCAGTCTAAAGGTGACAATCTACAGAGTGGAACTTCTCCAATTTGTTTTAATCAACAACCAATGGATTAAGATAGCTTAGTAGCTGATCCACTGACCCCAAAAGAACTGAACTGTCTGACCCTGAACTAAGTCTTGCCTCCAAAATATAAAATTTTTAACAAATATAGGAGATAATCTAAGTGTTTCTAAATTAAGATTTTTTTTTCTAGAGTATCGGAGTGTTTTAAATCAAGTTTCTTCATTAAGTTGGCTAACCCAGCTGTTGTCTGTCTTAGCCTATAAGATTCTGGAGAAGGTAGAATTTTCGTCTTATATTTTCAGAAGGGTATCAAGGACCAATGTGCAGAAGTACTAAATTTATGGGCCTGTATGTGACAGTGTTAAGTATAAAAAGGAACATTTTCTTTGTTATGAACATGCTGTGATTTTAGTCAGTGAGCTGATTTTACTGTTTAAATAACCTAGCCTACACACTGTAGAGTGCTGTCTTCTCAGGATAACAGCCATAATCTTCTTCACAACACCTGTGAGTGGTTATACGCAATCCCTGAGAGCAGGTTTCTGGATTATTGATGTTCCTTCATAGAGGAAGGGACTGGGAAGCATCACTGAACCCCCACCTGAGCTTCCAGCCATTCCTGCACCTTCCTGACAGCCACGTGTAAATCTGCTCTAATTCCATGTAGCACAGTGGTCTTGAAAGTGTATACATAATACACAATTCCAGCCATTTCTCCAAACAAACAGGGTCACTGTATATTCTGATCTTACCCTCCAAGAATCTGAGAACCTAATGACTCTCATCTTGCAAACTTTGGGAAATCTCTCTCATTAGCGAATTTGTAAAAATCAAGGCTTTTTTTTTATGGTACATAAATTCTCTCAGGCTGGATCAAGGAGATCAGAGGAGCTTTGCTGAGAGAACGTTAGAGAATCCACACTTTCCAAGGCAATATTTAAAACAAAATACTATTTCTAATATAGTATGCTTTCTCTCCATTAATCCTTGGGTATTCAACAGTTCCATCTTTCATATATGACAGCTCCTCCAAGTGTTTTAACAGTATAGGCTTCTGGAGACCAGAGGTGATATTTGTTATTACAGATGCAGATGAGTCCAATGTGAACAGTGTGATAGAGAGATGTTGGAAAATGAGATGCCAGAGACACAAGGTGAGACCCAACAGTTTTTCAACTCTTTCTAGTCTCTTTCATCTCTACTTATCTCTCCCACATCTCTGCCCACCTCACCATCCCTTAACACTGCTGTTCTCATTTCTCTCTCTTCTGGAAAGTTTCTTTTCTGTGAATAACCTAATATTTGCTTTCTTAGACCTGAGCCCATATGAACTTTAAAGCTCTGAGGTTCAGAACTTATAGCGGGAGTTTTGGTTTCTTTAAAAAGTCAGTTATGGGGCTAGAAAGATGGCTCAGCCATTAAATGCTAGACTCATAACCAAAACCAAATCAAAACAACAACAACAACAAAACAAACCAAAACAAACAGACTCAGATATGTTATGCAGACATGTTTTTGTTTTAATCCAAGTGTGGGATATGGGGCTGCTTCAGATTTTCCACAGAAGCGCACTATTTGTCTCATTCAGGTTCTGAGAGGGGTACGATCTTTGACAGCTGCAGATAGTTTAGCTCTGGGGACTGAATAAGGGAATAAATGCCAGAGCTCAGAGAGGGATGAGACTGTAAGGAAAAAAGAAGGCAACAATCACGCCCCACTGCTGCTCCTGGTTGCTGTTGATGCAGTTTGATAAGGAGAAGTTGAAGTTGGAGATATCCTGGCTATGAAGACTGGACTTGCCCCAAGGAACGTGATGACCCTAACCAACAGAAAAAAGCCTAAGGAGGTCTGCGCCTCCTTTTCCACTAGCCTTCTTTCTCTCCTACCTAATGTTGGGACATTGGAAGGGATAAGGGTTGAAAGGGAAGTAGAGGCATATGAAACCCAAATAAAATAGATAAAAAAAAACATGCCAACAAGAACTAGCCATCAATTCCCATTTTTTATTGAAAATAGATTCTTTTCTCATACAATATATCTTGATTATAGTTTGCCTTCCCTCCACTCTTCCCAGTTCCTCTCCCCTCCAGATACACTCCTCTTCTGTCTCCCAATAGAAAAGAACAGGCTTCCAAGAGGCAACAACCAAACATGACAAAATAAATAAAGCAGCAAAAACTATATTGAAGTTGAACATAGCAACCCAACAGGAGGAAAAGAGTCCTAAGAACAGGAACAAGAGCTGGAGACCAACTTGTTCTCAGAGACAAGAAGCCCATAAAAATACAAAGCTAAATAGCTATAATTTATACACAGAGGACCCATGTAGGGCCTATGCTTGCTGCTTCAGTCTCTGTGAGCTCATATGCACCTTGCTTAGCTGATTCATAGGGCATTTTTCTCCTGCTACTCTCCATCCCCTCTGGTTCTTACAAGTCTCCTCTTCTGCAGGATTCCCTGAGATCTAAGGAGAGGGATTTGATGGAGTCCTCCAATTTAGACTCTCTCTCCTCAGAACGTCTGTCTGTGGGTCTCTGCATCTGAAGCTGGGGGAAGCCTCTCTGATGGTGACTGTATAAAGCACTGATCTATGAGTAGAGCAGAATATCATCAGGAATTATTTAAGGAGTATTTTTTTTTAGACCAGTGTTTTACGCCAAGACTTTGGGCTATCTAGTCTCTGGTGCTTGGTTACCCAAACAGTGTTGGCTATGTATTCCTTCTGGCAGAGTGGGTCTTAACATACGTCAAATCAGACATTTCCCTACAAGTTCTGTGCCACCACTGCCCTAGCACATCTTGCACGCTGAACATATTGTAGGTCAAAGTTTTTGTGGATTGGCTGATTTCCATGTTTCTCTTTAGGTAGCCTGCAGAGTACCTTCCCATAGAGATTAAAACATAGGGATGAAGGTTCCATGTAGGCACCAGCTTGACTTCTCTATGTTCAATGAGTTGTACAGATGTTGTCCTCAGCAATAAGGTCCTGCTGTCAGTTTGCAGAGAGCAACCTTTGGTCTTAACAACAGCCTGGGTTGTTTGGGGACTTCTATGGAAGCTGCTTGGCCAATAACTCAATTGAATGCAACCCAGTCCTACCACTGGAAGCCTCACCTAGCTATAAGAGATGACCTATTAAGACCCCATATCTCCAATTACTAGGAGGCCTCATTAGGATCACCCTCATAGATTCCAGCAGGTTTACACTGCTCCAGGTTTCCACACCACCCACCAATTTTAGCCATATTTCTCTGCATTCTCTTCCTCCAACCCATCTCCCCCACACATACCTCACCCATCCTGCTTCCACCCCCACCTGCCCTGAGTCCACCAAAAAAAATCTGTGCTCTTTCCCCTTCCAAGAGAGACACATACGCCCCATGCCCTAGACCCCTCCACCTCTTCCCTAACCTCTCTAGGTCTACGGATTGTGGCTTGATTATCATTTACTTAATGGCTAATATCCACTTATAAGTAAATGCATACCATATTTGTCATTCTCAGTCTGTTACCTCTCTCAGAATGATTTTTTTTTGTTCCAACCATTTGCCTGCAAATTTCATGTTATTTTTTTAAGATTTGACTAACATTCCTTTGTGTAAATGTACCACATTTTATTTATCCATTCTTCTGTTAAGGGACATCTAGCTTGTTTCCAATATCTGGCTATTATGACTAAAACCATAATGACCATGATTGAGCAAGTATCCTTGTGTTAAGATGTAGTGTCCTTTAGGTATACACCTAAGAGTGGTATGGCTGGGTCTTGAGGTAGATCAATTCCTAACTTTCTGAAGAACTACCACCATATTGATTTCCATAGTGGCTGTACAAGTTTGTACTCCCACCAGCAATGGAGGAATGTCCCCCTTACTCCACATCCTTGCCAGCATGAGCTATCACTTTTGTTATTGATCATAGCCATTCTGATAGGGATAAGATGGAATCTCAAAGTAGTTTTGATTTGTATTTCCCTGATAGCTAAGGATGTTGAGCAATTTTTTAAGTGTTTCTTATCCATTTGAGATTCCTCTATTGATAATTCTCTGTTTATATCTATATCCCATTTTTAAATTGGATTGTTTGGGTTTTTTTGACATCTAGTTTCTTAAGTTCTTTGTATGTTATCAGATGTGGAGTTAATGAAGATCATCTCCCATCTGTAGGCTGCCACTCTGTCTGATTGACAGTGTCCTTTATCTTACAGAATTTTTTCAGTTTCATGAGGTCACATTTATTAATTGTTGATCTTAGTGACTGTACTATCTGTGTTCTGTTTAGGAAGTTGTCTTCTAAGCCAATGAGTTCAAGGCTATTTCCAGTTTCTCTTCTATTCAGTTCAATGTATCTTTTTATGTTGAGGTCTTTGAATTTTGAACAGGGTGATAAATGAGGATGCACTTGCTTCTTCTATATGCAGACATTCAGTTTGAGCAGCATCAATTGTTGAAGATGTTGTCTTTTTCCAATGTGTATTTCTGTCTTCTTTATCAAAAATCAGTTGTTCATTTGTGTTTGTATTTATGTCTGTGTCTTCAATTTGATTCAGTTAATCATCACATCTATGTTTACATAGATACCATGCAGTTTTATCACCATAACTCTGTAGTACAAATTGAAATCAGGAATGGTAAGACATCTGTCTGTTCTTTTATCAGTCAGGATAGTTTTAGCTATCCTAAGTGGGCTTTACTCAAAAGTTGTAAGCCACTATATAAACCAACTGAAAGAGAAAAGAAACACATGATCATTTCATTAGATGGTGAAAATGCCTGTGACAAAATCCAACACCCCTTCATGATAGAAGTCTTGGGAGAGATTAGGGATACAAAAGACATACCTGAACATAAAAAAGGCAATTTACAGCACATCTATGGTCAGCATCCCATTAAATGGAAAGAGACACAAAGCAATTCCACTGAAATCAAGGACAAGACAAGGCTGTCCACTCTCTCCACATCTACTTAATATAGTACTTGAAGTTTTAGCTAGAGCAATAAAACAACTAAAGGAGATCAAGGAAATAAAATTTGGAAAACAATCAAAGTATTGTTATTTGTGGATGATCTGGCAATATACATAAGTGATCCTAAAAATTGAACCAGGAAATGCTTACAGCTGATAAACACTTTCGGCAAAGCAGCTGGATACAAGATAACTAAAAAATAAATAGATAGATAGATAGATAGATAGATAGATAGATAGATAGATAGATAAATTTGGTAGCTCTCCTTTATACAAATGGCAATGAACTAAGAAAGAAATCAGGAACAGAACACCTTTACAATAGGCTCAAATAATATAAAAACATCTTTGGGTAACTCTAACCAAGCAAGTGAAAGAGTTATATGATAAAAAAAATTCAAATATTTGAAGATGATATCAGAAGATTACAAGATATGCATGCTCATGGATTGATAGAAAATTAACATAGTAAAAATGGCTGTCCTTTGAAGAGCAATCCACAGATTCAATGTAGTCCTCTTCAAAATTCCAACACAATTCTTAAGAGACCTTGAAAGAACAAGTCTTAACTTTATATGAAAAAAAAAAAACTCAGAATAGCTAAAAATAAATAAACAAACAAACAAATAACAACATGAATTAATGAATTAAAGAAAGGGTTGGGGAAGCAGATCAAAAAATAAATAAATAAAAGCCACAGGTGTTCAAAAGAAAATTATATTTGGTTTCAGAAGGACTAGAATGTTTTCATAGGTTAGCAACATTTCTCTAAGAATCTAAGAACAAAAAAATAAAATAAAGATGAGCTTAGTTGCACATAACTTTAATCCTGGTACTTGAAGACAGAGGCAAGTGGATCTCTATGAGTTTGAGACCAGAATGGTGTACATATTGAGTTCCAAGTCAGATATTGCTAAATGGTGAGACCTTGCCAAGAAAGAAAAGAAATAAAGAGAGAGAGGAAGAGAGAGGAAGGAAGGAAGGAAGGAAGGAAGGAAGGAAGGAAGGAAGATAGATAGATAGATAGATAGATAGATAGATAGATAGATAGATAGA
>NW_026596069.1:14488516-14513214 GCF_907164565.1 Psammomys obesus
AGATAGATAGATAGATAGATAGATAGATAGATAGATAGATAGATAGATAGGGAGACAAACCAACAGACAGATTTCAAAAAGAGAAAATAAATACACAAGCACTGTGGGTCATGAGGACACTGTTGGGACCTGTATTAAAATTAAACAGGTAATAAGCCTGGGGCCCTTAGTCCTCAACAGAAGAGACACCGGTGAGCTATCATTTGCTCTCGCTGAATTTCTAAGCACATACATGAAGGAATTACTATGAAAGGATAGGAGAGGTCACAAATCAGAAAGAGAGCTCTCATCAGACACCAAAGAGACCAGGGTCTTGATCTTAAGCTTTCAACCTCAACTCTGGGAAGAAAAAAAGTTCTTTCTGTACAAGTCATACAGTTGGCGTCATTCATAACAGCAGCACACAGTAACCGGAACATTTATAAATGCTTAGTGGTAGAGTAGAGCGTTTGGCAGAATCCGAGCATGAAGCTCTGTAATACCATGGAAGGGCCCAGTGACCCTTGTCCTGCTCAAGCCAAAATCAGGGTGCAGCCCTCAATGGACCTCCCCTTGCTCTGGCTGTTTTCCTCACTAAGCATCTACGCCATCACAGTTTTCTAGTTTCTCCCCGAAGTAGATTCCTCGAGATTTTCCTACTTTCTTTCCCCATCTCCTCTATAGCCTAGCCATAGTGGAGAAGACAAGCGCTGAATCTGGATTCCCATCCCTTCTCAGGCTATCTTCAACAACATTCTTCATAAGTCCATTAATCCTTGCATTCTACAATCCAGCAATAAGTTGACAGCTTGGCAGCTCAGATTTTTCAAACACCTACTTTATTTAAGGTTCTTAAACTCTTCTACCTCCCGTCCAACCCCCCAACCTTACGTAGGAGACTAGTTGGAAAAGGGGTGGTAGACCTATTTCACTTACTTCCTGCTTATTAGGGTCATTGGGTTCTTTGGGGATACAAGCAGTCCAGTCAACAGCAAAGCAGCAACAGCAACACATGTCAGCAGCAGCAGAACGGTTCAGTAGAAGCAGCTAGACTCCCTGGACCCCGCCCAAACAAAAATGGAAGCAGCAAAACTCCTCCAAAGCAGCAGGAAAAGTTCTGTGGAGAAAGCCAGCAAAGCGATGCAAACCAAGGCAAAACGTAGAGATGCAAAAAGCACTGTCTCACTGTCTGTGGGCTTCTATTTATCCCTTCTCAGAGTCCACTCCAGGTTGTTCTCCAGCTCACAAACACCACATATCCCACACTTGGGACCAAAACAAAAAACATATTCATATGAAGCAACTGAATTTCCAAAGAAACCAAAACTTCCATTTCAACAGCTCCTAACTTTATATCTCCAGGAAAGATCTCCAAACTGCTCAGATGATTTATATCCAACTGCTCGTGTGGCAACTCTATTTGAATATTCAAGGGATCTCTCAGGCTCAAATGCCACAAGCTGAACTCAGGGACTTCCCCAAGCCTCTTCACACTCTGTGCTCATTTTTATTCTCCATCCTTACACTTGCTCTTCATAAATACCATAAGCATTAATAAAAAACTAATATGCAAAGGAGACAAGAGCTTCACAAGGAAACCAACAGATCCAACTGACCTGGGCCCAGGGGACCCTGTAGAGACTGAGGCACCAACTAAGGACCATGCATAGACTGAATTTGCCTCCCCCTCACACATATATATATATATATATATACCCAATGGACAACTTTATCTTCTTGTGGGTTCCGTAGTAAGGGGAGCAGGGACTGTTTCTGGCATGGACTTTGTTGCATGCTTTTTGATCACTTTCCTCTGGTGGGGCTGCCTTGCCAGGCCACCATGGAGGAGGATGTGCTCAGTCCTGTGCTACTTGAAGTGCTGGGGTAGGTTAGTTGGGGGAGGGTGGCACCTCTCCTGAGGCATAGGGGAGAGGAAAAGAGGAGAGAGAGTGGGGCCAGGAGGAGAGGAGGATGGGAACTACGATTGAGATGTAAAATGAACAACTAAATAAGTAAAGCTAAAAGCTTTAAAAAAGTGAATAAGCCCATAAAAGATGAGCCAAACTTTTTCCTGATCATAATGTAATAAATTAGAATTTCAATTCAATCCCTTATTAATCTTCAAACCAGATATAAATAATTCTTACATAAAAGAAAAACTAAAGATTGAATTGCAATTTATTCAGGAATTAATAAAATAGAATCATTGCAAATCAAAACTGTGGGATGTGAATAAAAAAGGAAATTGTGGAGTTTTAAATAAATTTTCTAGCAAACAAAGTTAAAAAATAAAGCAGTTAACTATATAGCCAGGACATTAGAAAGGAAATCACAAAATAACGCCAATCAAAATCTATGGAAAAAAATCCACATAGTGCCACATATCTGCAACCTATCATGTTGAGATACAGCGAGGAATTAGTGAGCTAGAGTGAACCTACCTACCTACCTCTCCCACCCCATCTCTCTCTCTTTCTCTGTCTCTGTCTCTCTCTCTCTCTCTCTCTCTGTGTGTGTGTGTGTGTGTGTGTGTGTGTGTGTGTAAAGTACTAGTAAGGGTAAATGAATGTGAATGAGAAAAAATTATACGAATGTGATCTACCATAAGCTGATTAAATGTGAATCAATTATATATATATATGTATATATATATGTTACAAATTTAATCACCATATTAAAAAGAAGTTAAAGAAAATGCAAACTAGGAAAGGCAATAGGAATAAAAACATATAAATTCATACAAAGATGATAAAATATTTGTGATCACAAAGGGAACTACATGAGTGTATGTCTTTAAAAAATACTGAAAATATAGGTAGAAGATATCAATTTTAGAGCTCATAAGTTTAACATAGAAAGCCCAATAGCTCAACAAAGAAGAAATGTAAAAGTCGGTTCAAGTTTTACTCCTACAAAAATGCATAAGCCTTGGGTCGTTTTAGAGGTAATCTCTACCATCTTTGAAAAACCATATGGTCTGCTCTAAAATGCATCTCCAGCTTCCTCCCTGAGGAGACCTTCATTCTGGCACTAATTCTATGCTACGGGAATGCTGAAGACTCTTACTGATTGGAACAATACAAAAACTCTAAATAGCATTTTAGCCTATTAAACTCTACAGCATACTAACCAGCACCACATAGGATTCAATTAGCTATTTGCCAAAGAATGAAAAAGGTAATTTAATAAAATATTACAAATGAACTAAAACATGTTTGCTAAATTCCAAATGCACTTTGAATTAAGCTCTAATTCCTGACTGAAGTTACAGTGTGATGGGAATAGAAATGACTTACAATATTCCCAAGGATATAGAAAGTTACAGCCAGTGACACACTTACAAAGTGAAGCATTAGGAACAGTTGCATGAAAATTAGAGACTGAATAATGGTGCCCCTTTAACCATGTTTAGGCTACATTCATTCTCATGCTCCAATACGTTTTCATAGGGAAGAAAAGTGTCATTGTTCAGGTATATACACAAACATATAAACTAATCAGCTGAAAACAACTATTAGACTTAATAAATATAATTTAATATTGAACTGGTTTTAGAACATAAATCTGTCTGAAGACAATAATAATCAGAAACAGTAGCAAAAAAAATCATTTCAAACTTCAAAGGGGCAACATAGCTACAAAAAAATCTTTTGAAATATAGAATAAGTATTGATAGGAAATACTACTTTTTTTTTTCTGAGAGATAGTTTTTAGGCGAGCCAAGTGGACAGCATGGTACACTATCTTGTTGAATGAAAAATTTCAATGCCCCAGCCATTTTAGCCTCCTTAAAGAGCTTCACAGTCAATATAATCCCCAAAGAAGTCCTATTGAGATGTATTTATGGAATCTGACAAAAATCACACATTAGAAAGTACTAAAGTATTTTGGGGAAAAGGGCAACTAATTAAAATTAAGCTACCGTTAGTCATAGCATAGAACGCTTAAAAACACTGTACAATTATACTTATCAGGCCAATGTGATGTAGGAGCCGACATAGAAAAAAGCTAAATGAACCAGAAAAGACATTGATAAATATATATAAATAATCTAATACATGCTAAAGATGGCATTTTAAGGACTGTGGGACTAGTTCAGCAATAGCGTGCCTGATTAGCATATGTCTCTGTCTCTCTCTCTGTCTCTCTCTCTCTCTCATGAACAAACTCGCACATACCATCTCAAACCAAATGATAAAAGCTACATAAATAAATAGTATTGAAATAATTAGCTACTCATTTGTGGAATATAATATTCTATAACATTAACTCTGCATATCAAAGAATAAACTACCTCAAAGTAAGCCTGGCTTTTAGTCTAGCTCTTAAAAACTCATTTCTGACACAATTAGACTGTTTTATCATTTATAAGCAGATCACACCTAATAGCTTGTATAGCAAGTTTACTCATGATATACACCTAGACAGCATTGCTTTAGGGAGAAAAAAAAAATAAAGAACACCAGAAATACTAGCCATGTGCCCAAAGGGTTAGGGCTTTGAGTGCAGTGATATCAGTTTAATTCTCTGGGTAATTTTTTGATTGTGAATTCTTGCTTCTGGCTTTCTAACCGCTGGATGCTAATACCCTTTCAGCAGCCATTAAGTTTGCAACACAAACTTCTTGAACTTGGGTCCCATTTACAATGATTTGTTGAACTCCTATCTCTGTGAAGTGGGATAGTTCTAGATTATCCTAGAACCTCAACCTAATCCCGCTTCTCTCTCAACAACCCTATAAACATGCAAGTCCCTGCACTGTGTCTCTTAGTGTGTGAAATGCCTGTGGAGGCTGCTGGTTCTTGCACTAAATTCTAATGGGTGACGATGATGAGCAGGTGCCGAAGCCCGGGTGTTGTGCCCTGGGGGTTCTCATGAACTGTTTTAGCCAGAGCCAGCTCAAAAAGCAATGAAGGGAGCAAATGCTTGCCTAGGGTCAACAAAAAACACACACATAATAAAACCAGGTGGTCTTTTCTCAGTACCTCATGACTTGGGTACCATCTACAACCCTGCGAGTAGGGATGTCTTTAATGGGTAATCAGGCCTCAGAATACATTAGAGTTCACTGTATCTTCAGGCTTAGAAGGAGTGGTAGCCCCAAGAGCGGTTTGGTCTACTTTGTTGACAAAAAAAATAAACTGTTATTTAAATAAATTTTTTTCTGGTTTTAATATGATAGAAATCCCCAATTTTGCTAGTGTATCAGTTATTTTTCTCTCCATTGTGACCAAATACCTAACAGAAAGAACTGAAGGTGTGAAGGATTCATTTGGGTTCATGATTCAGGGAATATCAATCCATCATGGCAGGGAAGGCATAGTAACTGAGGAGTCAGCAATGTGGCTGGTGACGTTAATTGTGGCAGACAGGAAGCAGAGAGCTCAAGCCAGAGTGGCATCAGCCTATAGCTCTTAAAGTTCTCCCCAGGGGTAGTGGCCCAGCTCCTCCAGCCACGCCTCCTTCCCTAAGGGCTCCGCAAGCTAACATGGCAGCCCTGCAGCAGCAGCTGAGGGCCAAGTGTTCAAATACATGCCTCGTTCAACCTCTGTTCAAACAGTAACACCTGATCCAGAACTGAGTCACCCCTATTCACATATACGTTGACTATAAAAGAGAACATCTGTGAAAGAAAAAAGAAAAAAACCCTGCCTCCTGTTCTAGTGTTGCATTCTTTGGTTTGGTTTGATTTTAAGCCCGGTAAGCCATCCCTGCTCAGAGAACAACGCTCCGTAGGAAGAAGCTTGGTGAGTGAAGTGGCCTAAGGGATTCATCTCAAGATGCCTGACCATCTCCTGTACTCAGCCTCCCCGGTCGCTATGGGTGACAGTATGTTTGCCTTTTGATAAAGAAACGAGTCCCAGGCAATTTTTTTTTTCTAGAATAATCAATGCCAGTTTGTGATGTTTGTAGATTTTGGAGAACACAGAAAATTTACCTGAAAATAGTGAGCTGTCTCACTGTTCCTTGGTTTTGTTTTGTTCTTCCTGACCAGTTACTAAAATCATTTCAAATGTCGTACGAAGGGAAAGAACTCAAGCATGCCGTGGATATGGACTTGTGTTCTTCCCTCTGATATTGGCTGGCCTGTTAGGTCAACATGTGTCCAAGCTTTCTTAACAAGTCAATATAGATTATTTCAGTTTAGATGTAGATTTTTTTTTTTAATGACTAGGAGGTTGTTTAAGAAATGAAAGATTCTGACAAAGCATACTAACAGATATGTTAAAAACCAGTTTCTTTAAAAATTAAAAGTATCCTGTATGATTCTATTTTTTTTCAAAATAATAGAAACAAATGTGAAATGACCCTTTGTCTTTCTTCCTTTCATTTTGCCTGCCCTTATTCCCCTTTTAAAAGACTATAATGTGTAGAAAGCTGTACAAACAATTAAGCTAAATCATTTTGTAAGAGGTTCTGTGACATGCAAGACTGATTTTTTTCTTAAAGTCCAAATGTGTGACTCAGCCTACATGAGTATATAAGCATATTTTGCTTAAATTATATTTCCATCTGACAATATTAATTTCATCAAGGAAGCTTAGTGTAAAATTAATTATAGCTATCATTTATGTTATTTCATCTTCTCCTTCCATTGAAGCTTCAATGAGAATTCACCAACTGAAGGGCATGATTCACATTTTAACAACAATAGTAAAGAAAATAACCAAAACTGCTTTCCCCACCCCGCCTCCTTCCGTGACTAAAGACTTATCTCTTAATGTCATCTGAAGTGTAATAATGTATTTAGAGGTTCAAGAAAAAAATGCCTCCAATGGAAATAATAAGGTCACGTCTAGTCATATTCTCCTGCTGACAGTGGACATTTCTGTTTCAGTGACTTTGGGTGAATAACCTCCAGTGATGGTTTGAGAAACAAATCCCAGGGAAGGACCTGAATAAGGCTTCCAAGGCCAAGATGTTGAATACAAAGACAAAGATACCACTTTGGTTCACTTGACAATCCCAGAGCAGTAACATCTACAAAGAGAAGAACTTCGAGCTTTAGATTGCTTTTCGCAGTCCACCTTCCCATTAGTGTTCATAAGAACTTGTATCTAAGAACAGGACCCACTGCTGAGCTCAACATATGGACAGACAGTAGAAATACAGACCTCAGACAGGCAGCAACGACAAGATGGAAGCTGGAGAAGATAGAATTTTTTCTGAGGTTCACACAGCTATGGACCATTGCAAGGAAATATATTTCAACATCCTCAATTTTCAATGACACATTTTTCCTGAGCTTGACCTCCCTGTGACCCCCAGGAATATACCCTGGATCTCTTCTCCCTCTCCTTTAGCAATTGCCCTGTCCTTGAGGTTCTCCCTTCCAGAATCAAAGGCTCACCTTTCCCCCACTGTGAACAGAGCAATGGAGCAAAAGCTTGTAGAATGCCATTATTTTCCAAAAGCACAGATGTGGTTGAAGAGGCTTTGATCACCATATTCATTACATTTTTCAATGGGAAAGAAGAAATGAAGACCAATCTCTTTGGTCCTCACCTCTCATACAATAATTAAAGCCGCAAATAATATATATATTATTTTATTTTATGCACCTTAGAAGAGTAATTATTTGGAAAAAAAAAACAAAAACACCAATTTGATGCAAGGCCAACATCTCTATAGTTTTTGTATTTTCAGCAATAATGATGTCTTGTTTTGGTGGTGGTGGCAGCAGTGGTGTGTGTGTGTGTGTGTGTGTGTGTGTGTGTGTGTATGTGTGCATGCTTGCAAGCCCATATGCATGTACTTACATACACTCACATGCCCCAGCACATGTGGTCAGATGATGATTTGTGGGAATCAGTTTTCTTCTTTCACCACACAGGCTCCAAAACTCAGGTGTTCAGGCTTGGCAGCCAGCACCTTTACCCTGTAAGCCATCTAACCAGCCTGACAGTCTCTTGATGAGTACACACAGCTGGAAAAGTGGATTTAACACTGTCGAGCCATGACCGTAACTCTGTGAAAACAAGAGCAGATGACTGACACTCCTTAAACATAGTCTTCAGGGGAGGCATGTTTCACATGGGCCTCCAAGGGGCCCTGGCAGAGCCAAGCTCCAGTTGTCCAGAGTAGTCAGCTTAGGGACATGTGCTTGGACTGTCTTTTCTTTTCTCCTTTTCAACCTTTCCTATCCTCTACTCCCACCCTTTGGCAGTCATTTATCAGAATAGTCCCCTTGTACACAGCCCTGGGCTCAGGTTCTGCTCTCATGGAGGACACAAGGCGCATTGCCTTCTGCATGTATTTTGCATATTTGACTTCAGAACAGACGAAATTTCCATGATTGCATCTAGAGCAGAGATTCTCAAACTTTCTAACGCTGTGACCCTTTAATGCAGTTCCACCATAAAATTACTTTATGCCAACTTAATAACTGTAATTTTGCTACTGTTATGAATTGTAACGTGAATATACAGAATATATGATATGTGACCTCAAAGGGGTTGCAACCCCAAGTTGAGAACTCTTGATCTATAGACATATCTATATATCAAGTATATCTTTGAGCCAAAGAAAGATAGGGTAATATAGTCACATTTTAAATGTTCCTATGCTATTACAAAAGTTCCTAAACCTGACCAGATTCATTATGCTCCTCACTGCCAGAGTAAGAAATAAAAGCTGGGAATCTCTCTACCTTTTAGACAAGGAAGCCAAGCTAGAAAGAACACTCTCAGACAAACCAAGGTGCAAAGAGGACTCTAAGCTCAGACCAGCTACCTGGCAGAAGCAGAACCAGCTCAGCTGCCTGGAAAAGGTCCCCGGCGTAACTTAAAAGGGGCACTCTCCAACCTGCTGAGCTGCAGGCTGTACCGTGTGCTCCAGGTCCCCGGCTTGTGACCTCGGGCTCATCCTGGAGTGGGCCTAAGTGTACAGCTTTTCCTTGGCACGTTTCTGCTCCTGTAAGGAACCTCTCACTCATACTCTTTTAAGTAACCCCAACCCATTGGTTCAACACGTTGGACTGGGTGGCATCTGTACTTTGGTGTGTTGTGGGATCTCTATCTGGGGTGAACACAGTGTGTTGAGTCTCCAAAGAGAAAGTTTTGTCACACAACAGATACTACAAGTAAACATCTCTGTTTCATTTGGATACAAATATCCCTCATGCTTATGTTAGTGAATTAATTCAACTTTGTGATCATATAGTCCATGATTAGGATTAAAATAAAGAAGTTGTATTATGTATTCACCAAAGAAGCATTAACTGAAACTCTAATTTAGTGTACTTATTAATTTAATATGCCTTTAATAAACGCTATATTAATAATGCCCATGCCATTTTATATATCAGTGTCTACGAAAACAAAACAAAACAAATCGTCTACTTGTCAGTGTCAAGATGCTTCTAGATGGTGTTCCAAGATATATACCTTAAATACTAACTTAAAGACATGGCTTAACATATCACAAATATAAATATGTAAACAAAAGTTTCTTAATTACATGTCTTAATATGACACCTTCTCAAATACCAGCTTCATTTAACTAGAACTGGCTTCTCTTTTGAAAACTTAATCTCATTATAGTTCTCTCGGTTATAAAAAGTGCTTTCTATCGTAACATTAAATTAGAATTTATTCATATCTCAAGATAATTGTTCTCTTCTTGGGCATCATGACCTGTCACCTGAGCGTGTCAGCTTTGAGATGAGTTCCTAGATAATTAATTAGGCCTTGTGTTCTGAAACTGAGTAAATATTGACCTACAAAGCATCCAGCCTTATGAGAGTCTTCTCCCCAGGTTTGTGTAATTTTAGGTCAATAAACAAAAGAGACTTAGAAAGCTATAATCTAATGGAAAAAGATACTGACACATTATAAGACAGGCTTTTAGCATACTCCCCGATTGTTCCAGTCAGGGTCACTATTGCTGTGATGGAGCACCATGACCAAAAGCAAGGTAGGGAGGAAAGGTTTGTTCAGCTTACACTTCCACATTGTAGTCCATCCCTGAAGGAAGTCAGGACAGGAACTCAAACAAGACTAAAACCTGGAGGCAGGAGCTGACGCAGAGGCCATGGAGGGGTGCTGCTTATTGGCTTGTTCTCCATGGCTTCTTCAGTCTGCGTTCTTATAGAACCCTGGACTAGCAGCCCAGGGGTCACCCCACCCACACCACACCAACACCAGGCTGGGCTCTTACACAGCAATCACTAGTTAAGGAAATGCCTTACAGGGTTGCCCACAGCTAGACCGTACAAAGGCATTTTCTCCATTGAGGCTCCACCCTCTCAGATGACCAGAACTGGTGTCAAGTTGACGTAAAACTAGCCAGCACGCCAGTTATTGAAAGTTAAATGAATTGAATGACTGCATCATAAACTCCTTACAAATCAGATGGTTTCTATGCTGGTCACCTGCAAAATTACATGAGTTCCCACTTCTTACATAAAATTCCATTCACTCTGCCCGCCAGTTGGCCATCAGGCTCAGCATCTGTTTCGATAGTCTGCAGGGCAGAGGCTTTCAGATGCCCTCTGTGGCAGGTTCCTAGGTTGTTTCCTGTTTTCTTCTTCTTCTGATGTCCATCCTCTTTGCCTTTCAGAGCTGGAGAGGACAGGAACTCCACAAGGAGAGCAACAGAAGAAGAAAATTTGAACACAGGGAACTTCCCAAAGACTCATACTCCAACCAAGGACTATTCATGGAGATAACCTAGAACCCCTGCTCAGATGTAGACCAGGGCAGTTTACTGTCCAAGTGGCTTACATAGTGATGGGAAGAGGGACTGCCTCTGACATAAACTGATTGGCCTGCTCTTTGATCACCTCCCCCTGAGGGGGGAGCAGCCTTACCAGGCCACAGAAGAAGACAATGCAGCCATTCCTGATGTGATCTGATAGACTAAGATCAGAAGGAAGGAGAGGAGGACCTCCCCTATTAGTGGACGTGGGAAGGAGCATGCATGAAGAAAGGGGAGGTAGGGTGGGATCCAGAGGGGAGGAGGGAGGGGCTTTATGAGGGATACAAAATGAATAAAGTGTAATTAATAATAAAAAATAGTAAAAAAAATTACATGAGTTCATCCACCACTTAGTAATTAATAACACTTTTGATGGAGATTATTAGATTTGAGGGTATTCCACTTAGAGGGATTTCAAATAGCTGAGCTAGATATTCCTATGGGAAACCTCTCCCCTTCCAAGAATTTTGTCAGATAGTTTTGCAGTACAGACTTGAGATTATAAAAAAAAAAAAAAAAAAAAAAAAAAAAAAAAGATAGAGGAAGGAAAACGGGGTAGGGTACATGAGGTGGTGGGAAGGGGAAAGAAGGAATGCAGGAAGTAGGAAAGAAGGAAAAAAACAGTGAGAAAGGAAATAGAAAACATACAAACACTCTATTGTTAATATTTTCATATATAGATTTGCAAGACGATGAAAGAAAAAGTCTCCCCCACTCATCTCCAATGGAGATGAATTAACCACAAAAATCTTGTATTTTGTATTTAGTAATTACCTAATTTTATCATATATATATGATATATATATGCTTTTGCTTAATTTATACAGATAATTTTAGACAATTTAACATACTGAAATATTAGCATTTGCAGAATTATTAAAGATGATGGACACTCTTTTGATTTCTAAGCCTATTTTATTGTCATAGCAGAATTGCCTCTAGGAAGTGGCTGTAACAATGCAGGCAAGAGAGGATTTAGGCCTCAGATGGCTTTAGACAAAGGAAAGAAGTGACAAAACTTAGATATCTCTAAAGGACCCTAGAGGCACAGTGACCTGTGGAACCTCAGAGATGAGGTCAGGTGAGGTAAAAAAAAAAAAAAAAATCATTTAGAAACTGAGTCTGGGGTACCTAGGAGAATAGTGATGTCAGTGAGCTGATTTCATTGTCCCAGCAATCTGATTTACAAGGTTATGGTTGTGAGAGAAGGATAAGACAGGTATTCCACACAGCCCTAAAAATCGTGGTGGGGTGTAGAGCTTAAGTGAGGGCATGGGGAATCTTCATATCACCTGGCGACCGTACATGCTATATCGAAACATGCAAGCCATCTTCACTAAGCTAGGCAAGACTACATCTACACGGAGCGACCATCTCTATACTTGGGTTATTAACATCCTCTGCTTCATTTTAATTTGAAAGATCACAGTGACTTTATTCTAGTTTCTCACAGTCCTCACTGAGAAAAAGCTTAAGCAGCAGCTGTGCCCACTTTTCCTCAGGAAACTTCCAGCATCCCCGTTCTAAAGAGAAGGTGTCATTCTGCCAAGTTGGCCAGGCTATTCTGAGAAAAGCCCTTCTCCAAGAGTTAATACGCTAAGTTACAAGCCTGCCCCTGCTTTCATGGGTGCCTCGTTCTTTAACTATAGACCTTGGGGATGATGTCTCTCTTCAAAATGCTTTCAAAATGTGTTGTTTATAGACGGACACATTCATCTTTGTAATTAGCAACCAAATGTCTCCAGTTTTAAACAGTTTTCTTCTCTCCAGTGACGTTCATAGTGAACCCCTAAATTGCATTTTGCTGTTAAGCACTCATTTTGAGTGATACAACCCTTTATTGTACCTAAGATTTGTGAAAATTAAAAGAATAATATG
This sequence comes from Psammomys obesus, assembly GCF_907164565.1. Lineage (NCBI taxonomy): Eukaryota > Metazoa > Chordata > Mammalia > Rodentia > Muridae > Psammomys > Psammomys obesus. The sequence continues at coordinate 14,501,072 of NW_026596069.1, forward strand.
GACTGGTAGAACCTCGATGCTTTAGCAATATTGTTATTGTTAAAGCCACAGGAAGAGCTGGAGAGATGGCTCCGTGGTTAAGGGCACGTGTTGCTCTTCCAGATGACCTGGGTTCAATTCCCAACACCCACATGGCAGTACACAGGTGTCCATGATTTCAGTTCTAGGGGATCCGACACCTCCTTCTGACTTTTGCAGGCACATACATGGTACACACGCAGATGACACCACATCGCATAAAAGAAAAGAAAAAATTAAAAAGAAAAGTACAAGCCATGACATAGGAAACTGTCCATCTTCCCATCTGCCTTTAGCAGTCTGCTTTTCCACACAGGTTTCTATTCCATACGTCTGTCTGCTCGACAGTAGGTTAAGGTTCTAGCCATGTTTTGTTGACTGGCTTCTTGATATAAATCGCTTCGTACTGACCAAGGCAATTCTGTTCATTTTGCCTCCATCACACTCTTGATATCATAATTCTTCAAGAACATGGCAAACGGAAAGATCAGTTTGCCTTTCCTGTATTTCAAACGCCTTCCGAACACTTAACATTGCGTCTTGTGCTGTTACAGCACATGGTTTCCATTTCTGCTTTCATCTCATAGAAACATGCTTACTCATCCCATACAGTGAACGTAGTTCACTGGCCCTCCACCTGTCACTCTAGGGCCTAATAACATATTCCTCCTTCGCACACACTGTCCTGAATCATGAATCTCTCTCCAGAAGGAAGAGGGAGGGAGGGCAAGAGAGGAGAGGTCATCTTCTTCAGTATATACTGGCAGATCCTTCCTCACCTCCTCAATTCTTGGGTTACTCAAAGGCTCTGTCATTTGTAAGTCCTTTGAATCAATTGTGCCTTTTTAGCCAAAGGCATGTACTGGTGACATCCATTGTACAGACATTTCTTTCTTTTTTAGTTGTTACGGATGTGAGTTAGGCCCTCATTTGTCTAGCACTAATAGAAAGTTCATATCCAAAATGATTACACATGCCCTAACCAGGCCATCCTTCATGAGCTATGAAAAGATAAAAGTCCCACATGGTCTTGTCAAGGCTGCAGCAGGATTTCTTGAGTTTTCAGTGTTATTTTAGGACCAGAGAAGGAAGAGTCAAGGCATCATATCTGAAACACTGCCACTTATGTATACAGTTGATTTAAATACTAGTTTTGAAAACTTTAAATTCTATGGAGATTATTGAAAGTATTCATCCAAATGTAGGTTATTCACAAAGAAATGTTTAGCTTTAAAATTAATTGTAGTTATGAAATTTTAAAGTGACTTCCTGTACATCATTTCTGATATGTCATTTTAATGCTGAAAGTTTTGGAGAGCATTAAATTTATTCTCAATTTTTGCGACTGATTTTCTTAACACTAAGAATGATACCATCTTAAATCCTCTTCTCACTAACACATTTCATTTGTTTCTCTTTAAGGGTTAAAGAGATTGATTTATCTAGAAGCCAGAGATATTCAACAGAACTAAAGAGTTTTCAAGGATGCACACACAAAGGCCAATCCATGCAAAACCATAAGACATTCAAAATCTATCTTGGGCTGGGGGTGTGGCTCAGTGCTTAGGAAAGGTCTAGGTTAGAACCCCCGCACTGAAAAGCAAACAAACAACAAAACTGTCCACCTTGAGGCATTCAGACTTTATGAATACTCATCCACCCCATGCAACTTTGAAATAACTTTTCTTTCCTCTGCCAAGCGCCACTAACTTTATACAGGTTCTGCATTCCATCTGCGCACTGACAGAGTGTCTGAGAGTAAGAGTGCCAGATTTGCACTTCTGTTTTCAAGATGGGCAGGAGCTATTCCAGGTGAACTGAGAGTAAGGCTCCAAGTAGAAGGACTGAATCCCCTACTAAACTCAGAGTGATCCTGGCAAGGTTGTGCCTGCCTTTAGGCCCAGTACCAAGGAAGCAGAGGCAGGTAGATCTCTGTGAGTTCAAAGCCAGCCAAAGTTATACAGTAATACCCCACCCCTTGCCTTCTCCAAAAGAAAGCAGTTGAGGGTTGAGGGGGTGCTCAGAGCCGTGGTTTTATACACTATACACCGCTAATGTGTATCAAACATCATAGTGCATAATTGGGACTAGAAAGATGGCTCAATTTTTAAGAGCACTCGGTGCTCTTGCAGAGGATCTGAGTTCAGCTACCAACACCCACATTAGTGTTTAAAAACAAAACAAAAAAAAAACAACAACAAAAAACCTGTCTGTGATTCCAGGAACCCTTCTAACCCCCACAGGCTTGTGCATGCACATACCATGCACATACATGGTGTTCATACATACAGAGACACAACAAACATAGACACATACGTTCAATAAATATATTTCTAGAGATATAGAACCATGTGTCCATCTACATCCAAACCAAGCATTTTTCTTTAAAACTGCGAGAAAGGTTGAGGTGGAGGTGAGCAGATAATCCCAAGCTCTTTTAGGCAGCAGAGGCCTTGGTCCCTGAATAGATAACTCAGGGAAAATAGACCAAAGTGACGAAGAAACAAAAAATATGTCACCTTGACATAAGAACACAGGAAGAAGAAAATGGTTGTGGGGTGGGGCCCGTGATGAGTTCAGCTGGAACCGTGTCGTGTTTGAGATCCCCAGGCGTCGGCTGCATAGTGTCACATTCTGCTACACGTGCTGCCCCCACTGCCGGGGGTGGGGGTCATCAGTCACACAGATGACAGTAACAGTGACCCCCCAGGAAGGGTTAGGACCAGACTGGGCGAGTGTACGTGAAGTCATGCTACAGCACAAGAGAGTCACTCTCTACAGAACGGTATGGGTTGGTGGGTGCGTGGTGGGGGTTATGCCACAGCACGTAGATAGCATGTAAATTAATCCCCTTGCCCCTGGAGAGGGCATGTAGGGTACGAGGGACAGTAACTCAAAGAACTCTATATGTACTGATCATACAAAAGAAGATACACACAGGAAAGAAACCAAGAAAGGGGACCGTGAGGACAGAAGACAACCCAGGAGACAAGGTACCACCAATGCAAGAGAACGTTGAAGTTCAGGTAATCGCCACCAGGTGGAGTAAAATCTCCGGGCTAGAGTCTCTTCTAGCCGACGGGCCCACAAATCCATTACACTGACAGACCCAGGTGAGCATGTGTCTGTCACTTGGGCCACACTCTGGCAGAGCCAGGAATAGGATTTCCACGTGTAACTCAGAGCAAGGGTAAGGAATAAGGAGGGAGAAACAGTTTTCAGTCTCGCTGTTGCAAGGAAACCTCCAACAAGGCTCTTTGTCTCGACTTCAGTGTCTTCATTTGTTGAAAACAAATGAAATTAGACTAGACTTTTCATCCCTCTAACTGCAATGCGGTAAACAGCAACAATGACAAGAACATCCACAGGAAAAAACATCTGCCTGACACTGTTTCACGGGGTGGGAAAAATGAATAGGAACAGTGCCGGCTCTTGCTCTCCAAGGCCTAACATTCCAGCTGGCTTAGGCATATTTGTAAACTACGGTTGCAACACTACAGCCAAGCGTAGTAATGAATGCAGATGTGTCCCACACGCGGCCACATGCAGCCAACAATGGCTATGAATAGAACCTAACTTGAAACCGTGAACTTGCTCCAAACGTTATGACATGGGGGGAGGGCGTCATGTCGTCGCTGGTTTGTTCGGTTCTGTTCGGGGTATGTGCGAGGTGGGGGTGGGGTGGACAGGCGTGAACTTTATAGACAACAATGTCATGGCACAATGTCAGAGGTCAGACAAGTCTGTGTAGGGAAGCACACACAGGAGCTCTCACATAGGAGGAGCCCTAGGATGGACTGTACGTCTGGGTGGGAGTCTTCACGAGATGGTGGTGAAAAGAACCCTGTGCTTTCCGTGCCAAGGCCTGGAGGTACATTCCATATCCGTAAAGGAAAATGGATGCCGATGGAAAAGAATGACCATGGAGGAGAGAGCTCACTATAAGACTTACAGATTCTATGCTTAAACTTTATTTAGTTCACAAACATTTCTAGACACAAATGTGTGTCAGGGATTGCTATAGGCTACTCACAAATATTTACTCATTTGATCCAAGAAAAACCCTATACAGCAACGCTACAGTCACCCACACCGCACTTTACATAGCGGAAACTCTGACAGAGGCTTGGTAACACACCTTGTATTGTCACGGGACTATCAAGGGATGGTAAGCCTCAGCGGTTGCCCATCCTATGTTTCCGGTGAGACAGCTGGATTTTCAAGTAGGAATAAGCATCTACCTTGCGTTTTAGAAACGTCCCCTGGGAGGCTGGTTTGCAAAGCTTGGGATGGTGGAGTCTGCAACATAAGAGGGAGACCTGGGAACTATAACATTAGCCAGTGAGTTGAACCATGGGTAGATAGTCAGGGTCATCAGGAGAGAAAGGACCACTATCAGAGCTTTACTGTTGAATAAAGGGAATTTAAAAGGATGAAATATTTAAGGCAGGAGAAAGGTCAGGTAAGAAAGGGGGTATCATTTTTCATGTTTTTCTTTGTTTCCGGGAGAGCAGCGTCTTGTTTCAGCAAGACATTTTAGCATCACTCAGCCTTTTAAGCCTCTTTGCCGGCAGGTGTCAGTCCATCAATGCTTATTGTAGTAACTCTGGTTATCAGGCTTGATAGCAAGTGCCATTACCCACTGAGCCATCTCAGCAACCCCAAGCCACTTGTATTAATTTCTTTCCAAATTAAGGCAAGTAATATGGCTCAAAAGATAAAGTTGTTTGCCACCGGGTGACATAAGCCTGACAACTGAGCCCCCCCCCCCCCTTGGGATTCAAATGGTAGAAGGAAGGAACCAACTCTCACAAGATTGTCCTCCAACCTCCACATGTGTGTCAAGTATGGCACAAACTCCTCCCCCAATAAAAAAAATTCAATTTTCATAATTTATAAATGCTTCCCAGATGAACTTTTTAAATCATGGATATACATTCCAGACACAATCCCTAACCACACACACACATATATATATTCATGTATGTATGTAAGTCACTACCTTCTATTATACAAAATTCAGGCAGTCGGATCCTCAGAGGTCATGGGCTCAGGAGTAATGTAGACTCCATAGACCTCCATTCTCCAACTCTGGGCAAGTCATCTAATCTTGCTGCACCTCCATTTTCTCCTCTGTAAAATGGTAAATACATTGTAAAGTACATGGTAAATACTAGACCCAGCGTCTAGGAGAATAAGATGCAGGGCAGTGGAGAGGCAGTCATTATAGGCTGAAGCTCAGCAGCTATGAGACCCCTTCTCCTCTCAGGGCATACTACAACTAAACCATGCTCCACAGAAAACTTGAATTGGCAAGAAAAGTTTCTCAGAAGACAAGCTCTTCTTTGCCTTTGGCCCCTCTACATCACCAAGGCAGTAGTGATACCCATTGGGGGGACTCAATAGGAGTGTCTAGCCCAAGGATGATGATTAACTCCAGACAGTTCTTTGGGCTCTATTCCTAGAATGCCCATGTCTGCAGTACTAGGAGCTTACCAAAAATGACCATAGTTGAACACAAACCACCTCCCCACGTGAATATTAGCAATACAAATACCATCTGAAATGAGGTTTAATGAGAAAGAACTTCTTAGGTTCACATCATAGAGCTTGACGGTTCCCTTAAACTGTCTTGAATTATTTAACTTGGTCTAACCTTGGTTCTGAATTTCCTCACATTAATTATGATTCATACCCGTGTTGGCAGAAGGCTGATAGTGTATGGACTAGGCTTAACCTTAGAGTTTGGCAAATGTTGGGGAGAACTGCCTACCCTCGTCTACTGGAGGATTAACCTCCCTGTTAGCAGGCTTAAGAGCCACTTCAGGCAGCACACATCACAGGATCCCAGCCCCCAGCAGGCCATGCCAGAACCTAGATACTCACACTTCCTGTGTTTACCCAAGCTAAGATAGATAATCCTTCCTGGAACCTTTCATTCCAGTGACCACTGGCTTCTGATGGGAATCCCCTCCCCTGGGCTGCTGTAGGCATGCCCTGCTGCTCCTGTCTTCTCTTGGGGAAGGGAAGTGCTGGCGAATTAAACCCGGGCCTGGTGGATGTGTTTAGGCAAGTGTCCTACCACTGAGCCACACTCCCGGCTGTCCTGCTATTTCCTGCAGGGTGGCATAGTATCAGGTCTGGGCAACTCTGGACCAAGTATTCGTAGCTTTCTGCATCCACCTAAGCTCTCTGCTATGGACAGCAAGGCTGCTCCTTTCTTCTTTGAAACAATTTTGAATTCTAAAAATAAAGGATGCTTTTTTAAAAAACTAAGTTCTCATTGTTTTGAAAGCTTTGAAACTTCTGTGTGACAGTGTGGGGGAGGACATTTGCCATGCATTTGTCTAAAGCCACAGAATCTACCATCTCAAGAGTGATATTCATTGTAGACTCTGAGTAATGCCGTATTACCATAGGTTTGAGGACTGTACCAAACGGACCAGTCTAGGGGATGCAGGGAATACAGGGGTCTGCATATGGAATTCTACGCTTCCCTCCCCATTTTGCTGTGAGTCTAAAACTACTCCTAAAAGAGCAAGCTGCTGAATGAAGGGCATGGTATCATTGACATGGCAGCTTCTATCTGTGACAGACAAGAGAGCTGCTGGTCTTTCCTAAGCCTTCTCACCGGGCTACAGGCACAACCGTGAACCAGATGGACTTGGTCCTCTGGTTCCTCAGGATTCCTGCAACTGAAATGAAAGGGGGAAAAAAACTGAACTAAGTCATCCACCTAAGTACTTTATTCCACTCTGGTAGCATGAAAAGGGCATTCAGGGTGATTGCCAGGGAGCAGTTGGGACTGGCTCTTCCCTGGGCTGCTTGCTCGCCCTCCTCCTTGGACTTCTCACCCCATGCTGAGCAGTAGGTGCGCTGCATCTTGGACTCTCCCTTCTTCTGCCTCCAATCCTGTTAAAGGAAGCCTTGGACCTTTAATCCCAGATGGTTCAAGCGTCTCCAACAGGAGCATGATGGAGCTAACACCATGTGGGCCCAGGCCGAAGCCCTTCACATCAACAAGAGAAAAGTTCAAACTGTTTAGCAAGATGGTGCAGCCTCCCCGAGCTGCCCTTATGCTTTTCTCATCCCACCTCTTCAAACCAGTGAGGAAAAGCACAGAGGACCGGCAGAGCTGCTTCCTACTCTTCCCTCCTCGTGTTCAATTTCCTTGGGGGGTTCTGTTTTGTTTTTGAACCAGGGTCTCATATATCCTCAGACTCCCTATGCAGCTGAGCATGGCCTTGAGTTTCTAATCTTCCTGTCTCTACCTCCTAAGTGCTAGAAGTGAGGGATACATCAGCACACCCCACTGACTCGGTGCTGGGGATTGGAGCCAGGCTTCGTACATGCTAGGCGTACATTCTACCAACTGACTACCTCTTCAGCTTCCCTCTTCCTTTTCCCGAAATTGTCTCTTTACTCGGTGTGTCACAGAGAAAAGAGGGATGAGCAGATACATACATTGTCCCTTGAGAGCCTTTGTGTCAGGCTTGGTAATCATCTTTTGAGAAGAAAGTGTGGGGAATGGACACTTGCCTCCCACTTGCTAGGATTATGGGCCTTTACAGAGAGCGATACGCAGCCTTCTAAGAAAGCAGCAGTCGTCATGACCTCTGACTGGGCCACCATGCTTCTGGAGCTAGCAAAGACATCCAGAAGAATGGCAATTGCTGTGCTATTTAATACAGCATAACGCGACAGCTAACCCAAATGTCCCTCCAAGAATGGTTAAATAAATTACAGCCCCTCTGTAGAGTGAGAATGAGGTAGAACTGTCGCCTCTGGATGGAGAGAAGTGTGTGATAAAGGCAAGACACTAGCTGCAGATCATTCTCTCTAGAATGTTCTAGTTATCTAGAAAGGAGATGTTAAAATCGGTGTTTTACATATGCGTTTTCTGAAGTCTAGACAGTTAGCTGAGTGACTTATGAGACTTTGCCCACAGGGATTTAGGGAAAAGGATAATTTGTTCACTGCATGAGATACTTTCAGTAAGTTGACCATGAGTTATAATGAACAACTGTTGTGTGCATGTGCTCGTGGGGGTGACAGGTACGAGCAAGGGTGTATGCGAGTGTGCTGTGTGCACATGGCGGCTAGAAGTCAATGCGTGGCTTATTCCTTGGGCCCCATTCACCTTGTGTTTTGAGATAGGGTCTCTCCTTACACCCGCAGGATGACTGGCTGCAACCAGCCCCATGGATTCACCCATCTCCGCTTCTGACACTGGAATTGTAAGCATGTGCCACCAAGCCCAGCTTCACTTCAATGTTTTAGAAGTAAAGAGTGACATAGAAGGCACTGGAAAGGAAAACAAGGAAAGCAAGAACAACAAAATAAATTAAAAGAGCTTTTGGAGGTGGGGAGGTGCTGGGGGAAGGAATGAGAGTTCTGGATAGAAGAAGGGTGGATGGACGTGTTAATGCGGCTGTGCACATTTAACTTGCGGGGAAATGTATGTGTCAAAATATACCTAAAATAGAATAAAAAAGCGCCTAAGCCGTACATGGAGAAGCCATGCTGCTGTTTAATTCTGCAGTCTGAGTTCAACTCTGCTTCTAGCCAAGTGTGTACTTTTAAGTCTTACATGTTGTCTCTAACGACTTAACTTAAGAAAGCTAATGATTATTAGCTACCTGTGATATATCAAATCAAGTAAAGATATACATTATCCTTAATAAAAAAAAAAAACCTATTCAAATGAAACTTATCTCTATTTCATGAGAAATACCCCAGTCCTGAGATGTTAAACATTTGCCTGGCATTGTGCAGTTTTTCGGGAGATGGGCCCAGGATTTCTCTCAATTCTTGGTCTCTGGCGATTCTGCTTTCTATGATATTATCACAGATTCCTTTATGAAAATTTTGAGATTGGTACTATTATTTCCATTTAGCAGATGGGGGGGTGGAATTTTAAGTACCTTTTACCCAAGAGTTTGTTGTAGTATAAGGAAAAGAGGACCAAAGACTGGGAGTACACAACAGTGGTGGAGTACCTACCTCACATGCACAAGACCCTGACCCTTAGTCCCACCTCCAGCACGGGGGAGGGATAAACAGCCTCAAGTGGACATCTGCACTATTACCCACAGAGCAGACTATCTTCATGGTAACACTTTTTACAAAACTCATTTTTGAGCAGGGGAGGTCATTCAGTGAGTCAAGGTGCTTCCCACCAAGCCTGATGACCCAGTTCAGTCCCTGAACCCTACGAGCTCCTGTCTGACCTCCAAATGTGTGCCATGGTGTGCATACTCCCCGACACACACAAATAAGTAAATGTAATGCTTTTCTAAGAACCTGCTTCCAATATTATAACAGGAGAGGTTTGCTTAGGTTTGCAAGATCCAAAATATAATTTTGAAAAGTAAAAAGGGCCTAGCATGCACAAAGTCCTGGGTTTGATCCCCAGCACTACATAACCCACATGTGATGACAAACACCCTTACCCTCAGCAATCAGGAAGTGAAGGCAGGAGGATCTGGAATCACACACGGTGAGTACGTCAGTGTGAGCTGCATGGAAACCCTACCTCAAAAAAATAAAATAAAAAATGGAAGATTAGAAAGAAAGGAGAGAGGGAGGAGTGAAGAAAGGGAGGATGGGAAGGGGAGAGGGAAAGAGAGACCTACTTCCTGGATTAAGACTGTGTGCTCTGGAATCTAGTTTAGAGAATGCATCCTTACAACAACACATCACACAAAGTTTAGCTGTGTTTGTGGGATAGTCCATCAGCGTGTTCTCTCACCCCTCGGCACTATTGTCCTCATGAAACTTGCAACTTGCAGAGAAAAGGAGGGAGGCTCTGAAGCTGTGTAAATGAGCACCCTGTGCAGTGGAGCGTGTGGGTTGCGAGAAGGCAGTTAGAGCACCTGCCCTCTGCATTTTAGGATGAGCTTACTCATCCATGATGCTCCAGGGCAGGGGAGAGCTCTGCCGGATGACAGATGGGCCATCCTTCACAGGTGAGGCCTGAGCCGTTGACCCATCATCTGGAGGGCATGACATTGAATTGCCAGGCAGCGGGGTTGATGGATTTGCACTGGTCTCTATATGCTCCCCGCTCCTTTGTCCCACAGTGAGCGATGGCAAGTATTTGAGGGCATTGGAATTCAAGAGGTGGTATTGTCATGATATACGAGATTAGCAATTGCCTGTGCAACCTTAGAGCAAGGACAAAGAGCAGGATCCTGTGCAAACATGAACCCAGTGAATGTGTGACCCATTTTCGCTCTGGCTTTGTACAATTGAGTGACGAGATAAGAAACTATGTGGAGCTGTTTTCAATGTCAGCAACAGCTCACGCTTCCATAAATAGGACGAAACAGAGAGCTCAAGCAGAGTGCCCTGAGCCTGGTGTGAGACAAGCTCTTTTTACAGTAGGTGTTAGATTTATATGTCTCTGTCTGTGTGCTTTATAACAAGGCCATCCTGCCAGCATGCCCTTAGAATGGGACAGAGGCAATATTTCCTTCTGGTGGGAGGCAGGGATATGGGGGGGAGGGAGAGGCAGCCTTATTATGCAAAGAAGCTATAAGAAAGATGTCCCTCCCCATGCTACCTGCAAGAGGACCTTAGAGAAGATGAGTAGTGAAGGAGGTCATGCAAGAGGCTAGGTGCCATTATCTAATAAAACCTGATTACAAGCAACAGGTAAGCTAGCATATAAACTACCTTGAAGTCATCAGGAAGCTCCAAAAGAAAAAAAAAAAAAGCTGCATCAGATTGCAAATGATACGACTTTCCTCTAATGATAGATATTAATTATACAGGGAAGATTGCAATAGGATCATAAAATGGGTGTTTGCATCTTCATTATTCAGTATTTCATGCCGTGATGATGAAGCCATAATGACAGAATAGCAAACAAGCTTTTTATTTATATATTTGCTGAGACTTTGAAAGTCAAAGTTTGGAGGAAGCTGTTAAAAGGCACACAGAAGCACTTGGAAGGGGTGAACAGAGATCTCAGGAATGGGAAGAATAAGAAAGGTCAGCCAATAGATGGTGGGAGAGATGTGTGTTTCCCTTTGACAAACACACCCTTAAGACAAAGTTAAGAAAAAAGAAATCTCACCACTGAGTGATGGCAGCAGGTTGTTGATGTGTTAAAAAGCCCAGATCCTATGAGACAATACCTTCTCCCCGTGACACGGAAAGGAGCTCTTGTGCCATCCACAGAGCGGCACCTGTTACTTTTATCATTGCCAAATGTTCCGTGGGCTCATGAGGCCCTGGTGCAGGTCAGGACCAGGCTGTGGGAGATGAAGAGTAGGTGGAAAGGCTCCCAGACTGAGATCACCTGCAAGCAGAGAAGCAAGGCCGGAAGGAGTGGGCAGAGGGGCAGGCTAGAGTGGTGCCTGAACATACAATGCAAAGGAACCTGCTCCTAGGAGGGTGAAGATCTTTATCATAATCTATTGAATAGCTTGTCAAAGAGTAGGGCAAATCGGGAGAGGAGACAGCAAGAGGCAGGCAGCGATCTGACTTGCTGGAATCCTATAATTACCCTCTCAGAAGAAACTGTGCTCTGGTTAACCAATCCCTCCTCCAGCCAGTCTGCCTCCTGTCAGCCCTATCAGCATGTCTTGCAGTGTTTCTCCTAACTTGGATGTTTTTGTAGGTTGGGTTTGTAAATCTTGATTGCTTGTAACTGTTTCTCTCAGTCACAATGGACTCCTGCTAATGAAGAAAGCAAATATCTTTCCTATTTCAAAATAAAAAATAAAAATAAGGTGGCCTACACTGCATTTTTCTTCCAATGCGCTCTCTGGAGACAGAGGCAACGGAATAAGATTGTTTAGGAGTTTTGGTATTTGAGACTCCAGTCTCACTGCTTTGTTCTGTCTGTCAATATGAATATAGAGAACCAATCTGAAATAGTGACAATCTTCTAGGGGTAGGGGGTGCAAAGGAGCACCTTAAAAAAAATCTACAGTGAAGTTAATAATTAAAAAGAGTTGAAGAGGGCTAAAGGGGCAGCTTGGAGATGGGCACTTTTGTGGAATGTACAGGGCATCAGGTTTCATCCTCATCATTGCAGAAAGAGGAAGGAAGGAAGGAAGGAAGGAAGGAAGGAAGGAAGGAAGGAAGGAAGGAAGGAAGGAAGGAAGGAAGGAAGG
>NW_026596069.1:14513224-14541292 GCF_907164565.1 Psammomys obesus
AGGAAGGAAGGAAGGAAGGAAGGAAGGAAGGAAGGAAGGAAGGAAGGGTGAAAGAAGGAAGGAAGAAGGGGAAAAAGGAAGGAAGGAAACACTGTTCAACTTACCAAACAGCACCTCATTTTGCCAATTAATTACTGAAAGCCTAAGTTTCAAAGGGAAAGTTTAAGCCCTTTTATCAGGACCCACCAGGAATTAAGCCAGGTTTATCAGGTTAGCTAGAGTAATTTGCTGACTCACAACCATACTCTTTGTTTATTGAATATACATGTTGCGGTGTGCCGAGGTTGCACCTATACTGCATTGTAATCAACTTTGTTTCTGGAACTTAGGCTACTGTATCCCAAGGAGCAAAGTCACTCTGTTTCTCTCACCTTTGGCTGAGAAGGCTGGATTGAAAGGCTGACTCGTGCCCTGGAACATCTGTTTTCCCATCATAGGGAGTAGGTTCACAAGGACAGGTGTTGAGTTGACTCAGCGTGCTGGTATCTCCTGAGTAGGAAGAACAAGTGACAGGAAGCATGCTTGCTCTATCTTCACACTCACACATCCAAAACCAATTCGTCCACATCACTGATAAACTGCTTCTTCTCTATGGGAATTCCCTAGTCACCCAGTGGTACATCCAGATACTAGAAGGCTCCTCCAACAGTTACAGGTTCTCCTGAGTGACTGCAGATAGGAGCAGCTAAGAAGGGAAACTGAGGCTCAGTCTCTTTTTCCCAATGCATTTGTTCCATGAAAACTTATGACACGTGAAGTAACTAAAAACTAAATGGTTCATGGGGCTTGGCTACAGCTCTGTTAGTAGAGTGTCTGCTCAGCAACAGGGCCCTGGGTTTGATCCACCAATTGCGTAACCCAGGTGAAGGGGCACGAATGTTTAATCTCAGCATTCTGGGGGTGAAGGCATTCCCAGTTGCATAACCAGCCAGCTTGAAACCAGCCTGGATATGTGAGGTCTTGTCTCAAAACAATACCTACAGTATGTCTGTCTGTCTGTCTCATTTATGGAAAATAAAGTTAGCTACAGAGTAAAGAAGATTGCTTTCCTAGGCAAAGACTTGAGAATGGGTTTAAGGGTACAGTATTGACGTAGTAATTGCTTTTAATGTAAGATGTTTAATGCTCATGTTTTCAATGCTCTGGCTCCAGATCATGGCTCTTTTGAAGGTTGTGGCTATCTTAGGAGTAAGATCCAGATGATAGACATCAGTTACTAGGTGTATATATCACCACTGGTTCTGACCTGAGCTTTCCACTTTCTTGCCCACAGGGATGTGAAGAGGTCCCTTCACACATTCCCACCGTCATGAACGTCTCCATGCTTCCCTACCATGACAGGCGGACCATCTCCTGCAACTATGAGCCAAAGTAAATCTTTACTCCTTTAAGGTTGCTTTAGCGGGGCTTTTGGCCACCACAGTGCAAAAATGACTAATACAGACAGAAAGAGAGTGAACAGGGCTGAGGACCTGGGAAGGCACTATGCCATTAAGATAATCTTTGGGGGTTTGCGTGGAAAGGAGGAAATAGTAGCAGTTTGTTTTGAAAACAAACCACACTTATCTTTCAAGAAATACTTGCCAAAATTCTGTAATGAGGCATTTGCTAAGAACCAAGGTAAAAAGTGTGATAATGGGCTTCCTAGCATGGTAGTCTCCGCAGAACAGTGGCATTGGTGACATCTGGGCATCATTGGCAATGAATCACCTTAGGACCCACTTTAAAACGAATGAGTCAGATGATGCACTTTAATAAAATCTTTTTATTAAGATGAAAAAGGCCTTCTCCATGAGCCTTAAGCCGGAGTGCTGATGTCATCTGTTATTCATTTTGGAGGAGCCTGAGGTCTTGTGAATGAGATGAACAAGCAAATCAGTAAATGTCATGTAGTATGATACATGCCAAGAGAGGTAAAGACAGGGTAGCTTGATGAGGTAAGCAAATCAGATGCGGCAAAGATGGCAGGAGTGGGAAGAAGGGTGAGGATACACAATGGTGTCTTAAGAATAGCTGTGTGACAATAGCCATGTGGAGACTGTGGGAAGGTGTTTATCAGAAACCAAAGGAATATGAGTATGTCTCCACTGTCCTGGATGCTAAGCACTGTTAGTTTAAGTGTGGCTTAGTCCTTTATCATCACTTTATTTCTACTCTTATCTAGCCTGATATTCTACTTGATTGTGGTGTTTGAATAAGAATGACCCCCGAAGACCTACATGTTTTAATGCTTAGGGAGTGGCAATGAGGGGTGTGACTTTGAGTAGGTGTGGCCTTGTTGGGCAATGTGTCACTGGAGGTGGGCTTCAGGGTTTCAGAAGCTCCATCCAAACCCGGGTCCTGACTCTCTTTTCCTGCTGCCAGAGGATTTGGGATGTAGAACTCTCAGATACACTCCAGTACCATTTCTGCCTATGTGCTACCATGCTCCCTGCCATGATTATAACAGATTAAACCTCTGGACTGTATGCCAGTCCCAATTAAATTATAAGCATTGTGTCTCTTGACAGCAATAGAAATCTTAACTAAGTCGGTCTTCTATGTGCTTAAAATTCTTAAAGTTCTCCATTGCTGCTTAATGCGGTGGCAAGGATTCATAATGTCCAGCTGGGCTTAGTGGTGTATGCCTTTAATCCCAGCACTTAGGGAGGCAGAAGCAGGTGAATCTCTGTGAGTTCAAAGCCAGCCTGGTCTACAAAGCAAGTCTGGGACACCCAAGGCTATACAGAGAAACCCTGTCTTAAAAAAAAATGGATTCATAATGCCCTGGTGAGCTCCTTTTGTAACCCCTTCCTAACGCTCTCTGGTCTCCTTCAGTCTACCAGCAGGGCCTTTCGTCAGGCCCTTATACTCCTCATGCTTTCTCCTGCCATAGGCAATGTAAACTTGTAGTTTTCTAAGGTATTCCCACCCTGAGACCCCAAGTGACTTCATACTAGAACATGCCTGCACTTCCTGAGTCACATCTCCCTTGGGAAGGGTTGCCTGGTGGCCCTTTTCATACCTGTACTGCTGCATCACCACATACATTGGGTTATCCACAAGTTAATCATCAGTTTTCACCAAGTGCAAAGCACCTAGCGTGTTTTTATCTTACCTCCATTTCCTCAGAGGATAATTCTGGTCCATATTACCAATCTATAAGTATTTGTTGATCAGTGAATTTTTTCTATGGAGTATGTCTAGATATAAATGCTAGTAATCATATTTCTGACAAAAATCAGTAACATGAAATACTTTGGAGAAATTGAGTAGGTCAGAGGTAATTAGATGGTCATGGATCTTGTGATAAGCTCACTGTTGTGGTTTAAATAGGAAATGGCTCCCATTGGCTATGTCTTTGAACACTTGGTTCACAGACTATGACACTATTTTAGGTGGTTATGACTTTTAGGAGGTGGAGCTTTGCTGGCAGAAGAAGGTCAGTTGGGGTGGGCCTTCAGGTTTGGTAGCCTGGTCTTGTTTCCCATTTGCTCTCTGCTTCCTGAGTGTGACTATGTGACTGGCTGCCTTACGCCCTACACCATGCCTCTCCTATCTTGGTGGACTGTTTCCTTCCAACCATAAGCCAAACTGAATCCCTTCTCCCTTAAGAATCCTGCTTCTTGTGTGGTGTTTGATCACCGAGATGAGAAAATAGCTAACAAATCCCTCATGGTGGCTAAGCAGTTTCAGTAGAAAAATCACCAAAGAGATTCCTTAAACAGTGATTAAATGGAGATAAAAATGTAGACAATGAGATTATGAGTGGAGGGGAAATGAAGATTAAAAGAGATGCTGACAGGAGGCACAAAAGTCCATGAAAGGGCTCCCTGACGAGAAAAGAAGAACTATGCAAGTTTCTTTGGATCAAAATAGCAAGAACAGAACACAAAACTGAAGGAGAAGGAGAAAGGCGCAACATTTAATTGCTGCAGTGAGGAGCCAGGAAAAGAAGAGAATTGACATACATGGAGAAATCGCCTCTGAAAACCTAAACAAACAGCACATCTTGCTTTAAAATGAGTAAGGGTGAGACAACAGTGGTCCCAGATTTGCAGTGTTTTAGGTGCAGTATATATTTTATAATTCACAATAATTCTACCATGTCAGTGTAATTGGCTGGGTTTTACACAAAACAAACTGGGCACATGCATCCATGTTTATTTTTACTGGCTTCTTCAGGGCAATCAAATCCATTCTAACTGGATTTCACAGATAAATCATGTTTGAGCAAAGCGCTGCCTCAAGCCTTAATTATAACACAACAGTACCTTCCTAGTTGTTCCTCTACTTCAGAGATGAAGGTGTTCAAATATGAAGCTTGATCACAGCAGTAGAGGTATTTCAGTTGAGAAGGGTTTCCTGAGCAGCCCTTACTAGTCCCACTAGCTCTTGGGAACTGAGCCAGTTCCCATGGTGATCATGGGTCTTGATCACCATGCATATCGCAGACATAAATAAAACTGATGACTATATTATGACTATATCATGACTAGATTATGACCAGCCACATGAAATGTTTCCATCTTAATGGATGTTAACAGATCGCAAAGCCCTTTCTTTGGACTAGCAGCTTTCTGCAATTATTACTTCCATTATTCCTCAAATCCCCAACATTCTGAAGTCCCCATCCTATTTCTTTCTTTCTTTCTTTCTTTTTTTTTTTTTTTTTTTTTTTTTTTTTTGCTTTGAGCCAGGGTCTCAAATACTCAAGATTAACCACCAGCTCACTATGTGGCCAAGAATTCCCTTGAACTTCTGATCCTTCTGCTTCAACCTCCTGAGTGCTGGGATTACAAGCAGGTGCTGCCATCCCTAGTGTGTGTGGATGGAACCTAGAGTTTCATGCGTGCTATTCTGAAACTCTACTAAGATGCATTCCAAGATCAGAAGCCATTCAGTCCTAAAGCATTATCTGCTTGGTATTTTATTTTACCTAATAAATATGGTAGCAGACACACTCAGAGGGGCCCGCATGTTGGTCTCTGGGATGGGAATGTGCTCTTAGGGGACATGACAGCTGTTAAACTAAAGATCTGAAGATGACTAGATTGTCCTAAATTAGCTGATTGTCCCAAATTGCTCTGCCGAAGACAGGGTACTCTCATGGATACTTTTTAATGGAGGAAGAAAGGAGGATAGAGTTGGAGAGGTTTGGGGTACTGAGCCAGCTTGACAACTGGAATCAGACAGCCTGCAGAAGAGGCACAGCCTCCCTATGCCTTGATGAACCCAGTGAGGCATGTTTCAGGACCTCTGCCCTCCAGAAGGGTGAAATCAAAAGCTTGTGTTGGAAAAAGCCAATACATTTGTGTTGATTTGATGCAACACAGTAGGAAATGAATGCGAACACCTTCGACTCTGTGTCTCTTGCACTGCCATCTTGTTGGGGACACATGAATGCCACTCAAGATGGACCTTATACCAGTGACATCATGTTCTTTGCCAAAAGTTCTCAGTCAGGCATGATGGTGCTCAACTGCAATCCCAGTATTTGAAAGACAGAGATCAGGGAGTGTGAAATTCAAGGTCATCCTTGCCTGTGTAGTAAGTTCAAAGTCAGCCTGGAGCTACATAAGAACCAGTCTCAAACAACTAAAAACAGGGAGCTGGGGAGATGGCTTAGTAGTTAAGAGTGCCCAGTGCTCTTACAGAAGAGCAGATTTTGGTCTCCAGCATGCAGTAGGAAGCCTGACAACCACCAACCACCTGGGACTCCAGTTCCAAGGGAGCCACTACCCTTGTCTGGCATATGCTTTCACAACCTCTCTCTCTCTCTCTCTCTCTCTCTCACACACACACACACACACACAGAGAGAGAGAGAGAGAGAGAGAGAGAGAGACCCACATCATTAAAAATAAAATAAATCCTTTTAGACAATTAAATAAAACCAAAGCAATCAAACAAAAAGCTCCCATCAAATGGCTTTAGAATTTTCTTCTCTGCTCTGATTCTCGACTGTAGATGCATCAGACTCACCTTCAGGGCTTGTTAAGACCAAGAGCATTTTCTTTTTTACATTCTGACTTTCCATTTTAATAGTAGTGCCTTTTTTTGTTTTCAGGCCTCTTCTAAATGTTACAAGGTCAAAAGAGAAGAATTAAAGGGCTGGTTTAACTTTACAGTTTATTCAGCATTCCAGACTGGATACTCATTTTCCAAAGTTAGTGGATGTAAATTATATATTTTCATACATCTTTGCAGAAGGAAGTCAATAGTCAACAAGACAATATGCAGATTTATTAATGTTTCAGAAAAGGTAGAGCTAATTAAGCCTTTGGGAAGATATGTTCCTGTTTCTGTCAGCTTCAAGAACAAATTTGCCATGGAACAAATGATAACTAATGTTCTTTGTCATACAGTAGGGGAACAATGGCTGTCGGTGGTTAAAATGCAGTAGCAGAGAGGATTTTGAACAATAACGACACACAGCAATGATATGTCTCTGAGGTGATACCATGCCAACTTTCCTGCTGTCACCATTACATTCCATGTATTAAAATATTTCACCATGCCTGATAAATACACCCAATAATGTGCCTATCTAAATAAAAAAGAAACTGACTCACCTCATTGTCTATCAGATCATAAAACAAGCCTTGTTAGGCAACACCATTCTACAATGTCATTTAAGGCGACTCTTGGCTTCTCTGCTGTGTATTACAAGACTGCAGAGACTGAAACCCCTCTACTGCATTGATGCAGTATAAGCAAAGAGGTTGCTGTGAGAGTGAAAGCAATCCACTTTCCCTCACCTTAGAAAGAAAAGCA
Source organism: Psammomys obesus (assembly GCF_907164565.1). Classification (NCBI taxonomy): domain Eukaryota; kingdom Metazoa; phylum Chordata; class Mammalia; order Rodentia; family Muridae; genus Psammomys; species Psammomys obesus. Next base: position 14,519,979 of record NW_026596069.1, read on the forward strand.
TCCTTATTTTTGCCATCTGTTCTTTCTCAGCACTACTTCTGAATCAGGCTTTCCCAGATGTTAGTTTTCAGCTCCATGGCCAGATGCTAGTTTTTGGCTCTGTGGTGGATAGTTTTAGCTGTCAACTCAACACGATCTAGAATCACCTGGAAAGAGTCTCAGTGATGAGTCGTCTAGATCAGGTTGACCAGTGAGCATGTCTGTAGGGCTTGATCTTCATTACCTTAATGGATGTGGGAACACTCAGACTGAAACTGGGCAGCACCATTCTGTTTTGGTACCTTGGATGGTATAAGCATAATGAAAGCCAGGTAAGTTTATGCATGCATTGATTTCTCTTTGCTCTTGACTGTGGATATGATGTAACTAGCGATCTCAAGCTCATGCCACTGTGACACCTCCCAGAGCTAAAATAACCTCCTTGTCTTCTAACTTGTTTTCTGTCAGGGTATTTCATCACAGCAATAGAGATGAAACTAGAACAATCTCCATGGCTTGTTAAAAGCTACTGTTAAACCCAGTCCACTGAGATTTTGTTCTTTTGGTGGCAGGTAATTTTCACTTTTAATTTTAGATTTTGTTTTGTTTTGTTTGTTTGTTTCTTTGTTTGTTTGTTTTGAGACAGTCTTGCTAAGCATCTCAAGCCAACCTGAAATTCTGCAGCTGCAGTCTCCTTATGCTGGGATTATAACCACCATGCTCAGTTGCCCACAGAGCTCCTGATGGTGCCAGTTTGATGTGGGGGAATTATTTGTAATTCTCATGAATTCCAAGGTGATGATGAGGCCATTGACATGGGGCTGTACTCTGATAGGCTGTGTTCTCAATCAAGTCCAAGTGACCAACTGAAATTGCTGTAGATGTGCACTGTAACAACCACTACACCCAAGGTGAGCAATGAGCAACTGGCTCGATTTCCTCTCCAGAAAAACAGCCTAACATGGCTCACTCTGCAGACTGATATTGCTTTAACCCATTTTACTGCCGTTCTCTGCATTCTCTGGACACAAAGAAACCACTCTGAAAGTACAAACCTTGAAATTGGGCCTCTATGTACATAGGCGCCTAACAGACAGGAGGTCCTGAAGAGCTCTCAGACAACCCAAAGATTGTGCTTATGGAGCTGTGCTAGACTACTTAGCTCACAGAGCGAAAGAGAATCACTGTTTAGACCCTCTGTTTCCTTAACAACAATATAAAGCAAGGAGTCTACTTCGCTCCCAATATTTTATATTCACAACAAAGAATTGTTAAAAACCTACCTTCCCAAGCCACACTTTAAAAACTAAGGTTAAAAAAATCACACAAAAGGAAGCAAATCTGTTTTTAACTGATCATCTAATGAAATAGACCTCCTCCAGCAACTAATAAAGCATGTCTTTTAACATTAGTAAATTCAAAAGATGCCTCTTTAATACAATGGAGAAGTGTATATTGGTCCTCAGCTCATTAGTTTTAGTATGCCCTATTAAAATATCTTACTTGCATTTTTGTATCTGCCAAGATGTCAGTTCTGACATGACTCTCTTCAGGCGAAATGTGGTTGGCCTTCCCTCGTTTTTCGCTGACACAGAAAATGAACAATTTCCTAACATCATTTAGGATAATGCTATTTGAATCATAGCAAGTTCAAGTATAAATGAGGTGCACATGCTAAGTCATCTGCAGAAAGGTACAATTTTACAACTGGCTGAATTAGTTCAGGGCATGAAAATTTAGCAGTCAGACTAGCCAATTCTAAGAGTACATCTGACTGATTAAAAAAGAAAAGAAAGAGAAAAAAAGAAACAAAAATTTGTAATACATAAAAATGGCCATCTTTCGCATCCTCATTTCCATTTGCATATAACGCTTGACTTTAATCTAATGTATGTGCAAGTTGTTTCCTGCAGTGTTAAGCATTAACTATAAAGCACCCTTATCTAAGTGTATTTGATGATTTGGGTTGGCCATTAAAATATTTAAATTGAGCACTTAAGTACAGTTTAGAAAATTATATTCTCTACATTTGAAATAACCGTAAATAAAACTCTCTTTAAATTATTATGGAAGAATAATGCTAAGTGAAAAAAGCAGAATACAAAATTGAATCTACACTGTAATTGCAACTATATAAAATTGGTTATGCATGCAAACAAGATTGGAGGAAACAGGGAAATGTAAGTGATTTAAGGAAGTACATTGAAGAGTTGCTTTTAAAAACCGCATTCTCTTTACACTTCTTCTTGTACAATTTCCAAAAATATTTAAACTGCTTTAGGGAAGAAGTTGTATGTTCTCTTAAATTGAACGTTTTCCTATCATTGGTGATAATTTAAGTTATATAAACATAGAAGAGATAGTTTGAGTATAAGGCAGTGCAGTTGCTGTCTCCTTTCATTCAAGAACTGTGTTTTAAAGCTCATGTGAGTACACACATTAATGCATGTTTCCATACACTCTTATTGCCATTCATCACTGACATTACAATCATCAAAAATACTCGTCTTCTAACCAGAAGTAATCATGGAATCATAATAAAGACAAATGAACTAAATTACTGATGAAGTTGAAAGTTGCAGTATTTTGATGAAACAGCCAGCAGGAATTGTCAGACTAATTAACTCAGGGTCAAGCTGTTGCTGAACCAAATGCCAGAACGATCAAAATCCAATACAAGCTATGCCCCGTTACTCCACTAAGACTACGTATTTGTACTTAAGAGTAATGATCTGATATGTTAAGAAAGTTCAGCTCAGTAAAAATAACTGCTGGTGAGAACTATTTGTGCCAGGGCTGTTGTCAGCAAATCGCTCAAGTTCTCACAGTCAAGTTCAGCCCTTTCAGTTCCGAGAGTGAGGGGTTCCGAACATCTCCCTAGGTACCTCACACCTCGTAGGCCTGCGGAGGAGCTGTAGTTTAATATTCACATTCTCAACCATATCGCTATGTGGTGAGAAGCAAGGATGATCCGAGGCACTGAGGGTAACAGAACACACCTTTAAACACTCAGAATTAAGGCACTGAGGAGATAACTCAGTTGGCAAAGTGATTGCTGCGCAAGCACAAAGACTGCAGTTTTACCGCCCAGAACCCACATAAAAAGCCAGGCCCTGCGGTGCGTTTTGGCATCCCCAGCACTAGAGAGGTGGAGGCAGGTGCTTCCCTGATGCCCACTGGCCAGCCAGCATGGCCTGCTAGGAAGGTTCCAGGCCAGTGACAAGGTGGGGGGGGGGGGAAGGCGGGCGGGAGTGGATAGAGCCAGCCCAGATTATGTTCTGTCCTTCACAGACTTGGGGTGTGTGCGTTCTCATGCACACTCAGGAACGAACACGCACAAGCAATATAGTGTAATTTAAGACATTTTTAAAAAGAGTTTCAAAACTTACCTGGTGTTGTGGCTGAATCTTGGCCCTCCTCCACCCAAAAAGATGGATTGAAATTTGAACCGGCATGCTGTTAGAAGAAATGTCACAGCAAGGGTAATTAGTTAAAATGAGGGAGTTGGGGCAGTCCCGATCACCCAGGACAGCTGGTGCTTTATAAAATGGGGAAATTTGGGTACAGAACCTGATACAGTGACACCAGCATATTAAAACAACAACAAAAAACAACAAAGCAGAGACTGGGTTGAACTTCAAAACCCAATGATGACAAAGATTGCCAGAAACTGTAGTAAGATGAGGGGAAGCCTGGAGGTGGACTCTGTTCTCAGGCCTCCAAAGGAACCAACCTGGCAGCCACCTTGTTGTGAAAATTGTAGCCTCCAGTACTGGGGCCAATGGACAATTAAGCCTTTGCTACAATTCTTCAGCTTTTAGACATTTTGTTACATCAGCCTAGAAACTTAAGACAGCCAGGGCATAAAACATTCTCTTTAAACCTAGGTATAAGCAAACAAGAGTGCACAAGAGTGCTCACTTGACATTGAGCACAGGTGGACAATGGAAACTTCTAGTGTTCCTACTTGGGGGGTCATTGACCTCTGACAGCTTGTCTGCTCTCCCCAGAGAGCTCCTCACAAATCCAGTGAGGGCTGTGGTGATTGCAACTTGAGTTTCTTCTCACCCCAGCTCTCACTCATAGGAAACGTAGCTGAGGATAGTTTCCGCACCTCCTCATTCTCCCTTCATTCAGGAACGTAATGTCCAGTCACAAGACACACTGCGTTGACGATCTCATTTTCTTTCTAGCCCCCTTAATGCACACAAATCTGTTATTTCAAAAATATCTGGAACAAGAGAGTCAAGAGTGCTGACTAAGGACCTACTGCCCAAATAGGGAATCACTAGCCAGGTCCCAAAGTGATGCGGACTGTACTGTATTGAAGAGACTTTGCTCAATTCTTCTTAGGCATAGAATCAAAGCCGTTTAAGCAAATGGTTCCATTCCCTTTTGCCTTAGACTCTTCTAGATTGCAGTATTTGAGGAGATGTGTCTGTCCAAATGCTTCTTGCCTTCCCAGAACCATGCCAGAATTCTTAGGCTGATGGCCCTCCCGGCACAGCAGAAAGCCATTAGCAGAAGAAGACATTCCGGGGGGTGGGGGGAGGGCAATCCAGAGAGGGAAGTCTGCCACAGGGAGTTGACATCTATGACCTTGACATACATTCGGACAGAAGCTGAGGAAGATTAGCAGCGTATGCACCCGTGGGGCCCAGTGTGTCGCTCTCCCCTTCCAGGTCTCCACTGAGCTTAATAGCCAGCCTTGAGACCCACTGCTTCTGTTGAGACCCTCTCAGGTGAAGAGCAGGGGACAGCATGCAAAAGCAGTTCTCCGAAATCTTTGCCCCTACCCCTGTATTTCCACCCTGGAGCATGGGTTGGAGTTTCAGCCCCTCTAGTTTCCTCTCAGGCCTTCTTCCTTCCATCTTCATCCTCCATCTTCACTGACATTTCTTCTCATGCTTATCACTCCAGACCTTCAAGCTTCTCCACCCTTCCCTCCTACTCTTGTCATCATAGATAGGAATTCTGTTGTTACTCCAGTAGGTGTTAATTCATTTCTCAAGCCATCCCTGATCCCTTGAATCTGGGTTCAGTAACTCCAAAATTTTGTTCTCAGAATATTTGTTTGTATATATCACTGCCATGATTACCATCACATTATAAGTCTGTTCAGGGTAAATAAGTATCCTTCTCTTGTTTCTAAGGGATATTGGAACACACCCATCCCTGAACTGTCCTAACATAAAGGATGTAGACAATAAATACTTAACTGAAGACATAGTAATGAAGACATAATACGAGAAGAATGTGTGTGTGCATACAGCTTCATCGATGGGTACACACTGGCCAAGCATCTACCACGTGCTCAGTATATAAAAAGCAATTCAATTATATTCTTTTATTCTCTGTAGAAGTGCTTTTCTCATGTAAAAACTTTGACCTTTGCAAATATTTAGCACAAGACTATTTTATAGCAGTTAAAATAAAACTTAAAATATTCCCCTACAATCAGCTGTGCATTAGCATGCACTAACCTAATTAAAAAGCAAGAACTGTAACAGAAGAAAGGAGATGGGCCATACATGGATTGCAAAGAAATAAAAAGAACTAAAGTCTTAAAATGAAAAGGAGACATTCTATCCCATAAAGGTCAAATGAACATTGTCAAACTAGTTTTTCCACTTGGGGTCCTACTTATGAGACTGGCAATGTATCATTTTAAAAACCACATATAAATATATTTTTTCTTAATAAAGACAAACGCCTTTGTAAGTAATTATATTCTTTTGTCAGATTGTCACCTTCGAACAGGCCAAGAGCAAAGTGTCTTGCTGGTAACATGCATCCCTGGTCCTCAGTAGCTAGAATGGGCTCCTCCACGCACTTATTCTGAACATTTAACCATTTTGCTATCTGAGTTAAGTTATTTCAGACTAAAAGGGGAACTGAGGCTGATTTTTCATTAAATTAAAAAAAAGAAGTGAATATCTGAGAACAAACGCCTTCCTCTTTAAATATAAAACCAAAGAGCTGGGGATATAGCTCAGGAGGTAGAGTGTCTACTTGAGTTTGATTTCTGGCACCACATAAAACCAGGCATGGCACCACAGGCCTGTGATTGATACCAGGCCAGGATCCAGGGTACCTTGTCTTAAAAATAAAGTGTACGAAACAAAGGATGTGAGAGGAAGGGAAGGAGAAAAGGAGGGAAGGAGTTAGGGAAGGACAGAGACAGAGAAAGAGAGAAAGCACGAATAAACCAGAACTGTCCGGGGGCTTGAGACTTCATTGAAGGATTCAACCAGCACTAAATTGAATCTATTTGTGTCCAGAATCATGGCTCTCGTAATTATGTTCATACACCTAGTACAAAGTCTACTGCAAAATAAGACAAGTCCACATCTGCATCACTTTTATAAATGGATAACGCACTCTTTCCAAGTTATCCCCTTGATTCACTAGAAATCACCTCTACATTAAAACAACAGTCTAAAGAAGATTTCAGAAGGCAACAGATATTCCATGTTCTATAAATGTTTGTTGTTTGTCTGAGGGTTTCTACTGCTGGGAAGAGACACCATGACCATGGCAACTCTTTAAAAAAAAAACAACAAACATTTAATTGGGGCAGACTTAACAGTTCAGAGGTTTAGTCCATTTTCATTGGGGTGGGAAGCATGGTAGCATGCAGGCAGACATGGTGCTTGGGAAATAGCTAAGAGTTCTACATCTGGATCCGCAGGCAGCACAAAGAGAGACACTCTGGGTCTAGCTTGAGCTTCCGGAACCTTAAGGCCCATCCCAAGGGCACACTTCCTCCAAGGCCACACCTACTCCAGCAAAGTCATACCTCCTAATAGTTCCTCTCCCTAACAGCCTATGGGAGACATTTTCATCTAAACCACGGCATTCTTCTAGCCTTGAGAACGGCAATAATAATAGTAATAGTAAATTAATCTACAATTTGTATAACTTCTTTCTAGTACATGAGTAACAAACAGAGGGAAGCTGGGTAGGAAAACATTCATTCCTCCTCTAGATGAGGATATTTTGATAAATGATAATGTGAGAAATCCTCTCTACATTCTCCTAAATTAAAGTCCGTTCCTTCTTACAGGTGGGCCTGGCCTTGTTGGTTTATGCTGTATAAGCAGTCACTCCTCTCTGTTTTATCAACCACTTGTCTTCCAGGATTGCTGCTACAGGTATTCTTAGTTGTAAAGAACTGCAAAGATACAGTCGATGGCATTTAAGACTTTAAATACTTTATGAAGATGTACAAAGCAAGCGGAAATAACACAGACAGTGGAAACAGAAAATTTCAAACTGGTCTCCGATTCCCCTGTATACTCTTAATATTGTGAGGGACCGACATGAAATGGTAAATTTCAACCCACAAGCACACATCCCATCAGTCCTGTCACCACATGCCATGTGACCTCGAGAAAGACGGCAGTGGAAACATCAATGGAGTCTTCAAACTGTCACGAAAATTATTTTGACTTCATAAGCTCATTAAAGGGATCATTGGGATGCTCACGGGTCCCCAGACCCACATCCTGAGAACTCTCTGTGAAAGAATACAGATGTATTCCTCATCAACATAGCTCTAAAAAAAGCTTTGGAAGACAAGGGCGTGAATTTCCCAGACAGTGAAAGAAATCATGGGGAGCAAAGCCAGAAAGCAGAAGCATATAGGGAGCTGCTATTTAAAGTGATGCTGAGCAGCCATAGTGATCTGCCAATCACCTTCCTGGTTTCGGAGCCATGTAACACAGCTTTTCTCCATGGCTTATAACTGAAATAATAGTATAGACACAAAATTTCATTTCACATCCCGGAGAAGTGAAATCTTGTGTCTATACATAAAATTTCATGTACAGAATTGTTCATGGCACTTTTCTTTGTTATTTATCAAAAATTGGAACAACCAAACTGTCCTCTCATGGGCTCAATAACCATGGGATATTACATGGAAATGAAAAAGGAAGAAAGCGCTCATACATACAAGTAAACTGGATCTCCAGGTTAAAACAACACTATTCAACCTCAGAGGGTTAATGCTACATGATTCCATTCATGTAACCCTCTCAAAACAATAACGTGAACAAAAGAGATTAGTGGCTGTGAGCGTTCAAGGTGCTTGGCAAAGGAGGAAGTAGGGAGGCAAACGTGGTTACAGGGGGCAGCAGGAGTGATCCTGCTGTAACTGGCTGCCTGCTGCTGTGATGAGCACTGTGACCAAAAGCATCTTGAGGAGGGAAGGGTTTGTTTGGCTTACATTTCTGGGTGGAGGCCATCATGGGGGAAGTCTGAACACGAACTCAAACAGGAAGTAAGTTAGAGACCACAGGGGAACGTTGCTTACCACTGACCTGTCCTGGCATTCTGCTCAGCTGTCTTTAATAGATGGCTCCAAGGAATGTAGACTGGGCCCTCCTAAATCAGTTAGCAATCAAGAAAATGCCCCACAGACATTCCCATGGGCCAATCTGATTGAGGTAGTTCTTCACCCGAGGCTCCCTCCTCCCAGGTATATCAAATTGAGAACACAAAACTATCCAGAACAAATAGCTTCCTGATGGAATCTGCTTGTAGCTCTGTTGTGTGGTGGTCCATGAACTGATTCATGCTAAGATGAAAAGGGCTAGAAACACAGCTTCCTTGTGTTGGCTTCCTTACTTAGGTATTGCCCTATGGTTATCTAAAGTGTCATGTTCATATGAAGCTGGTTACAGGTCCATTACCATGAGTCTGTAGTTATTTTAATATTTAAAATGGCATAATCATGGATGCATTCATTACATTGTTCTGTCCATTAAGAGTTCTTAGAAGTGATGGCATTCTGCTGGGAACATGCACAGCACACCTGGCCCCCACTTCTTTTTTTTAAGGTTTTATTTTTTATCCATGTGTGAATGGTTTACCTTCATGTATGTATATGCAGTGTATGACTGATTCCTGGAAGGCCAGAAGAGACATCAGACCCCATGGGACTGGAGTTACAAACAGTTTTGAGCCTCCTGTGGATGCTGGGAAGTGACCCTGGGTCCTCTAGAAGAGCAGTCAGTGCTCTTAAGGGAGCAGAGCACTTGCCTAGCACACCAAGTTCCCTTAACCGTGAAAAACAGTAAGAGTCAGTAAAGAGCCATGGCTGCATGGCATCATGGCTAAATTTAGGGAAATACATAGCAGGTCTTTGAAACCTCTTGTGGTACCTCAGAGCAAAGAGATGCTTTACAGAACAGAACAGCCCACAATGATAGGAATCAGGGAGCACAGGGGCAGCTGAAAGTGCCAGTGGCCAAAGCTGGAACAAGGTGGGCAACAAAGTAAAATACTATAGAATTATCCCCAGGGAACAAAATACAAATTCCAGAGTCCAGACCTGCATAAACTATTGAGTGAATAAACAAGTGAGAGAGAGGAAAATAATTCCTTTCAGAGAATTCTAAGTCCATCCGGAAGGAGACAAGGTCCAGCTCCCTCCCCTTTCTACGGCTAGTCCTACATACTGGCTTCTGCCATCAAGTGAGGCTGTGTGTAGCGACTTGCTTTCAAAGACACTACAGGAAGCAGGTGAGACTGAGAACTTTACAGTAGAGAAGCCAAACATGGCACTTAAGATCTGTGTTTCTCTGCCCATGATTCATGGCATGCAAATCTGATCCTTAGAAACACAGCCCAACTGAGGGACGTGCAACAATATACCTGACAACATTCCTCAAAACTGTCAAGACATCAAGAGCAAAGGAACCTTTCACAGCCAAGAAGAGACAGGAAGCATAGGAACTAATGAAGCATGGGATCCTGGAAGAGACAAACAGGACGACAGTTTCAAGCTAAATAAAAACAATAATAGTAATGCATTGATCGTAACCTCTGAGTCACTGTAATGTAAGATTCCTACAAGGTAAACTGAGAGGCAGACCTGGGAACTCCGTACAATGCTTGCCTTTTTTCTGTAGTTTCAAAACTGTTCTAAAATTAAAGGGGTTTTTGTTTTGTTTCTTTGTTTGGTTGGGTTTTTTTTTTCTTTTTGTAGGCACTAGTTTTTAAACTCTACTTTATTTGGGGTTCCTTAAGCCTCTACCTCCCTTCCAACCCCCAACCCTAGGTAGGAGAGAAAGAAGGTTAGAAGAGAAAAGAGATGGAGATCTCTATAGACTTATTTCTGGCTGGTTAGGGTCTTCAGGTTCCAATCTCAGTCGCTGGAATATCTAGCAGCCCAACAGCAGCAAACAGCAAATACATCAGGACAAACAAACAGCCTTCTTCCTCCTCCATCCATCTTCTCAAAGCCTTCTCCCTGTCTGTCTGTCTCCTTGAAGTGTTCTCCTCTCTCCCCCTCCCTCCTCCCCTCCTCCAGTCCCTCCTCCTCCTCCCCTCTTCTCCTCTCTCTCTGTGTATGTGTCTGTGCCTATGCCTGTGTCTGTGTCTCTGTCTTGGTGTCTCTGTCTGTGTCTGTCTGTGTCTGTGTCTGTGTCTGTCTCTGTCTGTCTGTCTCTGTCTCTGTCTGTCTGTCTCTCTCTCTGTCTGTCTGTCTCTCTCTCTGCTCTGGTATTTATACCTCTCAGTGTCCTCAGAGTTAAACTATCTCCAGCTGGCAAAGAGCACTGTCCTCTCTGATCAGCATGAGTCAATTATCAGTTGTGGACAAAGTAAGGCATTCTCATGTCCCACACTTGGAATTAAAATGTTTACATAACATAACAGTTTTTAAAAACACCAAAACTTCCACTATATCTTTATGTATAGAGTCCTCTACTGTAGGTTGTTTGGAATCACCTCATTATATTATGTATATATACTTTTTAATGAGTATGCACCCATACTCAATGGAGACTTGCTGTTCTGGGATGATTTTCTTTCTTGGATGTTTGACTATAGAAAGACTTATAAATGTCAGTTGTCCACTAAGGACAAACCAACAACCAGGAAATGATAAGACAGCTGCAGCCACTCATATGCAGAAGCTGATAGACAGGGAAACATCAGTTTAATAATGAAAAGGAGACAGACAAAGTCTACAACGGAGCTAGCAGCATCTCCAGGACCACACTAACCCTGAGCCTGCTGGCATCTTGTGGGACTCAGCTGCGTAATTGCTGAGACTGTCTTCTCCTTTTTTTCTTTTACCTTCCCTTCCACCCTGTCCCCTCTCCCTCTCTCCTTCCTGTCCCTCTTCCCTCTCCTCCTTTCTTCCTCCTCTTTCCCTCTCCCTCCTCCTCCTTCCTTCCCTTTCCCTTACTCTTTCATTTCCTTCTCTATCTCCCTTCATTTATTCTTTCCTTCTTCATCCTTTTATCCTTCTTCTTTCTTTCTGTTTGCATGTCTCCTTCTTTATGTTTCTCTTTAAATGGTGTTTGTTTTTATTTTTGTAGGAAACATACACCAATTTGTCTATATTTTAGAAAAGATAGTGGATTCCATTTAATGACATACCATGATTACAAACCTTCAATAGGATGTGAGTCAAACCAGAAAATATCTTCATGTTGCAAAGGAGAAAATTATGCATTAAAAGCACCTGTGTGTAAAGTGAATTGGTGTGAAAAAGATTAAAATTAGTAGCGCTAACTCACAGAATTCTGCAATGGCACACATGAAAGTTATTCAAACACTTAATACTCAGGAAACAGAGAGTGATGAATGCTAGTCTTCGATTGCTTGCTTCTTTTTATTCAAAGACCCCATCTCACTGTTTGATGTCATCCACAGTAAGGTGGATCTTCTCACAACAATTAACCTACTCAAAATAATCTTACAGGCACACCCGAAGGCTAAACTAATCTAGATAATCCCACACACATAGGCCATGAGTCTTTTCTTCTGGAAGATTCTAGATTCTGTCAGGTTGTCACTGTTACCATCCCAACACCTGTGAATTTGCATTTGTTTATATTCTTCCTTGTCGTGATTGTCATTACTATGTTGCTGTGACAACATACCGTCTAAACTTTTTCTGTCTTCTGACACAGTAAGTGCTAAGCCACTAGTACTGATGGGCCTCAGCAGTAAGTAGTGTAATCTCAGACAATGATACTCATTTAAATTAAAGTTTAGAAAGACAGGATTAATTTTGTGAAGAAGAGAAACAAGTTCTGGAGTGTTGGTACTTAGTAAGTGACTGTCACCTTGTAGGAAAACCAAACCATTGCTCTCCTCAGTGTCCCTTATTACATTCAATTATGAGTTTCTAATAGTGAAGGCTTCACCTTACATGTATTTCTGTCAACCTTAGCAGCTCAGAACCTGCTCTGGGGAGAAGACTCATGGCATTGGTGGTGCTGGGGTTTCTCACATGGTCATCATTTTCAGGGAAGCCATTCAAAGGAGGAAAACCTTGTAAAAGCAGAATCTATACAGTACACACTACATGTCAAAATGTCCGAGCCAGTTAATGTGCCCCTGCCCTGAACAGCGGAACCCAAAATCACCAATCAGAGTAATTGCCACTTTAAGGAAGACTTAGGGTGAACCAGCCACCGTGTCAACCACTTTTCACATCATACAGTATCATCTCATTTAATCCTCCTAAGAATGCCGTAGGTAACTATTCTCACTGTTCTCCCCTCTCAGATGGGGAAATAGACTTCACCAAGTTAATTGCAAAATAATTATTTACATTTTATTAGCACATTCTCTCTTGTTTATCATGAAGCCTACAAGTTTGACTACAGTCTCTTTTCTGATAACTCGATTAGCCCCAAGTTATCTGTATTTGTTTTTTTAAATTATTATTATTATTCCTTGAAAAAAACCTGCTAATATTTTATACTAAGATGTAAAGCAGGACCAGCAGGTGGCTCCGCAGATAAAGGAGCTCCCTGATAAGCCTGAGAGCATGAGCTTAGTCTCTGGAGTCTACATGGCAGAAGAGAACTGACTGTCAAAACCTGTCTTCATGTCTCCACATTCTTGTGGCATACATGCCCCCCAACATGAATAAATAAATAAGACAATAAGTAAGTAAATAAAATGCTCTTTAAAATGTAAATTACCGGTTTTCTTAATAATGGCATCATTTAACACTTCCATATGCATGTGGATTTTTAATTTTTTCTGTGTATGCAGAGGTACAATTGATTTGAAATAAATAACGATATTTTCTGACTTAGGTTACAGAAGTAGTTACTTTGTTGTATCTTTAACCTATTTACCAACCAAATTGCACTTACACCATGGAATTGAGATGAAAAATGATCTTGCCATTATCATAGCACTTTGCTTATGTGGTTTGTATTTGTTCTGACATTCTCTTTCTATGTCCAGATTAGATTCAGTTCTAAGAGTCTATATTTCACTAGTGTGTCCTTGAGCTCTCTCTCCAGGAGATTTACTGTAATGATAAAAAACTCCCTGTGAATCGGGTTGTAAGTCACAGACATACCAAAATTCTGGGAGGTACAGGAATTTCCTTGGGGGAAAAAAGTCTCAGGGGCTCTGAAAGCACGACTCAAGCAAATAAGATACATGGAAGGGGCTGGGGAATGGGAGCAGTGGTTGCCCATGCCTTTAATCTCAGCGCTGGAGAGGCCATCCACATGGGTGGATCTCTGGGAGTTCAAGCCCAGCCTAGTCTACTGAGTGAGCTCCAGGACAGCCAGGGCTGTTACACAAAGAAACCCTGTCTTGAAAAACCAAAACCAAACCAAAACAAAACAAAACAAAAGATGGGGGACGGTGGGCTTTAAGAGCTAAAACGTTAGAGAGTCAGAAATCTAATGGAATTTATAGCAACTTTGAAGAAAGCATTCCCCAAGGCTGGACATGGCTGGAGAGAGTATTGAGGAGCAGTCCTTGAACCTCTCATTTGGAAGTTGTTTCTCGAGGCGTATGAGTTTTTTTCTGGGAGCTTCTTTTGTATAGAGGAGTCCGTCCAGTTCTGCACTTTCTCACCTTGCATGAAGGGAGCATGTGTTTGCTTTCTGGGTTTGGTTCCTAGGATCCCTGACCTCGGCAAGTTGTTTATTTTTAATCCCCAGACAGGTAAAGCTTCTTTTCCAGACTTTAATCTCTGCTTCTCTGGAAATGCACTTCCCTGCTTCATTACGCCTCCCTGTAATATCCAGAATTAAATGGCACACCTCATTTATTCTGCTTGTGGGTTGCTTTTTTGTTTTTTAATGCAACATTGGAAATGACTTTGAAAGGACTGACCTAAAGTTTTCACCACTTAATTTATTTTATTCTTTTTACTTCTAGGTGATTGTGGAAGAGAAAGTTGCTTGACATTAAAAAATCATAAGCTCATACAGAGTGCCGGAGGAAGAAGCCTGGGCAGGGCAAGCACAGCATTCTGTGGGGAAGGAGAACAGTATTTTTCAGTCTACTATTCCAAATAGACTCAGGAGCAGACAGGGAAAAAAAAAAAAAAAAAACTATTTCTGCCAGGATTGTTTTGGACATGATAAATAATTCCCTCCTGAAAGAATTTCACTTTGGGGATTGCTGAAGTGAACAAGATATTTTACATAAGGAGCTTATAAATTAATATGCAGATAACATCTGTGAGAACTGGCTGGTGGCCAGTTAAAGCAGAGCAGTAGTTTGTGAACTAAGGTTCCTGGAAGAAATGCCATACCTGTACTGACTCCATCCAAGACTGTGGACAGTTGGGCTATCCCAGATGCACAGTCACGTGATCTTGGGCTAGTTTTATTTCCTTTGAAAGCCATTATTTGCTCACTAGTGATGTCTGACTTAATCTCGCTGTGACTATCAAAACCTTTAAAATATGTTATTCAAAGACCACTAGCTTCCAGGGGCCCAAACCCCAATACTGTCATCACATGCCATCTGAGACATACAACAGCGTCTTCACTACTGTGCTATAACCCATCTGTTATACCCAACCTACCTGTGGCCGGCATTAGAGTATTTGATAAATGCTTTGTTGTGCAACTTTCATTGTTCTGTATTCAGTAAATTCTCATGTGGAATCTTTAATGGAACATGATACTTGGGGAACCTAAATCAGTGTTCCTGGGCCATGATCACTCACATTTGGCTACAAAATAGATTTTTTTAAATTCTTTTTAAGGTTGCAACTATGTTCTTGTATCAAGAGTCTGATGGACTAGAACAAAGACAAAAGATGGGGGTGTGGTTCAGCCTTGGAATGAGGGTTTGGCATGCTTGAGGCCCTTGATTTCTTTTCTTTTCTTTTTTGATTTATTTATTTATTTACTTATCTATTTATTATACAGTGTTCTGCCTGCATGTGTGCCTGTATGCCAGAAGAGGGCACCAGGTATCATTACAAATGGTTGTAAGCCACTATGTGGTTGCTGAAAATTAAACTCAGAACCTTTAGAAGAACAGCCAGGCCTCTTAACCTCTGAGCCATCTCTCCAGTCTGAGGCCCTTGATTTCAATGCCAACACTAAAAAGCAAACAAATAGATAAGCTAGGGTCAGATGAAAGGGGAGGCAGTCCTCCCCTATTAGTGGACTTGGAAAGGGGCAGGAGGAGATGAGGGAGGGAGGGTGGGATTGGGAGGGAATAAGGGAGGGGGCTACAGCTGGGATACAAAGTAAATAACTTGTGATTAATATAAAAAATAAATAAATATATTTAAAAAAATAGACAGGACACAGAAGATGAATAACCTGTTCAAGTCCCTACTCTGCTGGAGATGTGGTGTTTTGGTTGGTTGGCTCAAGGTTTGTTTTCTGGAGACAGGGTCTTACACAGCTCAGATCTGCTTTGAACTCAGTAAATCATCAAGGATGACCTTGAATTCCTTCCCCTATGTCTCTGTCTCCCAAATGATGGTATTGTAGGTATATGCCATCACACCCAGCTTGGAGGTGAGTCTCAGTCTGTCCCCCCATCCCCAACCTCTTTCTCTGCCTTATACATTCCTCATTTGTAAAATGAGACTGAAACATTATGTTAGTTGTAAACATTAAGTTCTTCTGAGATTTTAAAAATTCCTTTGGAGCAGAGAGTAAAAACTCATGGTGACCTAAGATTCAAAAACGCGTTCCTTCAGCTGTGCACATGTGCAGACCATTTTCATAACAATGCAAAAAATACACAGGATTGGGTTTTGACTTATTACCAAGTAATTGATAAATGTTACCTTGGTGTAGATATTCAATAAATATGAATTGAACAAATGGACAAGAATGTCCATTTTTGTCTAATATTTTAAAGAACAAAAAGATATGCTTAGAAAGACTGTACCATGATAATTCCATTAAATCAAAAAATAAGGAAGGCCTGTATGATAGTTATTATTGCTTTTGTCAACTTGACAGGATTGGGAGTCACGTAGGAGACTTGCCTGCAGGCATACTGTGAGGGATTGTTTTAGAGTTTTGTTTGATTGGTTTGGTTTGGTTTGGTTTGGTTTGGTTTGGTTTGGTTTGGTTTGGTTTGGTTTGGTTTGGTTTGAGTCAGGGTTTCTCTGTGTAGCCCTGACTGTCCTGGAACTTACTCGGTAGACCAGGCTGGTCTCAAAAGAGATCTGCTTGCCTTTCTCTCTGGAGTGCTGGGATAAAAGGTATGTGGCACCACCACCTAGCAAAAGATTATCTTGATTAGTTTAATTGATATGAAAAGACCCACCCAAAGGGAAGACCTCATTCTCTGGGCTTGGCTCCTGGACTTTATAAAAGTGGAAAGCTGGCTGAGAATAGCATTCCTCCTTATTGTCTTCTTGCCTGTGGATGCGATACAGCTACCTGCTTGAAGCCCCTGCTGTCTGAGTTTCCCATGAGAAACTTTCTTCCCAGACTCGGAGCCAATCTTTTCCTTAACTCGGTCTAGTTAGGTATTTTGTCATAGCTCAGCAACAGGAAAAATCACTAAGACTAACTTGTTTGTCATCATTAGGACATTCAAAGCATCCTCAAACTAAAGAAACATGTCTGATTTCTCTTGGGCTTGTTTCTTTAGAAAAAATAAACAACGGGGCTAGATAGATAGATCATTCCATAGTTGAGAGCATTTGTTCTTCTTACTGAGGACATGAGTTTGGTTCCCCTCACCCACATTGGGTGGCTAACAGCTGAATACAACCCCAGCTCCAGGGAATCTAAAATCCTCTCTGGCCTCTGAGGGCTCCTGAACATACTCACACTCACACACAAAGACACATACTCACACACACAGAGACACACACACTCTCTCTCTCTCTCTCTCTCTCTCTCTCTCTCTCTCACACACACACACACACACACACAAACATACAGATAAGTAAAAAGAAAATTTAAAAATTAAAAATATGCACTGGGAATGACCTCTTGTTAGAACATCTGTGACAATCAGTCTTTTCAAAGAGATTGTGTATGTACTTAAGAGACACAAACTATATACACTTCCCAGCACACTGTGTAAGTGTGAGAATTTCCATTTAAATGCTAATAAATGGATTAATATACAAAGTGAATCATTCACATACCAAAAGAAAAAAAAAATCTGTCAACTATCAAATCATGTTGGCACAAGTCTAAGCTATGTGGTTTTGACTGGAATCTATTCTACCTGGATTATTGCTGTTCTCCAACCCCTCCTATTCCTAGATGAATCCCTCCCCACCCCACCCTCATGGCAAATGAATTATTTCCTTCCAAGGAAAACTAATTAATTTGACATATCAAAGCTCAAACTGTATGAACCATAATTTCTCCCACTAAAATCAAAGTTCACACTTAATACCACAGAATACATCTTTTATGGTGTGTGGGTGCCATTAGCACCCCAAGACTTTTCTCTGAACAAAGGTCAGGACAGGAAGGCTGTAGCTTAGAAAACATCAAGAAGCAAGTGCTTGGGCTAAATCTGAGTCTTTGTAGAAGTCTCTTTCATTATTCAGGAAAGATGTAATTTTCTTTTATTTAAAAAGAGAATTGGCCTTTTGAATAAAATTTGAAACATAGATTTTTATCTCCTATTATGATTTTGGCTGAGTATTACACCTCTGACAAATGAAGATGGAGAGTTATTCGGGGGATTAAAATGAGATAATACATGTAGGAATATGGAAACTTAAAGAAAGTTGGAGGCCAGTAAGATAGATCAGTGCTGGTGCCTCCTAATGCAAGGCAAGGTTCCGGGGGCCATGGTAATGGAGGCCTCCCACGTCAGCCCATGGAGCACAGAGCAGCTGGCAGTGAGGAAGAGAGCTAGAGTGGCAAGTGGAAAATTGCAGGTTGCTCACACTGGATAGAGTCTAGAGCATGAACAGCATGACTGAAGATTATCTTAGAGAGATATTGCAACAACGGTGAAAAGACAGATGAGGTAGAGGGGTGGGGCGAGGCATCTTCATGGAACTGTGTGGAATATGGAGTCAGAGACCAAGAAGAGGTCAGACCACGCAGGGACTGCTGCATTTTCTTGCATGTGTCAACTCCACTGCTGTTGATGGGACAACTTCAAGAAGAAAGGATCTATTTCGCTTTGCCATTTCAGAGAGTTCAGAGCATGGCTTTGGGGAGCAGCTAGCTACATCGTGGCTGACAGGAAGCAGGGAGAAGACATGCAGGAAGGGGTCAGGGCCAAACACAGCACCCAATAGCATGCCCTGTGACCTATTTCCTCCCTCTAAGTCCCACCTCTCATGGATTACCATCTCCTAATAAGTCAACCGTATTACGAGTCCATCAAGGGAAGAATCCATTAGTTGAGCCATCATGGCATAACTCTCTGGAAAACCTTCCGAGTTAGACCCAGAGCTATCCTTCGCTAGTCTTTCAGGTGTTTCCTAATGCAATCAACGTGACAAAATTGAGCACCTGTCCAGGTATTGCTGAAATTACCAATACTAGCCTAAGTCCCCCAAACCAGAAGAACCCATTGCCAGAACGAAGATCATGTTGGAAAAAGGGCTTCTGAATCTGAATCTGTTTACTGCCTGAGACTCGGCTGCACCAGGCCTGCTAATACAAATCACATGTGTTCCCGAGGACACTCTACCATTCCTAATTATTTTAGGGTAATGTATTTAGTTACACACTAAATTAACGCTAATTGAAGTTGGAAGAGGTTCAGAAGGCAATTAAATATTACTTGGAATAGAGTGGTAGAGTAGGACATGTCGGTTTTTTTGTTGTTGTTGTTTTTCTCGGTACAGAAATTGTGTTGAATGATTGCACAAAGCTAAATTGACATCATCCCACCCACTCCTGAATTCCAGCAAATAATTCAGTCTTCTTCACTTCTTTCCAAATCAAATGGAAACGAGAAAAAAGATGCAAGCATATTTCCTTGCTTAGATTTCTCCTTTTGGGAAAGTAGGCTAAGAGCTCTGAAGATCTTACAGTAAAGCTGATAAACAGTGGCCACATATTGTAGATCTGTTCTGTTCTTTGCTGATATTGTCCAGAAATAAGAGACAAATATTCAGAAGCTTGCTCTAAAGGAGAATTATAACTTCTAAAAGGAGGTTTTGTGGGCTGAAGAGAAAAGTCATGGTTAACATGAGAGGATTGCTCTCCCAAGAGATCAGGGCTCCACTGGCAGCAGCCATTCAGTGTGGTTCACAGCATCCATAACTCCAAATCCAGGCAAGCTTCCTCTCCTGGCCTCCATATGGTGTACAGACATATATCTGTATATGGGCAAACACCCATCCGTACTCATAAACTAAAAACAAAAGGTAAGAAGAGGCTCTGTGCGCTATACCTGTCTTTGGACCTCTTTCCCCTATAAGAGCAGAATACGCTCTTAACTGTTGAGCCATCTCTCTAGCCATAGGTTTGTTATATTTTATCTCTTTTTTGTTTTGTTTTGTTTTGTTTTGTTTTGTTTTGTTTTCAAGACAGGGTTTCTCTGTGTAGTCTTGGCTGTTCTGGACTCATTCTGTAGACCAGGCTGGCCTCAAACTCACAGATATCCACCTGCCTCTGCCTCCCTGAATACTGGGATTACAGGCATGCGCCACCGTGCTGAGCTCCTTATTTTTTTTTTTATAAGTTAAACCAGATGCCTATTTTACACATACCTACATTACTTGGCCCCAAGTCAATGACTATGTTCAGTGGATGTCTTTTTCCAGAAAACTAGCTTACCTCATAAGCAAATACATAACATGCAAAATTATGTTTAGCTTGAGATGTTATAGATGTGAATAAAATTAATTTTTAATTAATTTACTGTAAATTAAAATAGGTCTGTGGCTTACAACACCACCCTGGTAATTACTTACTTGATATTTCCCCTGGGTTTGGCTGGAATCATAGGAATAATTAAGCGACTTCTGGTCTCTAGTGTGCAATGACAATTTGGAGACTTGGAGGAAGATTTGTTCCCTCTCACGAGGGAGAATTCCTATAGGGAAACGAAGTAAGAATTAAAACTCAGAGGAGGCAAATGCATCCAAAGGGAGGAGATTTTAATTCAACAGGAGGAGAATTGAAAAGAGAACCAGCTCCTCTGAGTCCCAAGGAAGAGGAGGGCTATAGATCTTTTAAGACCTCCAGCTCATTTTATAAAATTAAAGGAGCTCATCTCACCATTTCATGACACTTACTGCGTTTCAGACAGGAGTCTTTTCTGAGTCTGCAATTGAGAAGAGTTGAGTGATAAGTCTTAAATGATGTTCCCAGTTTTAAAATAAATTTGAACATTTAAAAAATTTTGAACATAATCCTATGGGAAGAAAACAAGTATCCTAGGAGGGCAGAGCTGAGCTGATGCACCAGCCAGTCTTCAAAGACAAGAAGCATAGAAGCAGATGGAGAGGAGATGGACCACTGCAGTTGGAATGGTTAATTTTACTTGACAGCTGGATTGTATTTATAAACACCTGGATCACTAATAAGACACATCTTTGGGTGTGTCCATCAGGGCTTTACTAGAAAGGACTAACTGAAGAAGGAAGACCCACTCTGAATTTGACTGACACCATATCAAGGCCTGGAGGTCTGAACTGAATGAGAATGGGAAAGAGAGCTGGCCTTCTAGACAGCAGCATTCTCCTTTCTCTGCTTGCTGTTCTGCTAAGATGAAGCAAGCTTACCTCTGAGCACCATGAGGCCGCCTTACTCCATGCTTTCCCTGACATGACAGACTGTCCCCTCTCAAACTGTGAACCAAAATAAATCCTTTCTCCCTTAAGTCGTTTTGTCAGGTAGTCACAGCAAAGAGAAAAGCTGACTAGTGCACTCTAACAAAGGGGGGAACCTGTTTTTCCAGGACCAGGAGATCTGTAATCAGGGGAACTACAAGTGGTTCAGTGTGGCTGGGGGTAAAGAGGAAGTTTTGCCAGATAAGCAGAAGACTAATCATTCTACAGACAACCATGCCATAGAATTTACATCATTACATCATTCTCTGCGGGAAGGTGGGGGGGAAGGTGTTTCTGTTTGTGTGTGTGTGTGTGTTTGTGTGTGTGTGTGTGTGTGTGTGTGTGTGTGTGTGTGTGTGTGTGT
>NW_026596069.1:14541302-14553213 GCF_907164565.1 Psammomys obesus
TGTGTGTGTGTGTGTGTGTGTGTGTGTGTGTGTGTGTGTGTGTGTGTAGGTGTACATGTGTGGAGGTCAGAGGAAAACCTTGGCCCTAGGCACTGCCCAGGTTTTTGTTTTGTTTTAATGACTTTTTTTTTTATTTTATGCGCATTGGTGTATGTGTGAGGGGGTTTCAAATCAATTGGAGCTTGATTACAGACAGTTGTAAGCTGCCATGTGAGTGCTGGAAATTCAACTCCAGTCCTCTAGAAAAGCAGCCAGTACTCTTAATCCCTGTCTAGCCCTCGTTTTTAGACAGAGTTTGGAACTTGACAACCAGGCTAGCCTGGTTGTCCCCCAAACCCCAATCCATTTGTCTCTGCCTCTCCAGCACTCAGATTACGAGCACATTTAACCAAGCCCAAATATTTTTTGCTTGGAAGGCAGGATTTTTTTTCCCCAACAGCTCTCTGCTCACCTCAACCATCAAGGACTTTAAGAAAATGAGGGGTTTGCTACAATTTGCCTGGAAGAACTATTGTCTGACTAAATGTGGAGGCTTTGTTTCATTGCGGAGAGTGGGCCAGGTAGTAGTTTGGAAGACAATGTCTAATCTTCATAAAAGTGTTAACTGGGACCCTTCACCATTGAGCTGATTGCTCTTAAGAAATGGCTTCAGTTGTCAATCCTGGGGACACTAGGCTCAGGATAAAAAAGAGGGCAATGGGGGACTTTGCAAAGTGGGCTTGCAATAGCGACCAAGACATATAGTCAAGATAATTAAAGGCAGGCTTGGCAAAAGGAATAATAAAGTCCTGGGAAGGATGCAGGAACATATAAGGACAAACAGTACCCAGGGTCTGGTAACAGTGTGGCTGTCACAGCCGTAGGCCTGAAGAAGGAGAGGAAGAGCACTTGCATGATGAAGTGGAAAAAAAGACTTTCTGGAGAATAGCCATGACCTTAGGCAATGGTCCCAACCAACCTAACATAAGCCTGCGAGGAGAAAACTGAAAACGACAACTTCCCTCATCCTCCTGCTACCACTGAATTTGTCAGGCCAGACCTAATGAGAATGCAGAAGGCAAGAGGGAGTTTTTTTGTGTGGTCCCTACAGAACTGACTCCCAAGCAAAAGCAGAAAATATGGAAAGTGGACACAGGATCAAATGGAAGACATCTAGCTCAGTGCATTGTCTCTGACCCTCAGCATGTTCTGTCCTCCATCTTGCAGTATGTCCCTATGCTGCAATGCCCTAACAGGGTTCCATGGAAACCTAAAAATGGCCCTTTCGATGGCATTTTTCAAAGAAGGTAGCAAAGACAAACGGGAGAAGCAGTTTCACAGGAGAAGCCTGCTCCCAGCCAGGGCTGCAAATCCTCAGCTTCCTCCCACCAGCCGCACCATGCTCCCCTACTCTCTGCCAGCATCTCAGTTGCGGAGGCTTTGGAAAGGGCAACCCCCAAACTCATCATCTCTCTAACATTAGCCTCAGCTCTTAGGTCTTAGGAAGTTATCTCCTCTTTGAATTTGTAAAGATCAATGGAAAATGCCTGCTACGCAAACAGAAACCTTTCCTAAAAGTCCGCTGAACCTCGTACGTATTCCTTCTTGCCCCATAGTGTAGCAACAACCCGGCCTGCCGCCATATTAATTAGTCAAATGTGCTGGCAGTACAACAGCTGAGGCGCCTGTCTCCAAGTCAAAATCCTATGTGTGATCTCTCAGGCTGAGCAGCAAGTAGAGAGAAAGGCTTTATCTTCCATTCCCCAGAAAGTGGGTAGGTAGCAATGCAAAATACCTTTATCACACCAGAGTCAGTGGGCAGACAGTGTGCTACGTACGGCCTCTGGAGGAGGCTCTAATGAAAGACCCCCATTTAGAAGCCTCTACTGGAACAGATCTTCAGATGCTCAGGTGTTTCTGTGAAGATCTCTTATTGGGGACTCCGAACCCTTGTGTGCAGTTGTTCTCTGTGAACTTTTGCATTTATAGCCCCTTTTGTCTTCTCTCTATTGGCCCCAGGAGCTGAAATACCAGGAGCCCTTTACCCAGAGTGAACAATCTGAGATGGACCCCGCCTTCACTGATACATCTAAGATAGTCTCCCACTGCATGGATAGGTGCCTTTCCATGGAGAGAAAGGCATGCCCCCGGGAGCAGCTAGCTTTTCCTGTTCATAATGTCAAAGGAAGTGAATAAATATTCAAATGTTATTATTAATTTGGCTTACTCTCTTAAGTAACCATTGTATTATAAAATACTGTTCGCTCTTGCTCTCTCTCTCCCCTTTAATCATGATAAATTACTCCCTTGTCTTTCCAGTGACAGGAGACAAAAAAAAAAAAAATCATGAAATAACCTCTGTTTCCAGTTAATTCTTCAGCCTCTGCCAAAATAACAATTTAACATCTTCCTACTCCCTAGGAAGATGATGGAAATTAGTTCTGCGGTAATACTCTTGTAGTAAAAGTTTTGTTTTTTTAAAAAAACTCAGTTATACTATGGAAATACGTTTTCATTTTAATCTCAAATGTGGGACTTTAGTTTGGGGTTTAGTTTGTCCACAGCTGATAATTGCCTCCTGTGGGTGTGATCTTTGCCAGCTGGTAATGGCCTGCCTCATGCTGCATAGAGAGAGATGTGCTCCAGGACTCTGAGGGATATAAATAGGAGAGCCCAGAAAGAGAAGGTATGGCAGTTTGAGAGACCAGAGATGGATGGTGTGGTAGTTTGGAGGAGACAGACAGAGAGAAACACTTCATGGCACAGCAGCTTGGAGGAGACTACTTGTTGTGCTTGCTGTTGACGGAGATTAGTAAAACCCCCCAAAAAAACCCATGGACCCTAAACAGTCCAGAGCAGTAAAGGGGTCTGTGTCCCCTGTCCCCAATAACCTTCTCTTTCCTAGCTAGGGTTGGGGGTTGGAAGGGAGTGGCTTTAAGGAACCCCAAATAAAATAGAATTTAAAAAACGAGTGCAACACACTCTGCTATAACCAGTCTGACCTTTTTAAAAGCTGACTAGGTCCTGGACGGTGAGCTACCAGGACCTGTCAAAGGCAAACTCTAGTCTCAGCCTCTGGTATCAATATCCATAAGAAAAGGCACACAGAAACTGTTCAACTGGATAGGTTAAGAGTTTGTGTGCAGTCTTGTCCTACAGTTCTGTCCTTCAATGTAACATGGTCCAAATAAACCCAGAGTGTCTGAACATTCCACAGCACATCACATTGGTCCTCAGTCGCTGACATCATATATGCTAGAAGGTAGGTGCTCCAGATGATGGGGTACAAGTCCTACTAAAATTTAGAGGATATGGTCAGTGAAATGGTTCAGCAGATAAGGCTGTCCACTGCTGAGCCTGATGACATGAGTTCAAACTCTGGGACTCATGTTGCGGAAGAAAGAAGATAATCAACTCCCCACATTGTTTTCTTTTTGCTTTGGAATCAAATATGCTTCACTTGGAAATACCATTCCAAAGCACTCATCATGTGACACAATGGGCAGCATAG
This sequence comes from Psammomys obesus, assembly GCF_907164565.1. Lineage (NCBI taxonomy): Eukaryota > Metazoa > Chordata > Mammalia > Rodentia > Muridae > Psammomys > Psammomys obesus. The sequence continues at coordinate 14,544,793 of NW_026596069.1, forward strand.
GAAGAAACAGGGAGTACAAGCCAGGCTTCAGACTGATCAATTTGGTTTCTGTGCCAAGTACAAAACAGACCCCATGGAACTTTAGGGTATATTTCACTAACATTTAATAGCTAAACCATGGGCTACATTTGGCAAACTCCAGTGTGAAGTTCAAGTGTAGATTTCTACAGTTCTGAACTTAAGATGTTCTGCAAGAAGCCTAGGCAAATCTACAGGGTGGAGGTAAGGTACACAACGTGGGCTCCCTACAACCACACTTAACCCACTACTGTTGCATGCAAAAACTTGCCTTTTTTTTTCATGTGTAACCTCATGGAAGTTCTCTATGCCCACCTGATGAAGAAAAGAAAATTCTGGTTTGATTAATAGATGAAATTAACAGTTTGATATGAAGTAAAATGGATTGTCATAGACCCATGGGGGAAGATAGGACGCAGCAGTATAAAGAAATTACCATGGTAGGCACAGCTTTGAAGAGAAAGAAACAGTCAAAATAAGAACATATATGGACTTAGTGGTAGTGCCAAATAGTTTGGCTTAGTTGGCCAGAATCCAAAGAGAGCTGGATTGAAGAACTAAGAGACAAAAAGTCTGAACAAGGGTGGTAGGATCTCAGAAGACCAGATTGCTAATAGAAACATATAAGTGAAGACTGCTCATGAGATTTCATATGAGAATCAGGACTTTATTATGGAATAGACTTGAGGCCATTCTTGTTATGCTACAGCAAAGCATGTCTATATTTTGTCCTTGTTCTGAGTTTAAATATGAAATTTTAATTAATTTGGTAAAAGAAATTTCAAGTGTAGCATTTAGACCATAAGTTGCCGGCTACTTTTAGCTGTTTACAAGTCGGAATTAAGAACAAAAAGGAGAGCAGGTGGGCCTAAAAGATGTATAGTTTGTTCAGAAAATGAGCGAACTGAAAGCTGTGGAGAGTGAGGGTTCAATTGTTTAAGAGATGCTGACCTTTAAGATCTAGCCAAGCACTTTGCACTGTAACAAAAGGAAGAATTTGTTGACAAGACTTCAGGATTTGGCCAATCCTCAGGCATCACAGCTTCCAGAGTGTAAAGCTTTAAAGGCATTAGAAAGACTCCCTTGAGAATAGAGTGAAAATATAGTGCCCTTCACGCACAGAGCTGCCTAGGGAAGTCAAAGCACTCAGCAATGACTGCTCAAGATGCAGTCAAAGGGAGCCTATCCATCAATCAAGCTGGTGGAGGCCATTGGCATTGTTCATGTGGTCAGAACAATGTGCAAGCCTGGAGGATGCCAGAGGTGTGGAGTTATGGAAGCTTCCATTCCTGTCTTGAACTCCCTGCCCTAAGAAGGAGGAAGAGGAGATGGAGGAAGAGGAAATAAGAAAGAGGGAGAACAACAAGAAGAAAGGAGCAGGAGGAAGAAGAAAGAGAAGAGAGGAGGAGGAAGAGAAGAAGAAGGAGGATGATGAGGAAGAGGAGGACGAGAAGGAAGGGGAAGAGGAGGAGGAAGAAGAAGGAAAAAGAAGAAGAAGAATCAGTTTAGGAAGCCTAGGAGAGTAAACAATCTGTAGTAGCATCAGATTTCCTGGAAGAGGCCCTGAGAGGGAAATGCTTATGTGAACCTATAAGAGGGAAGATTAACGATATTATCTATCACAGGCTGTAGAGTGTGTGCTGAGCAAAGTTGAAGGGAAAGAGTAGAGCCAGCCCGGATAAGAGGCCACGTAGGCTACAAAGAGCCAGGCTCTAGGGGCAGAGCTACTCAAGCCTATAGTAACTCTTATCATGACACGGTGTGCCCCAGGCCCCCAGACCTGGAGCTGTAGGATTTAATGTTCAGTCTACTGAATCAGCATTGCTTTTATCTGATCTTTATCTATTCTTCTGTTATTCCATTTTGGAATGGAAAGGTTCATTCTGTACCATTTAAAGTGCTTTTTTAAAAAATATTTACGGATATACAGACCTAAGATGCTTTCCTAGAATCTCAGAGGAAACTTTGATCTTTTACTTTCAAACAGTGTTAGAATTAGTATAAATATGATAACTCTTGAGGCTGAACTGGACACATATTTGCACCATGAAGTAGCCAGAGCCTTTGGGTAAAATATAGTCTTTTATAGTGTCTTCTGTTGGTATCAAGTTAACAAGAGATGGACATATGGTAGTTACATAGTCAATTTGACAAGACTGAGGAATACCTTTAGGTGTATCCATGAAAACATTTTTAGAATATAACAGAAAGGATATTGGCCCAGCCTAAATGTATGCAGTGCCATTCCATGGACTGGGAGCCCAAGTGAAAGGGGAAGAAAGATTTTTTTTAACATATAAAGAACAGCCGGGCATGGTAGTGCATGCCTTTAATCCCAGCACTCAAGGAGTCAGTTGTAGGCAGATCTCTGTGAGTTCGAAGCCAGCATGTTCTACAAAGTGAGTCCAGAATAGCCAAGGCTACACAGAGAAACCCTGTCTCAAAAGACAAAACAAAACAAAAAAGTATAAAGACCATCTTTAGTTTTCAAGGAGTACAATCTACAAGAAATGGCAAGCTAGACTTGTCCCATGGACTGAAGCTTGTTAGTCTCTGGTATATATTAAGCCAAATCCGAGGACGTCCAGGGGAATAACACACTGCTTAAGCAGGAGAATACTTATACCCTGCTACCTCCTCCTAGTCTCCCTCAATCTGCTCTACAATAAATAACTGAAGAGAATAAAATGGGGACTCAGAGAACAGGTAGAACTACCTGGAATATGACAAACACAAGGCATGAATGGCTAGTGCAACCTAATCCACCTCCAGTGGGCTCAGCTTTGACTTGCAAGCATGGCTGTACACACTATATGGCAGGAGGAATAACCAAAGAAATAGATCTATGCATTAATTTTTTTGTACCATTGTGTCTAAAATACCCTGGCAGAAGTAATTTAATGGGAAAAAGATATATTTTGATCTTGTTTCAGAGGACCTCTTCGTCGTAGCAGGAAGGTGTGACAGAATGGGCATGTCACAACAAGCCAGAAAACAGAGAAAGGGAAATGTTGCTTCTCAGCTTGAAATTGTCAGGAAAGAAGCACAAAGTAAAAGCAATAGAAGATGGCTGGGGAGATAACTCATTTGGTAAACTGCTTGCTATACAAGCGTGAAGATCCGAGTCTGATTCCCCAGCACCCACGTTAAAAGCGAAGACTGGTGTTGTCTACCTGTAACCCCAGTGGGAACGCAGTCACAGGTGGATCCCTGGGGCTCAGTGGCTAGCCGGCACAACCTATTATAGAGCTCCAGATCTCAGTAAGAGAGCCTGTCTCAAAAAACAGAGTGGATGGCTCCTGAGAAATGAAATCTCAGATTGACATCTGACTTCCACAGGCAAATGCACATATCTACAGACATGTACACACACACACACAGAGAGAGAGAGAGAGAGAGAGAGGAGTCAGACCACACATACACTTGCATGCACATAAGAACAATGTTTCACAATAGATTATTTGAAATTCAAATAAAGTTTTATTGAAACACTGCCCTATTCTCTTTACATAGCTTACAGCCTCTTTTGTTCTGTAGCCACAGACCTGAATAGTTGCAACAGAAACCGTATGGACCATAATGCCTAAACTATTTACTAGCTGGCCCTTGTGGGATAAAATTTTCTGACCCCTTATATATACTACTCCATTTTATAATGGAATGCACTGTGCACATCTAATTTTATGGTTCGGTGGATCAGAAAACACAAGTTTGGCAATTTGGATACCCCATGGTCAAGAATTCAATCTGTCCCAAGACCAGAAGCCAGTCAGGGTCTCCCTTCCTAATGACTAGTGGTTGGCAGAGTATGACACAGTCTTATTCCAGCTCCCTAGGGTCTGTGTTATGCTGTTTCTGCTGCAGTTTGCCAAGTGTTCTGTACAGCATTTCTATCTGCCACTGACGGGGGGACCAGTGGTGATGGGGTCTAAGCTAGCTTGGCCTGTAGCTATTTTTAGCTTCAGGTCCCAGTAAACATTGTCATTTTATGAAGTTACCTATTCAGCGAGCTGTTATGGCCTATTTATGGCATATGTTTCCCAAAGAAGGCCATAAAGCACTGTGGGCAAGGCAAGGGGCAGCAGCTTTTCTCCCATGTCAGGAGGAATGTCCTAATGCAATACAAATTCTCAGTTTCTTCCTCACTCACTGGAAACATAGATTGTGCCGTGTCCTCTCAAGCCCTCTCCCTTGAGAACTTACTGTCTAATTCCCTGAAGGTTGGATACAGTATCATGTATAGTTGCCCCTGATATGTAAATACAGTCTATTTTTTATATTTCACTTGTGAATTTTTTTTAAAGTATTTGAAGCCTGGTACTGTGTATTTGCGCCAATACCAATGCCACATCAGGAGATGAAAATAGCCTTGGTCTCACTCTGTTTTAAACAGGAATCTTCAAGGAATATGAATGTGTATAAAGTTATCTGAAATGTAATCTATCTATCCTCCCACTCATCCACCCAACTATCCCTCCATCCACCCACCCATCCATCCATCCATCCAATAATGAATGTGACTTCCAAATACAGAAGATACATTAAATACCAAATCTTGGGTAAATTAATTCCATCTTTTGGTCTATCCCTTCTAACTATTGTGTGTTCCCAAGGCTTCTGCTTTTTAGATAGTTCTTGTGATCCAATGCTTTTCCTCCTTGAAGAAGCATTTTCTGTCTGTACATGTTCTGTTGAGACCTAATTCTCAGTCAAGGCTTAGAAGGAATAAGAGGGTGTGGAGAAGGGCTGGATTTTATTTGTGAATTTCAGATGGAGCTGAAAGATCAACTTCTCAGAGTTGGTTATGGTTTGAACATACATTTCCCTTTGTTGGAGGTTCTATTTCTTGCTCATTAATGCCCTTATATCCTTTATACCAAATGTGTTGTTCTAAACCATATCTGCTAGGTTATGATAGGCTAGAGAGATTGTTTTAGCCATACCTGGTTCTCCATACATATGCTTAACTGAGTTTTTAAAACCTCCAAACTCTGTTTTCCCTCATGGAGGCTTTGTAGGGCCAGAAAAAGCCAAGTGACTCACTACCATTGCCATAGTAACTGTATATCTTAGCCAGGTCTTTCCTACAACCCTGTAACTCTTACTGCTCTCCATCCTTGAGTACCACCTGTGGAAATTTAAATGTCATAATGGGACCACATGAGAGAGATGGCTTACTCATATCCTGTATTTCTCTGAAAATGCATTCCTACATCCTTCAACTATGAGACACAGATCCCAGAATTATATTTCAATGGTATATTTTCTTGTGCCAATTGTGGAGCCAATCACAGAATCAAAGACCAAGCCAAAAACAATTGGCACAAAAAAAAATCAAAATAATTCTAAGAGAATTTGATGGAGGAACTATTCAAAAAATGAGGATATAATGAGTAAAAACTACAAGGGTAATCACTACAGGGCCTATATAACCTCTGGGCCTGAGGAGAAAGTGGGGTGTATGACCCACAGAGTCATGTAGAAATGTAGTGTCCAGTACTAATATTGACAGCCCAGAGGATGACACTATAAAGAATAAAGCGAGATAAATCCCCTTTTTCTGAGGATGTTCATTGGTCAACTCAAGTAAAGCCAGTAGGAAAAAGAGCTCATTAGTATAGAAACAACATCCTCCAATGCGTACATATGACCTCCAAAGATAAAGATCAGGCTAGGGAAAGATGAAACATACATCCAGAGAGACAAGTGGAAACTGTGTACCACATCATATTGACCAAACACAAGTCTGCCAAGTGAATGATAGGATCCCCAAGCCTGTCCTCCAGACATAGCAGCATGCTCTAGGGCTCTAAAATTCTCCAAGCGGAGAAGTAAGCTTGTTGCCCAGTTACCCTAAGGCAAACACATCCATAGAAAATATTTGTTTACAAAGATGAATTCGTTTCTTACTGCTTCGATTGTTAACATGAAAGTACAATAATGAAAGTCTACAAAGTCAGGGATGGATCAAGCAATCATTCGATGAATTTAAAACAAACAAAAAGAATAAAAGGCAAAAGAAAAATAAGCCTGATGAAAATAATAACTCAGGATAAAAAAACAACCCACAGGTGAGGCCTGGACCACTGTGTTACTCAAACCTATTCAGAAAAGCTGCTTCTTTCAGCAGATGAGGACTCACACAGAGACTCACTTCTGGACAGTGTGCAGAGAGATCGAGACCGTGGCGTGCAAGGACCTAAGTAGTACGTCTTTACCAAACCCCTTCCCTCAAGGCAGATATTCGGAAAGGACAGGGTCCTTGGGTGACACCAAGGAAACGGTGTCTTTCAGGCGCAACAAGACGGATGCGCACGTGAACTCACAGACACTGCGGCAGCATGCACAGGATCTGCACAAACTCAAGCCAGACAGAACCCTAGCACTGAGCAGAGGCGGTGGCCATGTGGTCCCACTCCTAACCAAGAAGCTATTTGCAGTTGACACCTGCTGGAAAAGGAAAAACTAGTTTTCTACATTTGAGATCCCTGGATAAATCAGCCACACTCCAGGGCAGACCCGTGGCCAGGAGCAGTTGGACAACACACACACACACACACACACACACACACACACACACACACGAGTACATGTATTTTTATTTCCTTTTTTAAATTACAATTTGGAGGTTTTGGCTTTTTAGTTTTTGTTTTGTTTGTTTATCTTTTTTTGAGAAAGAGAAAGAACATAAAGTTGGGTCACAGGGAAGTGAAGAAGATCTTTAAGGAATTTCAGGAGAGAGAATATGATGAAAATATATTGAGTAAAAAATTTAAAAATAGTAAAATGTATGATAATGTTTTTAAAAAAAGTTCTGCTGGCAAGGCAGCTCAGTGGGCAAACATGCTTGCTGTGCAAGCCTGCTGGCCTTGAGTTTTGTCTCTGAACCCACATAAAGGTGATGGAGAAGATGAAGCTGTTCTCTGACCTCCCCGACACGCTCTGTAGTGCACACATGCAACATACATGTACAGACAAAACGAGAGGGGTTGGAGAGATGGCTCAGTGGTTAAGAGCACTGCCTGTTCTTCCAAAAGACCCAGGTTCAATTCCCAGCACCCATTTGGCAGCTCACAACTGTCTGATATTCCAAAGGATCTGACACCGTCACACTAATGCACATAAAATAAAATTAAATAAATAAAAAATATTTAAAAAAAGAAGAGTTCCAGCAATGAAAAATAAGGAAATCATGAAATTTACAGGTAAATGGTGGGACCTGGAAAGGATCATCCTGAGTGAGTTGTCCCAAAAGCAAAAAGACACACACGGTATATACTCACTCATATAAACATACAACATAGGATAAACTCAATAAAATCTGTACATCTAAACAAACTAAGCAAAAGAGAGGACCCTAACTAAAATGCTCAATCCCCATCCTGAAAGGCAAAGAGGATGGACATCAGAAGAAGAAGAAAACAGGAAACAACCTAGGAATCTGCTACAGAGGGCCTCTGAAAGCCAGAAGAAGAAAACAGGAAACAACCTAGGAACCTGCCACAGAGGGCCTCTGAAAGCCTCTGCCTTGCAGACTATCAGAGCAGATGCTGAGCCTGATGGCCAACTGTATGGCAGAGTGAATGGAATTTTAGGTAAGAAGTGGGAAACAGCAAGAGCTGGAGAGGACAGGAACTCCACAAGGAGAGCAACAGAACAAGAAAATTTGAACACAGGGAACTTCCCAGAGACTCATACTCCAACCAAGGACTATTCATGGAGATAACCTAGAACCCCTGCACAGATGTAGCACATGGCAGTTCAGTTTCCAAGTGGGTTACATAGTAATGGGAAGAGGGACTGCCTCTGACATAATCTGATTGGCCTGCTCTTTGATCACCTCCCCCTGAGGGGGGGAGCAGCCTTAGCAGGCCACAGAAGATGACAATGCAGCCACTTCTGATGAGAACTAATAGTCTAAGATCATAAAGAAGGAGAGGAAGACCTCCCCTATCAGTGGAGTTGGGGAGTGGCATGCATGCAGAAAGGGGAGGGAGGGTGGGATCAGGAGGGGAGGAGGGAGGGGCTTATAGGGGGGTACAAAATGAATAAAGTGTAATTAATAATAATAATAAAATACTAAAAAAAGAAAAGTTCTTAATCTCTTAAGAAAAACATAGAGGATTTAGAGACAACAACCCCTCAAAAGTGTCAATATTCTCAAGGGGGATAAAAGTCATAACGATTTAACAAGAAATAGCTATGAATAAACAAAATAAAGGCATTCAAAATAGTCTAGGTGTAATACTGTAAGATGATAGCAAAGAATGGTTCAGAGAACACAACAGAGGAAAATACAAGGCAAAAGAAAAGATTAAAAAAAATTTCAAGGAATCCAGAGTACAATATGTTGGCTTCTGTAGAAAAAAAAAAAAAAAAAAAAAAAAAAAAAAAAAAAAAAAA
>NW_026596069.1:14553313-14657669 GCF_907164565.1 Psammomys obesus
AAAAAAAAAAAAAAAAAAAAAAAAAAAAAAAAAAAAAAAAAATATATATATATATATATATATATATATATATATATTAGAGAAAATGTAAAGAAAGGAGACAATTTACAAAGACTGCAATTCCCAACTCTGTACAGCTTTGGAACCTCATTTTCAGGATAATAATTACCGGGAATGGGAGAATCAGAACCAAAGACCATTTTCACAAAATCCCAAAATGTTAGAATGAACAGAGCCTTTCCCGGAGTAAAATCAAATCTTCTGAAACTACAGTGGAATCAAACTGCTCAGCTGCAGCATCGAAGGCTGGAAGACACCGGAACCGTGTCTTCAAAAGCAGGCATTGTCAGACATGAAGGAACCCATTTCATCTTGTGTGCATCCTCTCTGAAAAATGGATGAACAGAAGACTTATACTCTAAGCTGGAGGAGAACCTAGACCAAGTAATAAACTCTATTCAGGGGACAAGGGATGTAGCACTGGAAAGTAGCAGTGGCTAGTCCCAGTGCAAGGGCTGTTCTATAGACACACACAGTGGCCAGTGTGGTCACAGATGGAGCCTGAGGTTCTCAGTGAGGAACTAAAAATAATGGGACCAACAGATAATCTGCTCACCTTGAGAAAAAATAAGTTATACGGAGAGCTGTGTTGTAAATATGCTGGATGAGGGCTTTGCAGATGCTTCTGTCTCCTGGTGCCCTTTGCTGCAGCCTTGCTCAGTTCCACCATATTCTTTGTCATTGCAGTGATGGTGAGCCCTTGGGCCACATCTCCCTCGAGCTGTTTGCAGACAAAAATCCAAAGACAGCAGGAATGTTTCATGCTCTGAGCACGAGAGAGAACGGAATTGTATATAAGGTTCCTCCTTTCATAGAATTATCCCAAGATTCATGTGCCACGGTGGCAACTTCCAGAGCTATAATAGCACTCCCAGCAGATCCGTCCATGGGAAGAAATTTGAAGATGGGAACTTCATCCTGAAGCATACAGGTCCCGGCATCTTGTTAGTGGTAAATGCAGGACCAGACACAAATGGCCCCAGTCTGTCGGTGGCACTGCTAAGACTGAGTCGCTGGATGGCAAGCATGTGGATTTTGGGAAGGTAAAAGAAGGCATGAGCATCATGGAAGTCCTAGGAGTCCAGGAATGGAAAATGATCAAGAAGATCACCGTTGCCAACTTCGTCTTCCAGATCCAGGAATGGCTGCAAAAGGGTCTCCATCTAGTCTCCCTGTCTTTCTCTCCAAATACTCATAGACAATAAAAATCTATGAAGAAACAATCATCCTAGTATAGCAGAATGTGTGTGTGTGTGTGTGTGTGTGTGTGCGCGCGCGTGTGTGTGTGTTCAAATTAAAAGTCACAAAAAGTCGTTAAGTAAGCAGGATACAGAATGGTTAGGTGTGATGAAGGATCTCAGTTCTGTAAAATCTGTAAGTGTGGAAGGATATAGGCAGCTTTTAAGTATCAGGACTAAGCCCTGCATATTTGGACCATGGCATTGTACTTACGGTAGGTATGTAGCACCATTATGATTGATAATTTTCCAAGCAATAGCAGAGAAAGACAAAATGCAAAGGGAAGAGCCCAAACATAAAAAAAAGAAACAAAAGAAGCTGTAGCCGTCACATTTCCATTGTCTATAGAGAATAAGTTACGAAAGCAATTTCATTTAGATCCTAAAACTTTCAAAGACACATGAAGACTCAAAGACACTGTGATGAACCCCTATCCATCCATGAGTCCACTTTAAAACTGATCACCTCAGTCAATCTCATTTTATTTGAACACACATCTGAAACTCTCCCTCTGGCTCTGGATTACTTAACACCAAGCCGTAGGGCTAGAGATGTGGCTTCGTGGTAAAGAAGGCTGGCTGCCCTCACAGAGGACCCAGGCTCCAGTCCCGGCACCCACCTGGTAGCCCCCAACCATCTGTAGCACCGGTTGCAGGACATCCGAAGCCTTCTTCTGGCTCCAGTGACTTTGTGTCGCTTCACTACACATACACTTACACATCAATAAACATAACCAATAAACATCAATGCGCAACTTCTTTAAAAAACTTAAAAACAAAACACAGACATTTTATATTATTTATAAGGATTCTGTACCTCCAAGAACTAAAGGTTCTCTTCAGCGTATCTGCAGCGCATTTGCATGCCTAAAATGAATACTAATCACGTAATATCAAAGCTGTTTGGACAGGATTGTAGTTTCCCACAATTAGCTCACAACTTCAGTTCAGAATTTTGATTAAATCAGAATCAGTGATGTGTCTAAACATAGCTATTGTGTGGTTTGCCTCAGAGTCTCCTTTAAGCTTCAGATTTCTCTCCTCTACTCATATTTTTTCTTGAAATTTTTTGTTGAAATCTCCCTTCTGTTTCTGACTGAAGAAAACTCAGTCTCACAGTGTAGACTGACTTCGCCAACACGGTGTCCTTAAAGACGCTCCTCCTTCTGTGCTCCTGGAATTTGGCTGATGGGCCAAGGGCCTTTGTGAGATTCAGATTCAGTGATTTTATGTCGCTCACTACACAGATGATGCTAGGTGTATTTGTCATGTGACACATAGTGACTCATTTTGTGTTTGTGTCTGTGTGTGTGTGTGTGTGTGTGTGTGTGTGCATATGTGGTGCGTCTGTGTGTGTGTGAGAGAGATGCTCACCAGCATTTGTGATTATTGCCTCAATCTATGCATTCAATAGGCCTTAGATAACAGTGACACTAAGTCCATTTTCACTGTCTAATCAGAATATAGTTGTATGACTAAAGAATATTTTATCCCAGCAGTTAGTTATTCTAAGACACATTTTGTTGTTTTTAAATAGGCAGGATGTTTGAATTTCTCTCTTTACTTACCAGCTTAAATATCAAATCTGTTCTTTAGTACCTTCCAGTGGTGATTAAGAACTTTGTTCATGAGTCAATTTAATTAATTTCCATCTGAGATCAGTTCCTAAGTTCTTTGATGCATCTTTATTAGTCTTGGATGGCTTCTTAGCTTTCTGGTAAGAATATTCTGGGCTAATTTTGCGGGAATTCTTGCCTTAGATGTATAATCAGCCATTTATTCAGGAGGCGTGATTCTTTCTCAGGGTCAATAGTATTCTGAGGTAAAGTCTGAGTCCTGAGGATCTTGTTAGTGCTGCAATCATGACAGTTTCTTGGTGGTTTCCTAGGACAGGACTAGGAAAAAAAAAAAAGATACATTTGAAAAGTCCTGTTGATGTTTCTCATCAAACCAAGACCTCGAGGTTTTCATTTAACCTCTTTCATCTTAATTCTGTTTATTTCCTTCCCCAATGCCACAAATCCAAATTACCTGAACATCATATTTATTTGATTTATCCCATGATGTACACTAACAAAATAAGAATGAGAATATCACCGTCTCACAGGAGCATTTAAGGAATGCCTTGAGAATTGCCAGGAATAATTTTTCAGAAGCTAAATATTTCATGAGAGCAACAAAAGGAAAAGGCAAGGAAGCAGTGTGGTGTGATTTGTACCCAGGATGCGGTAAGCTCTGGTGAGGTTGTTCTACATGCTGTTGTCAAAGAGGATGGCTGTGTGCTATTTCTATGGGGAATAGCAAATTTTAATACTCGAGTATTAATTTAATAATTAGTAATTTAATTTATCAAATGAGTATTTATTATAATTTTTCTTCTAATAAATACCATCAAGAATTAAGACACAACACATTTACTTCAACAATATTAACAATGGTTTGACATTTTTGCCCATGTAATATTTTTATTAATTCTCTGGAAATTTCACTTCATACACCCTGATCACAATCCATTCCAAGTCCTTCCATGTCTAGCCCCCTTGGGACCTCCCTCCACCAAAAAAATTTTTTTAAATAAAAATAAGAAAAAAGAAGAAGAAGCCTGCAGCACATAGCTTGCTTTAATTCTAGCACTCTAGAGGCAGAGGCAAAAAGATATCTATGAGTTTGAGGCCAGCCTGGTCTACAGAGAAAGTTCCAGGACATCCAGGGATAAATGGAGAAACATTATCTCATAGAAAAAAAAAACGATAGAAAGGAAGGAAGGAAGGATGAGGAGAGGGAGGAAGAGAAGAAGGAAGGAGAAGAAAACACGTCCACCTTGTGTTATTTATATTTACTGGGGCATGCTCAAACTGTCAGTGGCCTGCCCCTTATATAGAACTGAGTCCTTGAGTCCTTCCCCTCCTACACCTTTTTTAAGGCTTTTAATGTTATAATTCTATGCTCTAACATTAAACCAGAGGCATTTAAGTTAGTGTAGGGGTGAGGGATGAAGGGCAGCTGATCCTAGTCTAAGGAGAGAAATCATGTACCTCTTTAGAACAGAGCCACCAAAGACATCTATGGTCACAACATGGCCTATCCTCACGAGAAACACTGCTCAATAATGCAGCCCCACAACTAATGGACTTAGCAGAAAACAAAACAAAACAAAACAAAACAAAACAAAACAAAAAACAAGGCTTAGATCACAGAAGGGAATTTTCTTTTACACTGAGCAGCAAGGACGATCATTTAGAATTAACTCTCATTTTTACCCCAAAATTCAGAGGCACTTTCTCTCCTCTTACAAACTTATATCTCACAATGTATAGCTTGTCTTCTTTCCTTCCTATCCATTAAACAATGAGTTCATTTCATTTATTTTAGCCATTTACCTATGGATCCTAAGGTTCAGAAATAATCTGTGAAGGAGAAAGTTCATGGCCATGTAACTTGAAGGTTACCCTGAAAACATTTGTCTTCACTAGTCTTCTTGAAAAGGCCTGTACCCTGCTATTCCCCCACCCCCCGCACTTGCTAAATTTGGTCTGAGCCTGTAAAGGGTTACATTACTGTCTGCTGACTTCCAGAGAAACTGCTAAGTACCAAGAAAGCAAGCATTAGCCGCTTTTAGTCGTGAGCAATGGTTTGCTAATAAGAGCCTAAAAGGATCAGAAGGAGCAGAGGAAGGATGCTGAAAACCTCTAATAGGTCACCACGGGACTTCTGCACCTGTTTATAGAGAGAAAACCACGTTCAGGTTTTATTACAGGCCCAAGTTTAGTTTAGGGAAATGTGACTGCCAGGTAACGCTCATGATGGATGGTACAGTGATTATGAAAGGGGTGGGCAGTGTGTATTTAAGGTAGTGGGTGAAGAATTCACATCACATCCTACTCTAATGCACCTATAAACTGCTACACAAGAATAGAAGAGTAGACATTGGAGTTCTCTCTAGTTTCTGTCTCAAACATTACCACCCATGGAAGGAATTCCTCCACCCATTTGTCTCCGTGTTGGTATGAGAATGGCCTGGATGTGGGCCATTCTAATACTACATATCTCCAATGCATAGTATTAGAGATACTTCACACAGAGACATATAATTTGTTTATTGTCTGTGGAAACATTGCTTTTCAAGGGTAACAATAGTGTCTTCGTTAGGGTTTCTATTGCTGTGAGGAGACATCATGACCATGGCAACTCTTATAAAGGAAAACATTTAAATGGGGCTGGCTTACAGTTTCAGGGGTTTAGTCTATTGTCATCCTGGTGGAAAGCACAGCAGTGTGCAGGAAGACATGGTGCTGGAGATGGAGCTGAGAGTTCTGCATCTTGATCCACAGACAGCAGAAGGAGACTGTACCACAGTGGGTGTAGCTTGAACATAATGAGACCACAAAGCCCACCCCCACAGTGACACACTTCCTCCAACAGGGCCATACATCCTAATAGTGTCACTCCCTATGGCCAAGCATTCCCACATAGGATTCTATGGGGGCCACACCTATTCAAACCACCACCAATAGCAATAACAGCTTCCACTTTCAGGATGAGCACTGGTCTATTTAGCTTTCACAGAAGATATTTTCATTTGTGTTTTATATAGGATGGAACTGTGAGAAGTAAAGCAGCCTACCCAAGGCACTGTGCCTGTGAGCAATTAGAGGACATGTTTAAATGAAGGCATGGGGGGCTGCAAAGCCCCCCGATAGGAAGAATATTCTCTATGTGCAATATGGTCATCCACATCAATGTTCACTATGGACCTTGAATTTGCCTTGTTGGTTCATAAGCATCTAGAAGGTGGATCTGGTCCTAAACAACACACCATACTCTAAAGCTGGACATAGCGGTGCACATCTGAAATCCCAGCACTTGGAAGTAGAGACAGAAGGACTATAGGCTTGAGGTCAACCTGGTCTACATAGTGAGGTCATGTCTCCCTGCCGATTTGCCCCCTCAGAAAATAAAGAGAAAGAGAGAGAGAGAGAGAGAGAGAGAGAGAGAGAGAGAGAGAGAAGGGGTAGGGGAAAGAAGGAAGGGAGGGAGGGTCGTGGTCCAATGGTTGCTTAGTAAAAACAGGCACAATCCCCCCCCCACACACTTTCTAGGTAGCTGGATCCTGGGAAGAACACTGCTTCCCAGAGATGACGGTGTACAAGCATCTTGTATGTTTTGAGGAAAACATTCTACAGGGGTACCAGTGTCAACAGGGTAAATCCTATTTTCAGTATGGTATGCTTTCAGAAGTTGGCAACATGATCAGAACATGTGTAGCCTTGCTTGCAATCTTGGTTCAGTCTCAGGCGTTAGCTGGAGTAGTGCGGAGCACTACTCAGAGAAGCACACCGGTTGGTTTGACCTTCCTCTTTTCCTCAAAGCTTGGCCCAGGAGGATTAGCATAACTGCACTGCCTTTGATGTTACTGTATGGTAAACAAGACAAATGATGCAGTATCCTTCAAAGGTTACTATGAGAACCCCGAGAAAAAAACGTCTTTAGATTTCCTCGCAAAGCTCCTAAAACGTGGTAGATGCTCCACGAGAATTAACTAACTTGCCAAACATCTGAGTTAAGAAAGACTTGTCAATAACTAATTTTTTTTGAGCTGACTTCAGAAGAGCTCCAAGATGTATTTAGTGAGCAAAATGAGTTTAAGAAAGATAAATATGGCACATATGGTTTTTAGCTGTTTGTGGAGGGAGAAGGGGGAGAACAGGAGGTAAATACAACTTCAGCCATTGATTTTATATGTTTCTGTATTGTCTGAGGTTTACAATAGATACATGTACTTCAATATTATTTTTATAAAACAAGAGTAAATAACAACAAGTAAAGACATGCTGAACCTTTGCCAGTGCAGAACAGATTCTAACGCTGTTAAGGAATGATTCCCCCCAGCGCAAAGTGCTGTCCAACTTTTTTCTGTACACACAGATCAGGCTACTTTCAGGCTACATCAGAGATGCTTTTCGTGTTGTGAGCAGTGGCTGACACACAACACCATAAGCCGTCACAGTGGAGAGAGGAAGTGTTGTCAGAATGCTCAGTACATCTGTTATCACTGCTCCCTCCCTACAAGGCTCAGGAAACATCACAGAAGAGGGTGCAAAAAGACTGCAAGAGTCAGAGGTCAGGGAGAAGTGAGCAAAACAGTGCCTTCTGGGTATGACAAGATCACTGCGCTCATGAGCTCACAGAAGCTGTGGTTGTCAACAGACATGTACAGGTTCAAGCTAGTCAATGTCCCAGCACAGAGTAGGGAGGGACTTATGAGCTCCGATGCCTGGCTGAGAGCTATTGACAGGTGATGGTTTCTGGAGAAGGGAAAGTCAGTTTTCTTCAGGAGTGTGGCTCCTGGTAGGTTGGCCACAGACTAGCAGATGGCCCTATACCCAGGAGCTTATGGAAAACACAAATTAGACTGAATGGCTTATTAAGAAGAAAAAAGGGGGACATGAAGCTGTAGAGAGATGGGGAGATGGAGCTGATTGCAGTTAGGAAAGAAGAAGTTGTAGTGAGTTTTATTTAAAAAAAATTTGCTACATGGAATTCTTAAGAATTAACAGAAAAATTAATAAAAAGGAACAGTCCACCATAAGCTGGAAGAAGAACAAAGACATACAAACAGGCACATATAACAAGAAGTAAAATATATTTCTGCATATACATTCAATATGCATATACATATGCAATAATTATTAATAGAAAGCCTATCAAATTGAGAATGGAGGGTATTGGAGGTATTTGAGGGAGCTTATCTGGGGAAGGGCTAAAGGGAGATAAATAATTTTATGAATAAGGGGACAACACTTACAAGCTGCTTTTTGAAGGCGCTACACGATGGGAATGACAAATGACACTAAGAAAGGAAAGACTCCTCCAGGGCGCCGGAATCAGACAAAAGTGGTAGAGTTGTAACCTATGTTTGACTGAAAGGACAGGCCTGTGTGAATTTAGAAAGTGTCTAGTGAAGACAGGTTGTGGAGTAAAAATCTACACAACACTTGTTACACTTAATCTTGATTGTCAATGCAATAGGATTAAGAATCACCATGGAAACAATGTCTGTGAGGGATGGTCTAGATTATGCTAACTCAGCTAGGAAGAATCATTCCCTAATGATAGACAGTACCATTCCAAGGGCTGGGTCCTGGACTAATGAGGAAGAGAAAGCAAGCTGAGAACAAGCATTCATCACTCCTGCTTCTTCACTGCACATGCGATGCCACCAGCTGTCCCTTGGAGGTCCTGCCGGCATGCCTTCCTCTCCACGACAGACTGTGTCTCCTTGAACTGTAGCCAAAGCAAACTCTCTTCCCTTACTCAGCTCCTTGCCAGCATTCCATTACAGCAATGAGGAAAATAACTAATGTGGTATCCATCCATTTACATATTCAAACATTTAAGAACCTACTGTGTGTCGGGTGCTATTGTTAGAACCCTCTAGGGTGACAAAATGTTACATCCCTCAGTGCAGCGACTTGCAAGGGTGGATACTTATTTTTCACTGTAAAATTACTTTTCACTTATCATGTTAAATTTGTTATTAGTGTAATTGGGCTTATTTATACAAATAATCATTAAGGCTACCCTCAGATCCCAAGTGAAATGAGCAGAAACCCTGTCATTGCTGTCACCCTTCAGAAATGTTCACATTATAAAGAAAAGTGTCACTTTGCAAATGTACTTTTTCTTCTATGACATTCTGAACCTTCACTATATAAACATAAGCCAGACACACCCACCTTCAAAGGCTCTACAGCACAGTAATGGTATCTATCTGCATAGATCATGGTAAAATGCCTTCTCGAGGGTTTTCATCCATGAAAACCTAAGGGAAGAAATAATGGAAAGCAAAGTCGAATTTATTAAATTGTTCTTTTATTGTACCTGCACAATCATTTCTTTCCTGATTTCCACAGGCACACAAGAAAACCAAATTAAGTCTTGGATTTATTGCCTGCTTTGGGCATCTTGACATCTATTGCGTAAACCTAAGTCTGTTTCCTTGCAACTGTTGTCAGAGGCATCTTGTGTCTCTCACTGAGAAATTATATAACAAAGAGACAAAGGAGATTAAGGCACTAGACAAAGCAGGCAGTATCAGTACAACTGGCAATCCCCCACCATAAGATAGCTCTCCTGTTTCTCAGATCAGATTTTTTTTTCAACCGTAGCAATATATTATTTTAAGAGACAGTGTTACAACATAATGGCACAGAATATAAAAAGGAAAATAATGGAACAGATGCATTAGGCAAACACCAGCAAAAAGAATGAAAATATAGAAGGCAAATAAGTAAAGAGACTGGTGACATAAGAGTAAAAGGAACAAACCATCAAGGGAATGCGGCAAATTATAAGCTTCTGTGAGTCTAACAACAAAACGCATAAACAGAAATAATAAGGCAGTTGCAAGAACAAATGGAGGAATCCAAGTCATAGCCAGCAATTTTAACATATCTACACGAGAAGCAGACATTTACAGAAACCACCAAAACTTGAGTAGGAAGAGAATGTTCCAATTGTAAATGTAATGATAATGGATATGCATTACTCTCCAAGTTGAAAAAATAAAAAAATATCTACCTGGCAGGACATTTTCAAGTACCCATGGTTCATTCACATAAATTGATCACAAACAGGTGACAAAGGAGTTCAATAAAATTTGAAGAAATAATAATTTCCTAACCACAAAGACACACAAAAAAGTTGGAAATTAGTAATTGGGGCAAAAACCCAGGTGTTTAGAAAGCTTTAAGGACTTGCCCAATAACTCATCAATTGAATGAGTTCTTAGGACAGAATAAAGATTATACTTTAGAACCAAGTGATAGCTAGTCTGAATAAAAATATTTTTGCGTTATGAAAAGATACACAATGAAGCCATGTTGATATCAGAACCTGATATATACTCATTAAAAGAAAAAGAGTCAAGAATGGCAGAACACGTTTGTAATCCCGGCCCTCCTACACACTGGAGGCCAAGGAAGGAGCACTGAGGTAAATTTGAGACTACTCTGGCCTACAATAAGGAAAAGGAAAAAGTGGGGGTTAGGGGAGAGAGTAGGAATATAGAACATTTGGAGGCTGGAGAGATGGTTCAGCTGTTAAGGGCACTGGTTTGATTCCAAGAAGGTATGTGGCAGGTCACAGCTTTCTGTGATGCCAGTCACAAGGGGTCAAATGCCCTATACACTGTCTTAAGGCCTCCACAGGCAGCAGGCACGCATGTGACACACACATATGCATGCAGGCAAACCACTCATTAATGGACAATTGTTTTAAAAGAGTTTTTAAAAGGAACATGGAAACTTTGCTGGATTAAATTTGCATACATATTTTTATAAATCAGTATTCACAATGAATACATGTTAGAGATAATTGAAAGAAGATTGGCTACAAGTCTCAAAAACCCATAAAGCTCTGGGCAGTGGTGTTGCACACCTTTAATCCCAGCATTTGGGAGGCAAAGGCAGGCAGGTCTCTATGAATCAGAAGCCAGCCTGATCTACAGAGTGAATTTCAGGACAGCTAGGGCTACACAGAGAAACCCTGTCTCAAATGCTGGCTAGGTTGTGGAGAAAGGGGAACACTCCTCCATTGCTGGTGGGCATACAAACTTGTAGAGCCACTTTGAAAATCAATCTGGAGGTATCTCAGAAAATTGAGAATCAATTTACCTCAAGACCCAGTTATATCACTCTAAGGTATACACGAGAGATGTTCCATCCTACCACAAAGACACTTGCTCAGCTATGTTCATAGCAGCTTTATTCTTAATAGCCAGAAACTGTGTACAACCTAGATGTCCTTTCACCATTTCTTTAAGTGCTTCTTGCCCATTAGAGATTCCTCTGTTAAGAATTCTCAGTTTAGCTCTGTACCACATTTTTAAATTGGATTATTTGATTTGTTGGTGTTTAATTTCTTGAGTTCTTTATATATTTTTAATATTAGCCCATGGTCTGATGTAGGATTAGTGAAGATCTTTTCCCAATATGTAGGCTGACATTTTGTCCTAGGACAGTGTCTTTTGCATTACAGAAGCTTTTCAGTTCTGTGAGGTCCCATTTATTAATTGTTGCTCTTAGTGCCTGAGCTTTTGGTGTTCTGTTCAGGAAATTGCCTCCTGTGCCAGTGAGTTCAAGCTATTCCCTATGTTCTCTTCTATTAGATTTAGTATGTCTAGTTTTATGTTGAGGTCTTTGATCATTTGGACTTGCATTTTGTGCATGGTGATAAATATGGATCTATTTGCATTCTTCTACATGTAGACATCCAGTTAGCAGCACCATTTGCTGAAGATGATTTCTTTCTTCCTTTTTTTCTTCCATTGTATAGTTATAGCTTCTTTGTCAAAAATCAGGTGTCTGTAGGTGTGTGGATTTCTTTCTGGGTCTTCTATTTGATTCCCTTGAACAAGCTGGAGACCTGGGATAGGGAGGCTCTTGGGAAATATGGAGGTGACCCTAGCTGAGACTCCTATCAGCGGGGGATAGTGAGACTGAAGGGGCCACTTCCTGTAGCCAGGGAAGACCTCAGTGGAGGGAAGGGGACACCAACCCACCCACAAAACACTCAACCCAAAAATTTGTCCTGCAGGAATGTGCAGGGATAAAAGATGGAGCAGAGAGTGAGGGTATGGCCAACCAATGACTGGCCCAACTTGAGACCCACTGCATGGGAGAAACCCAACCCCTAACATTATTAATGGTACTCTGCTATCCTTGCAGACAGGAACTTAGCATAACCGTCCTCTAAGAGGCTTCATCCAGCAAATAATGGAAACAAATGCAAAGACCCACAGCCAAACAATAGGCAGAACTTAGGGAATCTTGTGGAAGAGTTAGGGGAAGGACTGAGGGAATTGGAGGGGTCAAGGACATGACAAGAAGACATACAGAGTAAACTAACCTGGGCCCATGGTGGCTTATACAGACTGACCCACCAGCCAAAAAGCATACATGGATTGGTCCTAGGCCCCCTATACATATGAAGCTGATGGGCTGCTTGGTCCTCAAGTGGGTCCCATAACAATTGCAGTTTTTCTACGACTTGGACTCTGTTGCCTCCCTCTAGATCCCCTTTCCCTAACAGGACTGCTTTCTGTTGCCTCAATGAAAGAGGAGGCACTTAGTCCTGATGAGATTTGCTGTTCAGGGTGGGTCAGTGCAGTAGTGGGAGGGGGAAGTAGGTGGAAGGTGGGGTGGGGAGGAGAGAAGGCAATGGGCTTTCAATTGGAATGTAAAATGGACAAACAAATAAATTAATAAAAACGAAAACAATAACAAAAACAGTGATAGCATTAAATTTGCAGGCAAATGAATGGAACTAAAAAAAAATCACCCTGAGTAAGGTAACCCAGACCCAGAATGACAAACATGGCATGCACTAATATCTGCACTTAGAAGCAGATACTAGTTGCAAAGTAAAGGATAACCGTGCTACAACCCACAGACTCAGAGAGGCTAACAAGGAGCACTCATGGGGAGATGCATGGATCTCTCTGGAAAGGGAAATAGACTAGATAGAGAGGGTGGACTAGAGGAACAAGAACAGGAACAAGAGGGATCAGGTGGGGGGAGGATGAAGAGGAGAGAGTACGTGGAGAGACAACTGGAATTGGGAAGCCAAGTCTGGACAAAGTAGAAACCTAGTGCAATGGAAACTCCCAGGAATGCATTAGTGTGAGCCTAGCTAAGACTCCTCGTAACAGGGATATGGAGCCTGAACCCGTCATTTCCTAACAAAGCAAGATATTTAGTAGAAGGCCTGCAACATCAACCCAGCCACAAAACCTTTGGCCTACCATTTGTCCTATCATCATGATGTGCTGGGGTAAAGGTGGCACAGACACTGTGAGAGTGGCCAACCCATGGCTGGTCTAGCTTGGGACCCATGCCACAAGAGGAGACTGAGAATAAAACCAAAAATGCCCAGAAAAAAAAAAAAAAGGAAAGGAATGATTCCTAATGACTGCTATACTTGGAGACTAGAGCCTGGCAGAGAAGCTCCATCCAGCAACTGATAAAAACAGATGCAGAGACCCACAGAACTCAGTGGACCCTGTAGAGGGGGAAGAAGGATTGTAGCAGCCAAAAGGACAAAGGACACCCCCCCACACACACACACAAGTTCATAGAATTAACAAACCTAGATTCATAGGGGCTCCCTGAGACTGAACCTACAGTCAGGAGGCCTGCATGGGTCTAGCTTAGGCCCTCTGCATATATGTAATAGTTACGTAGCTTGATGTTTTTTGTGGGATTCCTAATAGAAGGAGTGGGGGCTGTTTCTGACTCTCTTTCTTTTTTTAAAAAAAATTATTTATTATGTATACAGTTCTCTTCTGCCAGAAGAGGGTACCAGACATCATTATAGATGGCTGTAAGCCACCATGTGGTTGCTGGGAATTGAACTCAAGACCTCTGGAAGAGCAGCCAGTGCTCTTAACCTCTGAGCCATCTCTCCAGCCCTGGTTCTGACTTTTTTACCTGCTTTTGGAGCCCTCGTCCTCCTACTGAGTTGCCTTGTCCAGCCTTAATATGTGGTGAGGTGCCTAGTCTCATTGTAACTTGATATGCCATGTTTGGTTGATATCCTGGGAGGCCTGCCATTTTCCGAAGGGAAATGGAGGAAGAGTAGATGGGGAAGAGGAGAGGGAAAGGAAAGGGGAAGAGACTTGGAGGAAGGGAGGGAGGGGAAACTGTGGTCAGGATGTAATAGCATAAATTAATAAAAATATATGAGGGGACAGGGAAATGAGTGCCCCTGGGGTGCATGATGTGGAATTCACCAGGAAGCAATAAGTCAACATACATACATACATGAACACACACGTCAATAACGAATATTCCTCAGTACACTGAAAATCTTATACTTCTAACAATTTCATTTCAGTAAAACAAAGTAAAATTTATTGTGAAATTTTGATGCCCACCCCCCAGGAGGAAAGCCCTGTTCCCCCTTCACTGTCCCTGTTATCTACACAGGCACAGCTCAGGCTGGTCCAGGAGGCTTTTCCCACAGCTGCTTGTCTCATCTGATCCTTCACGGCCTTCCCTGTCCTCTTTCCCTCTTGAAGTTTTCCCTCTTGGCTCCTACCCTGTCTTTTACTTGCTGGTTCACTCTAATGGCAAATGTAATAGAGAAGGCGTCTTCATCTTTACTTCCTGGGAGTTTGAGATAAATTCATTCCCCACAGATCATTACTGTCTCCTTTTGCAGTGCTTCATTTATACCCTGATCATACCAAGTTTAGCAAACTCTGCCAATCCCACTGGGCTGGTTGCACTTTTCTGTGTATTTCGTTAATTGAGAAAAGAGCAGGGTAACTGCTGACAGGGGCCTTCCCTAAAATTCAAAGGCACTAAATTTCACCTACACATCAGGGAGATGGAGAGTGCTTATTTCAGAGAAAGGTAAATTAAGTGCACCAATGTATATCTTGGCATCAAAAAGATTTACCAATAAAAAGAA
Source organism: Psammomys obesus (assembly GCF_907164565.1). Taxonomy (NCBI): domain Eukaryota; kingdom Metazoa; phylum Chordata; class Mammalia; order Rodentia; family Muridae; genus Psammomys; species Psammomys obesus. Next base: position 14,568,085 of record NW_026596069.1, read on the forward strand.
TTTTATTAACCTTTTTTCCTGGACATTATTTTTACTAATATACAAAAGTTGCATGCTTTATTAAACCCCTGTCGTCTCTCCTCCAGATGTGGTCTTTGGTTTTTGACATTACACAGACTCAAGGGCTACACTTAGCTAAACCAGTTTCTGAATGTTCCATGACGATTTCATGTTTGCACTTTAAGTAAAACATAAGTAAGTGTTCTTATAGTGAGCCTCCCTGTCCCATACTTACTCACACCAACTGAGACTTTTAGGAGCAGAGTAAAAGGATAAAATTGATAGCGTGCCACCCAGCTTCCTTAATAGTAGTTTTATGTAATCATTTTAAGTAAAAATAATGTCAGATAATTGTTATTAAGATAATTGATATTAAGATAAAACTTAAAAATCAGTTTATCATCCTGAAAGAATGTTTAACTTAGTAATTCTTCTCATGGTTCAAAGTATAAAATATTGCAGTATTGAATACATTTGATGATTTATTTATTATATCAAGAACTAAATACATTTCTGAGTTTAACTTGTTCATAAAGCTTCTATTCTATACTTAGAATAACATATGGTGGGGCAGTTTCTTCAACATTAATAGGCTTGGTAGGGATGCCCAGAGAATTTGCCTCTATCCATCCTCTTAGCTGAGTTTCACTGTACTAAGAAATCAACCTTAAAACAAAAACAAGAAGCAATTGGAAGTTCTGTTCTTTCCATATAGCCAAGTACGAATCATATAACTAAATGACATGGAAGAGACCCCAGGAGGATGCATGCCACCAATATTTCAATGGTCCAGGAGCAGCAATAATTTATTCTTCAGAGGAGAAGTTGGTAATGGTGTCTTTCCATGGTCTATGAAATGATTTATCGCACTATGGTAGAACTCTTCAGCTTCAAGAAGGAATCTGAAAATTGTATGCTATTATAAATACATTTCTGGGCTCAACTTATTAGTGCATAAAACTTTCCTACAGTTAGAATAATTTGCTTAGGGTATTTTCTTCAATATTAAATTGTTAGGTGAACATTTAAAGCATCAATGAAAATAGCACATTGCAGACACACAAAGGTCATACCTATTTTCATTTTGGCCAACAAATCCCATTACATCATGCCCTTGACATCCAGCCTACACTTAATGTTAAATAACAAAGAAAAAGCTTTGCTTAGAAGTAATCTCCCATGTCACCAGCAGTTGCTGCTGCGTTCATCCTCCCTCCTCAACACACTTTCGAGGGTAGCTTCACCCTGCACCACACAGAACCGTGGGACCATCCACATGATCGAATACGCTTAAACTTTCTTTTTTTTGTTTTTTTTTTATTGTTTGTTATTATTAGTTACATTTTATTAACTCTGTCTCTCAGCTGTATCCCGCTCTCTTATTCCCTCCCAATCCCACCCTCCCTCCCTCATCTCCTCCCTGTCCCTTTCCAAGTCCACTGATTGGGGAGGACCTCCTCCCCTTTCGTCTGGCCCTGTTTTATCAGGTGTCTTCAGGACTGGCTGCAAAGTCCTCCTCTGTGACCTAGCAAAACTGCTCCTCCCTTGGGGGGTGGGGAGTCAAAGAGCCTGCCATTGAGTTCCTGTCAGAGATAGTCCCTGTTTCCCTTACTATGGGAAACCAATTGGTTATTGAGCTACCACGAGCTTTGTCTGAGTAAAGGTTCTAGGTTATATCCGTACATGGTCCTTGGTTGGAGAAACAGTTTCAGAAAAAAACCCTGTGCCCAGATATATTTGGTCCTTGTGGGGCTCCTATCCTTTCCCTGTCATACTAACTCCCCTTCTGCCGAAGGTTTGGTTATGAGTCTTGTATCTGTTTTGAAACACTACTTGGTAGAGTCTTTCAGATGCCTTCTGCGGTAGACTCCTGCTATATGTCCAATGCACATCTCATTTGTCTTTCTAAGTGAGGATTGATCATCTTGCCCCGTGTCTGTTTTCTTGTTTATCTCCTTTAGGTGTATAGACTTCATTATGTTTATTATATATTGTAGGTCTATATAAGCGAGTATATACCATGTTTGTCTTTCTTCTTCTGGGATACTTCACTCAGAATGATCTTTTCTAGATTCACCATTTGCCTGCAAATTTCATGAGTTCCTCATTTTTGGTTGCTGAGTAGTATTCCATTGTGTAAAAATACCACAATTTCTGTATCCATTCCTCCGATGATGGACATCTGGGTTGTTTCCAGGTTCTGGCTATACGCTTAAACTTTCATGGACAAATTATGGTGTTCTAGGCTCTGTTTTAATTTATTTAAAAAAACAGAATGGATTAATCCACATTTTTGTTCTTAGGACTAGCAATGACCAAAGTATTTTTCTATGCAGCATGAAACAAAATTTAAAATAGATGTCTCTTTTAGAGAATTCTGTACAAAGGCCCTCTAAACGATGTCTGATGTTGGTGCTACTTTAGATATTTACTTCGGTGAATTAAATTAATTAATTCGGTGAGAGATTAAAAACAGAGAAGGCAGGCTGGCAACACGGTTCAGAGCATAAAGGTGCTTGCTACCATGTCTGACAATCCAAGTTCAAACCCTAGGGTCCACATGGAGGAAGGAGAGAATCAACTCCAAAAGTTGTTCTCTGACCTCTGCTTGCAAGCCTTGTCATGACGTTCCCATATACCAAGAGAGGGGGTGAGAGAGAAAACAGGGTTGTGAAAGAGGAAAAGAGAATAGAGAAAGGAGAAAGAGAGAGAAAGAGGAGAGACAAACACACAGAATAGTGTTTCTAAAAGCAGAGAAGACATTAATGGTAGACGGTCTCCCTGGATCCCTAACAGTTCTGCTCCTCCTGGAAGCAGGAACTTTGGCAACCTGGACCATCTTTGTCAGGCTGGGGACAGAAGGCAGGGGTATGGGATTGATGGGCAGAAGAAAGTGATGGTGTCATGAAGCTTTGTCACATGATAAAGTGCCACAGTGCCAAGAGGAGTCCACCATTGTCTCCGATCCAGGTGTGTCTTGCCTTTTAACAACCTGAATAAAAGTGTGGAAGGCTGAGTTGTGAGCTAACACGTGGATAAAATCTCAGGTCAGGGTTAGGGTTAGGGTTCTAGACAGTGCACTACCCCCCAAAAAAAAAACTATAAAAAGGAGCAATTATTTTTGACCAAGAAATAGCTTCATATAAATATAAGCAGTTGAAAGTGAAGCCTGCAGAATTTTCAAGGTATAGGAGAGAGTTTGAATGGAAGAGAAAGGCATGAAGGTGTCACTGTTTGAGTCCTACTTTTCTGATGATTCTTTTCCACTACCCTGTGACATCTATGTATTTCGTTCCATGTGTTTTTAATCACTTGCCACAATTTTCTCTGCAATATGTTCTTTCTTAGAAAACGGTAGTCCCACCTGTGATGGATAATAGAAATTGCCAACTTGACAAGATCTCTAGGAGAAAAACCTCTGGATGTCTGCGAGGGAGCTTCGAGACTGAGCTAACTCAAGTGGGAATATTCTCCCTAACTGTGGCAGCACCATCCTGTGGACTTGGATCCTGAGGTATGATAAAGGGGGAAAAGGAAGCTAAACGCCAGCATTCACACGCTCTCCCCCCTCTCTGAAGATGCAATGTGCGCAGCTGCCTCCTCACGCTCCCGCCATGTCTGTCTGTCTTGATGGGCTGCACCTTCACGCTGTGAGCCAAAATAAGCCTTCCCCTCCTTAAGTGAGTTTTGTCCGGTATTTTGTCATAGCAATGAGAAAAGACTAACTAATACAGCTAAACAAGGGACAGCCACCTCTTCCCGAGGCAGTGAGCAGGCTTTAAACAGTTAAAAAATGATTAAAATCACTATCAGCGAATCACAAGTTCTTAATGCAAGCACTCCTTCTGAGGTCGAGTTTCCTATAAACAAGCTACCGGATTCTCCCTTACTGTTCTTGCTGCCTTGAGCAAAAGGGATTATCAGTCAAACACCCAGATGACCCACCCTTATACTCTTATACCTGTACTCCTTAGAAAGCTCAGTGAAGCTGCATAATCATCAGAACCCTTACTCCTGAAAGCTTGCACTCACTCAGCCAGGACTGTTTCAAGCGGTTTGGGTCTAAATTTCTTGGCAACCATTTCCATCAACCCCAAAGGGGATGCATTTCCTCTGACAGCCCTGCAGAGGGACTACAGTGAGTGGTGCAAAGGGGACAGTGGCCCGGTTGCTTTAAACAGGAACTCTCCCTGGCGTGAAAACTTGTGTCACCAACTCCCTTTCTCTGGACACCCACGCAGGCCGTTGGTTCACTTGCAGAGCCCAACAGGAGACCCGTTCCTGTGTTGCCTCTCCTAGTGATGCGACGTCAGATTCATAAAAAGCTCTTCAGTGGTCTTTCCTCACCTCCCTTCAGCAGAGCAGGCTGAGCTGGTGACACTAAGAAAGTGGCAGGGACAGCTGAGCAAGCGGCTGGCAGGCTGAGCTGCAGAAGCAGCAAAACTACGGGCTTGGCAGCTGAGTAAAATGAAGAACCGAACCGTGGAGAGCACCGGGTCTGTGAAGGTGGGCCCACAGGAACAGTGCCACCTTCACCACGGCAGCAGTGTGGAGGGCGGGAGGCTGGTGGCTACAGCTTTAGGCAAGCCTTAACAACCGAAAAGTTGGAGCTAGGGGAACGTCTCAGACAGTGATAACAGAGTGGCAGCGGCAACAGTTGAAGCCAAGGCCACAGCACCAATGATAGCACCAGAAGCAGCAGCAATGGCGGGAGAGATCAGGGATCTTAGATCCTGATCTAACGCCTAGAAGCTGTAATGTTAGCCACTGCTAGAAAATGAGCAATCCAGGAGCCTATGCCAGCAAGTCGCAGTGACAGCCTCCACAGTGACTGAGGAGCCCTGACTCCCCGTGTCTACACAAGAGCTGGAGCATTTGTAGAGCTCAGATGTCCCAGTATCCCAGTTCTGTGAGAGCTGTAAGACACTAGACAGTACCACCTGCTGCTGCTGGAGGTGGTGCTTGCAGATGCTAAGGTGGACCAACACCAGCACTACAAGTTTCTCACTTGTGTTCATGGTTTCTATCTGGGTAGAGCAAAAGGATCCCAGACTGCCCATCCGTAACACGCCTGTGACTTTAGCTATCAAACATGCACCTCTGTCCTACATTCTTATTCCCAGTTCTATCATGTTCCTTCCAGCTGTCTGTCCAATATATTTCACAGGTGACTCAAATTTAAAATATACACATTCAATCCATTCTGTCTCTTCCCCATCTCATATTCACTAGGCCCTTCTTCCCCCCCCCCACCTCATCCCAGCTGTTAATGGGATCATCACTACCAACGTCCCAAATAGCTGAGAAAAAATGATGCTGCTTAGTAGATAAGACTGTTGATAAAACCCACACTTGTCTGGAAGTTGATCTGTCCCTTCAAAGTCACCTTGCTTCACCTCTAGTCTGACTTACCATAGACTGATATAAAAATTCAATGTTAATTTTTTTTTCGGTCTTTGTATACTCCTCTATGTACTAACTACATGGCTGCACACACTGGATGTCTTACAGTAGGATTTGCCTTTTGTTCTCATAAAGCCATGTTTATTTCTGGAGAACTGCTTCATCCATGATGGGAATGAATTAATCAAGTTCTGAGGATCTTAGCTCCTTAATAAGTTCCTTAGATCTGTTTTCTGTTTACACTTCTGAGAATATATTATCCTGGCTAAACCCTCTGTGATCTGTCATCAGATGCTTCTCCTGTCTCTGACTTGTCCTCCATCTTTTCAGACCAACCTCTTCAAATCTACTTGTGTACTCTTTTCAAAATTCAGATGTGATCTCAGTAATCACCCATATTCTAGGAGCCCTCATTTTCATCTGTAGATCATCCATTATAGGTCATCATCTTCTGTGATTAAGATGGTGTCCCTTCTCAGGATGGGCATGGCCCTTTTGTGATTTGAATCCTGTCCAATTCTCTTACTCGTTTCTTTAGTCTCTACTTCAGATCTCAAGATACTGCAAAACCAAACTGACTGCAGTAATTCTCTCATGCAATGGGCTGCTCTAGCTTCAATGGTATTAGTCACACTGGCCCCTTCCTAGCTTTCTTCCCATGTCTTGTCATGGTCTAGAGCCTTGTATGGTTGTAAGATTCTCTAGCAGACCATCTTCTCCGGAGAGGTTGGATTACTTTCATAATTCTCAACAGGCAAGACACTCCCCTTGCAATTCGCAAAATACCACCCTTCTTATCCCTACCTCTTCCTCACTGGGTTGTAGTTATAGTGTTTCTGGCTCTACTATGAAAGCCCATTTCTGTCCTCACTGGCTTACAGGGCGCCTCGAATATTATAAATACTTATTGAATAAGTGGGTAGATTGATGGATGGATGAAGAATGTGTAATGAGCAATGGGCATTTATGTGCCCATTTAATCAAAGTGTACTTTAAAAGTTGATCACATTATTGTCTGTTTCCCTTTGGAAGGATGTTAGTTACTATAATAAATATACCAACACTAGAACACATGTAACTGTTGTTTTAACAGTTTGAATATTTTCATTTTTTTCTCTTATTAAACTCTGACAAAGTAGAAGTGTAACTGATAAATTGAAACATTGTAAATATTTTCAACTCAGTATCTTTACTCTTATTAACTGATATAAAGCATTTGTGATATTAGAAAGCAAGGTAAAAATCAGATTTTCTGTTAACATTTCATAAATTTGTATTGTTTTTACAGTTCATTCTCATTGTGTCAACTTTTTAAAAATGTGGCAAATGACTTGCGTCCTTGGAAAAGGGCCAACAGTGACAAATATAAGTGTGACTCTAAATTATTCAGCAGTATGATGAGAAAATGTTTGGAGAGGGTACATGGAATTTTACATTTTTACTACTGTTAAAGTAGTAAAAAGATATTTTGAGCATCTGAAGTAGTGCTAGAGAAATGTATCTTAAAATAGATTTTGGATGGGAGCTTGTGGGAGGCAAGCAAAGACGGTACTTCTGTATATGTCAGGCCCTTCAACAGGACCCAAGGAAAGCTTGCACAATCACGTTAATGGCATAGCTTCCAGTACATTAGCAGAACAGTTAGAGCAAAGTGAAACTCAATGATCTCTGCCCCCATGACTCCCTGGTGCCTATTTAAATGCCAGGGGACTGTGAGCACCGATCAACTTAAGCTAGATACCTCCTCATAGGTACTTTATCTTCCCCTAAGATTTAATGGTAAGGATGCAGGGAAATTAAAGGCATGCTTCTTACTGATTAAAGTCAAGAAAGGAAAAAGGTCACATTCAGGACCATTCTGTGGAGGAAATACAAACACAGGCCTGGATAGAGGTGTGAAAAATAACGGGATGCTCACAGATCTACATAGTATTTCCTGCTCTTTCCCGGCATCCTATGATTCTTACTATTCCCCAGTATGTCACGTATTTATCTTATTTTTCTACTTCTATCTGTTATTTTGAAATGTAGACAGAGAACTGGAGATATGGGTTAGCTGTTAAAGGCTAGGCTCACAACCAAAAATTCAAGATGTAGGAGGAACTTATCCAGACTTGTGGTCTTGTGGCTTCATTAATTATTCTCTTTATTTTAAGACACTATTTTTTATTATATTGATTTCTTTATTTATTCTCTCTCTCTCTCTCTCTCTCTCTCTCTCTCTCTCTCTCTCCCACCCCGGGTCCTTAGTTGTTGGTTCTGTTTGGGTAGATTTAGGCGATGTGACCTTGTTGAGGTAAGTATGGACAGATTTGAGATTTTGAAGATTTTTAGCTCACTCCCTCTGCTTTGAACTTTCAGTTTAAGATGTGAGCTCTCACTGCTGCTGCTGCTGCAGTATGTCTGCCCCCTGATGCCTCCACCCCACCATCACAGACTCTAACCCTCTGGAGCCATAAGCCCAAATAAACCCTCCTTCCATAAGTTCCCTTGATCATGGTGTTTTTATCAGCAATCAAAAAGCAACTAATACAGGGTCCCAGGGATTGAACTGAAGTTGTTCAATGCCTTCCCCCAACCCCTGGAACGATATCATCAGTCTTCATTAAGTATTCTTGCCCTTTATAGAGCCACTGTGCTTAGTTTTTACTGCTGGTTACTGGATGTTCACAGTAGTGGGAAGAGAGTTCTAGGACTCAAACTCGGGGCTTGAGCATGCTGAGTCCACACTCACTGTGTCACTGAGCACTGAGTATGCACTTACTGTATCACTGAGCATTGAGTATGCACTGAGTATATCTCCTTTATCACTGAGATATATTCTAGCCCCTACTTGTCCAAATAATTTGTAAATGTCTTCTCTCATTTGGTAAACAATGAAAAAAATAATATAATCTCAGTTTCTAAGCACTATAAATAGAACTTTATAAATGATTTATTAATGATTTAAAAATCCTTTAAAAAAACATACATTCTAATACAGAAATTCGCCACTTAGGAACTTCTAGTAAGGGGGAAAGTCTTGGCTATACCCAAAGATTTGCCTGCAGGAAAGTCATGAAGGGCTTATTAATAATGGAAACATAGTAAATCATTAAAATGTCAAATCAGAAAGAACTGAATGAATCATGATATGATAAAATACTACAGTCATTTTAATGACACATCTTGAAATATATAATAACACATAAAATGTTCACCATTCATTGTTAAGTGAGAAAGGTGAGCTTCAACTTTTTATTATAGTTTGACCCCAATTAAGAAGATATAAAGCATTATACATACATACATACATACATACACACACTCAAGTAGTATATTTGCCAAGTCCAAATAGTGGTAGATAGTTAAATTGGGATGATAGAATTGTAGCACACATTTCTCTTGGTTAAACTTTTCCAGATTTAAATATTTTATGATATACAGACATAACAAACCACATTAGCCCACCGCACCACAAAAATTAAGCAAAACTGAAAATACTCTGATGGGGAAAGCGTTCATTTGCTTCCTAGGTAGAAGTAAGGCATGAATTTTTAAGGACATAGGTTTGGGAAGGAGTATAAAATCCACTAGGAGAGTTAAGTGTGATCTTGTATCATCTAAGGTAAACTAACATGACACTCTGTGGTGTCGTAGTCAACTCTGAGAAGGGTGAAGGAGGAAATGTCAGTTTTCACCAGCGTACACTGGAATCTGGCAGAGCCCAGCACCATCCAGCTGTCTCTCACTGCCCACTGTAGGACCCAGGAGAAAATGTGTAATTAGGAATGATGGAGGGGTGGACCTTCCTGGGAGGGTGTTTCAGCAGAGAGCTAAAACTCTCATCGTCTTTCTGGGGAGAGATTTAACCGGAAGCACCCATAAGTGCCACTGACACAGGAGCTCCTGAGACTTTGGGTCACCAGAACCAAAGACGCACATACAGTCCAAGAAGACCTTTTTTTTTCCTCTAGTAGTTTAACAATAGATCGTTTTATTTTGGTACTAGTAAAAGCAAGATGAAACTTCTTGTAACCTTACTTTGTGCCATTAAATAGATAAATTTGCTGAGGAAGAAAAGCTAAATCATGTCATCAACTACAGACGGTTCTAAGTGTAAAACAAGCTTAGAGTATGTATTTCACTAGAAACACTGTAGCTAAACTTTGTCTGACCTCTACTTTAAATATGTATTTTTAAAAACCAATTTATTGGACCGGAGACTTTACCTTGACATACACAAGACCCCCAGTTTGCTTCCTAGCACTGCAAAAGTAAAAGTAACAACATATTCATAGAAAGCCAATTCATTAACATGCACAATGAACAATTTATTTTTATCTTATGTATATTAGTGTTTTGCCTGCATGTGTCTGTATGAGGGAGTTGGATCCCCTGGAACAGGAGTTACAGACAGTCATGAACTGCCATGTGGGTGCTGGGAATTGAACCTGGGTCTTCTGGAGGAGCAGCCAGTGCTCCCAACCCCTGAGCCATCTCTCCAGCCCTGCAAAATGAATAATTAATGACTCACTAATTTATCCTCATCTTAGACAGTGGTATTAAAGCTTTAGGACTGTACAGACAGCCTCTGCCCATGTAATCTTGCCACTGGGGAGTCTTGCATAATTCCCCAAACTAAACACATTCTCCAACTAAGGTCTTATGTTTGCTTGGAGTAAAATGACCTTCCACAAAGAACCAACTTTCTCACAAACTAGACCTTATAACCTATGAAGCTATACACACGCATAATCACACACACATATATGATGATTTTGGTAAAGTCAACAATTTAATGCTTGTTATTCACCATTTTATTTCTGATTTCTTGAAGTTTCTATAATTTTCAGCATAATGCTACCTGTTTTGAGGAACTGTCAATACTAAAAAACACAAAAGGATATCTTATGTAAAATCATGCTTTCTAAGATGGAGAAATAGCTCAGCAGATTAAGACCTTTGCCACCAAGCCTAAAAACTGAATTCTATCCCTAGGAATTACATGATGGAACAGGAGAACCAGCTCCTGTAAGTTTCCCTTTGCCTTCCACACTGATGCACAGCAACTTGTGATGTTTTTCTCTGTGGTCCTCCAACGACACTGGAACACCTGTGTTATCTAATAATCTACTCGGGAAAGTCATAGCCTGGATCAAAAGTGAAGAAGAGGGAGACTACAAAAGCACACTCTCGGTGTTCTTTCAGAGGATATATATTCGTTGTAGACATTCACAGATATCATCTGTGCCTACTCTACGTCAAATGGGTAGGAAGGCTAACAATGGACATCTTTGAGAGCAGCGGTTCTCAACCTTCCCAATGCTGGGACCCTTTTAAAACAGTTCTTCATGTTGTGGTGACCCCAACCACAAAATTATTTTGCTGTTACTTTATAACTATAATTTTGCTACTGTTATGAATTGTAATGTAAATATCTGTGTTTTCTGATGGTCTTATGCAACCCCTGTGAAAGTTCATTCGACCCCAAGGGGGTCATTACCTACAGATTAAGAAGTGATGTTTTATTGAGATAAAGTCATAGTAAGAGAGACTGCAAGTAAGTTAACCATGCCAATTATTATCACAGTTCTAGTCAATAACCATAATCTCTACTCTGTGATGAGTAGAGATCTCAATGGCAATGGGATCAGTTTTTCAGATGAAAATAAGGAACATTGCCCAAATGGGTTTGCATCTTAAAAATCTTAATAATAGGGCTGGAGAGATGGACCAGCTGTGAAAGGCTAGGCTCACAACCAAAAATCTTAATAATATCTGGACCTCATGGATTGCTTATGATGGAGAGATGCAGGGAACCTCTGAAGTAACACAGAATGTGCTGAGCTGGAACGTTTATACATTTATCGCTTTTCCTTTACCAAGGATGGTGATAGGAGCTAGAGAAACAGAGAGGGGTCTAACATATCTGTGCCCACAGCTACTTGGTTTTTAGTAAGGAAAGCCAGCATGAAAACAGACAGCAGTTAACACAGCAGAGGAGGGCATTCCCTGGTACAATGATGTCATAGAAAGGGGTTCTCTTTGGAAAAGGAGGTGTTTTTCAGAATATAAAAACCTAGCGCTAGAAGAGGTGTTCCCCAGGAAGAGAAAGGAAGAAGGCAGTCTAGGCTGAGAGGGTACCTGTATCATATGATGTCAGAAGGCAACCGATAAAAATGAGTCGGGGGGGGGGTGCAGATCAGTCACTGAAGGGAACATGTGGTTGCCCAAAGGGTTTTATGCTTTATTCCTTGGACAAAAGGGACACGGACATTGTACAAGAATCTAGCAAGGGACTGACTTCTAGGTTACTTCTGGCAAACATAGAACTTCTCAGAAGGGAAAAAGCCTGAATTTCCAGAGAAACACGAGGGCCGTGAACTTTGTCATTACACTTGACTCTGCTTATTATGTGCTCCAGGACTCTGCGATATGGGAAGAGCAGTATGTAATGTTTTTATCTTGCAGAGCTGATAGTGCAGAGAATGGACAAGCTGTGCATTTGTGAACTGTGGGCGCACAGTTAGGGGGCTGGGGTGAGTCTGTCACAGAAGTCCTCGGCTGTCTCCTGCCCAGGTCACCCTTGGGCTTATCAAGGCCAGTTCTGCCAGGCTCGCCGTGGCTCATTCATTCTGCAGACTCTTGAGTCATGGAGGGAAGTCCTATGTTAAGGTCTCCTCATTGAGGACTGTTCCTTGACTGTGTGCTGTTTTTCCTAAATCTAAGCCCTTCTTTCAATTTCATTTTGTCTCTTCATCTCTTCTCTAAAACTTGTCCTCTCCAATAGCACTTTTTTTTTATTGGTTTGTTTCATTTTCTTTTTTTTTTTGCTTTTGTTTTTTAAATATTTTTTATTTTTAATTAATTTTATACATTCACTTGTATCCCAGCTGTAGCCCTTTCCCTCTTTCCCTCCCAATCCTCCCCTCCCTCCCTCATCTCCTCCCTGCCCCCTTCCAAGTCCACTGAGAGGGGGTGTCCTCCTCTTTTCTTTCCAACTGGCCCTAGCTTTTCAGGTATCTTCAGGATGGTTGCAATGTCCTTATCTGTGGCCTAGCAAGGCTGCTCCTCCCTCAGCGGGGAGGGGAAGCTCAATGAGCCAGGCATTGAGTTCATGTCAGAAACAATTCCTGTCCCCCTTACTAGGGAACCCACTTGAATACTGAGCTACCATGGGCTATGTCTGAGCAGGAGTTGTAGGTTATATCCATGAATGGTCCTTGGTTGGATGAACAGTCTCAGAAAAGTACACAACAAGGACATTTGCTCAACCATGTTTGTAGCATGTTTATTCGTAATAGCCAGAACCTGGCAACAACCCAGATGTCTATCAATGGAGGAATGGATAAAGAAATTGTGGTACTTTTACACAATGGAATATTACTCAGCAATTAAAAACAAGGAAATCATGAATTTTGCAGGCAAATGGTGGGCTCTAGAAAAAAATCATCCTGAGTGAGATATCCCAGGAGCAGAAAGAGACACATGGTATATACTCACTTATAAGTGGGTACTAGACCTATAAGATAGGATAAATATACTTAAATATGTACACCTAAGGAAGATAAACAAGAAAGAGGACCAGGGGTAAGGTGATCAATCTTCACTTAGAAAGATAAAGGGGATGGACATTAGAAGTAGGAGAAAACAAGTAACAGGACAGTAGCCTACCACAGAAGGCACCTGAAAGACTCTACCTAGCAGTGTATCAAAGCAGATGCTGAGACCAATAACCAAGCCTTCAGCAGAGTGTAGGAAATCATATGAAGGAAGGAGGAATTAGTATAACCTAGAGGAGACAGGGAGCCCCACAAGGTCCAATAGCACTTTTAATAGCACAGGCTGAACATTCCTAAATTAAAATTCTAAATCAGGAATGTTCGAATATTACATTTTTTTGAGTACTGACAGGGTAAGTGAAAAATTCTAGAGCTGGCCTCAAATGACAGTCACAGAGACATTGAAAACAACATGTAAAATTATCTCCATAAGGATGAGCATGTGCGAAGCCTTGGGTTCAAGCCTCAGCACCTACAATAAAATGTTAAAAAAAATCATGCAACTTAGGTATATACAAAATATAAATGATATACATTAAATATATGAAATAGTATATACTTAAGGTATGTAAGAAAATGAATGAATTTCATGTTTAAATTAGGATTTCACTCCTCAAGATATCTTATTAGGTATACGCAAATATCCTAAAGTTAAAAACAAAGCTGAAATGCTCCTCGTCTCAAGCCCTTCCATATGGAATACTCAACCTATAAGAGCAAAGTACTTCCTATGTATCAGACATTATGTTAATATGTCAATATGTATTCAATGACTAGATTCTCGTACAAGCCTTCTGAGATGAACACTATTATTAACTTAACAGTGTTCAGAAGAAGAAGCCACAGTTTTCCAAGATCCTGTACAAGAGCAGCACCACTGACTAATCTGCAGAATTGAGCGTATGTAGTATTTGAATATTTAAATTTGTTTATTATGTGTGTGGAGGTCAGAAGGCAACTTGTGCGAGTCAGTTCTCTCTACCATATGGATCCTGGAGACTGAGCTCAGGTTATCAAGCTTGGCAGCAAGGGCCTTTATCCATCCAGCCATCCCACTGGTCTGGAGGTGATATTTTTAACTACCTAAAGATTACGCTATGAGACTGGAGAGATGGTTCAGTGGATAAGAGTACTCGCTATGCTTCTAGAGGACCTGAATTTGGTTCCGAGCACCCGTATCAGGCGGCTCACAACTACTTACAACTGGCTCTATGAGCACTAGCACACATGTGGCATATTTTCTCTCTCCCCCCCTCATTAAAGAAAGAAAGAAAACATGTTTATAAACAATCTGCTGCACACTTCACTGGCTGTGCTAATCAGGTTTCCTTTGTCATAACAAATACTTTAAACAAATCTGGTTATAGTTGGTCCACACTTTCAAAGTTTCTGGTGCAGCCCATATGGATTGGGGCCGCTATGGGGTGGAGCCAAGTGTTCACCTCTAGGAAGCAAAAGAGAGGAAAAGGAAGAAGCCATGTTCCACAGTTTATCCTCCCCAGAGGCACCCCATCCTAGTAACACAGAGCCTCTCATCAGTCTTAACCTCTTAAAGGCTGCACCATCTCTGAGCAGCTCCCCACATCCTCTCATCCTCTCATACATGGTCTTCAGGGAAACGTTTAAGATCTAAGCAACTCTGGTGTTGTGTTTTTATAAACCCAATATTGGTTTAATAATCCCCAAAACATATTTGGAATATTGTCAGTTCAGTTGATTTTTTTTTTCTTGCAGTCTTACCAAGGCTTCATCTCATACTTAATGTGCTTATTAAGTATTTCTTTAGGATGGAAAACTTACCAGGAATTGGCTTATGAAAACGGTTTCCCTTAAATACTTAAGATTGAAATGAAATCTTTTATGCCAAGTCAGCAATAAGAGCAAACCTAATGTATGGTCTTCATTGATTTAAAAACAAATCTGATTACATTAATCTTTTTACTTTCTGTCTTGTCGTTAGGTCATAAGTCACCAGTCCTTTTTGGGAGAGAGAACTACTTTTCATATTCTCCAAAGCTTTTAAATAGAATAGAATGGAAACAAAGTGTTTTTTAAAAATCAGCTCACCATGTAAGGATGTAGGATCTACTTAATGGACAAATAAAGGACCCCTGACCTTAGCCAACCTCAGATATTTTCTGTCGTCTCTTTTTCTTCTTTCTTTCTCTCTCTCTCTCTGTCTCTCTCTCTCTTTCTTTCTTCTCCTCTCTCTGAGTCTAAGCTTTATTTGCCGAAATGAATAAGATATTTAGAAAAAATCGTTTTTTTTTTTTTAGCACGGTATGGTTTTGAAATATGTGAGTGAGTCTTAGAACTTTATGAACTGCTAATATACATCTTTTTCGTCATGACTGAAAATATTAACATGAATGTCACAGCATGAAAAACTTGAGCTGAAGAATTTAGTAGGTAATGTAACCAATATTCTGATGTGAGAGGCCCTGGAAGGAAGTGAGGAAGAAAACGGATGTTCACCTTAGCAACTACTCATCTCTCCTAATTTAACTTCACGTGGGGGCATAAAAAGATTCAAAAGACAAGTCCGTGGTGTGCCTGGAAAATTGGAACCTCGCACTCCCTTCTATTGTCTTGAGCTCCGTTGGCAACAAGCAAGCCCTATTTCAAAAACTGTGGGCAACATTATTATGGAAAGTGACCTGTGGGTTGAGTGCCAGCACCTCCTCTCAAGAGCTGTGCCATTTTGCGACATCCCCCAAAAGTTCAGGTAGCAGACTCAGGAAAAGGGATTTATGTCTGACTTAGGCTGGTCACAGTAACTTCCAGCTCCGTCCGTGGTGGGTTGCGGGGTTGCTAAGCACCACGGAAAGCTGGCTCCATAGCGGTCTCGAGCAGGCTCTTTCCCACCCAGGTCCCTAAAGCTAGGACAACCTGCAGCTGCCAGAGGTCCACTGCGGACCACGAAGAGCACTGCACCTCAGGCTCCAGAAAGGACGAGCCAGAGGAGGCTGCAGGGCACGCGAGCGGTCGGACGGGGGAGCGAGAGCCAAAGCTTGCGGAGCGCAGCCGAGCGGGTACCGCAGTCCCGGTAGCCGCCTTGGAGAGAGGCAGAGGTCTTAGCTAGGGAAATGTGCGGAGGGCGGAGCCTGCGGGAGGCGGGACCAGGGAGGCGGGGCCTAAGAGAGACGAGGCAAAGGAGGCGGGGCTAGGGGAGGAAGGCGGAGCTAGAAGAAGGCGTGGTCATTCAGGGGCGGGACGTGTGGAAGGCTGAACCTACCGGAAGGGAGGCGGAGCTACTGGAGGTGGAGCCCGAGTTCCATGGACGTGAAGGCTGCGACTCAAAGAGGAGGAGCTAGTTGAGTGGAGGCGGGGCCTGAGTCGAAGAGGCGAGGCCTGCTTTGGGGAGGCGGAGCCTGTCCTCCAGGGAGGCGGAGCCTCCTGCGGGGAGGCGGGCGCGGAGGCGGTGCCGGGGCAGGCTGCGCAGGCGTCCCTTGCACCTTGTTGATTAGTCAGTGCCGGGAGCGCTGCTATGGCGTTCCTCGGACCCGCGGCTCCTCCTCACACTGTGCTCGAGGCGGAGGCTAGGAGGGGGCCGAGGAGGAGGCGGGCGGCCGGCCGTCGCCGCTGCAGAGCCGGGGCCAAGGGAGGCGGAGGCGGAGCGGGAGCCGCCGCAGCCAGCCGGGCCGCCTGCAGTGCTCCCCGGGCTTGAGGGCGCGGGGCGCCAGCCATGCCTCGGTGTGGCCGCTGAAGACTGGCGCCGGCGTCCCCGCCGCTGTGCCTCGCTGCCCGGGGCTGCCCGCGGCGGGAGTGCGGAGCCGCCCGCCAGCCAGCGGTGGCGCGGGCGCGGGAGCGCGGGGCCCGGAGGAGGCGGGGAAGATGGACCCGGCGCCCTCGTTGGGCTGCAGCCTCAAGGATGTGAAGTGGAGCCCAGTGGCGGTGCCGCTCGACCTGCTGGTCAGCACCTACCGGCTGCCCCAGATCGCGCGGCTGGACAGCGGTGAGTGCCTGCGGGGCGCGCGGGTGTCAGGAAGGGTGGGAGCAGCGTGTGTGTGTTGGGGGGCGGGGGGGGTCAGTGCTCGCCCCTGGCCGTCTAGTTGGCCCGCCAGGCTGCCGCAGCTCTGGCGCGTTGCTCTTCGTTCCCCCCAGCAGCCGCCGCCGCCGCCAGAGAAGTGCGATCAGAACCCTTGCAGTGCAGTTAATAAGGACACCTTAAAAGAATCAACACCGTGGAAACCTGCAGATAGCGATCTTGGACGCAAGAATTACTCAATCTGGGAGCCCTCAAGTTATCTCAGACAACTTTCTGAGAAAAATAATTGGGCTCTGGGTGGTATCTTGTTTAGGGTGCTCTTTCCTACCGGCTCACACTGTCCTCCAAGAAGCTGCAGATTTCAGACGAGAAGCTCCCAGGTGACCCAATGAAAACGATCTCGTCTCCTGGAGAGCTTTTACTACAGCTTGTCTATTCCTTTAACCCAACGAGTGATTTGAGGCTGTGTGCAGAAAACGTCTTTAGCAGAAGTGATGGTATGTTTAAGGTTAATTATTAGCTTAGCGCACTTCCAGTTTAGGAAAAAAAAAAATATTTTAAGCTACTAAAACACATATTGATTTGCAATCCGAGCTCTGAACCAAGAAATGCCTGTATTTCCTGAAAGTGACCACAAGGAAACAACTTAGAACACCACACACACACACACACACACACACACACACACACACTCACATTGATTATTCTACACCGACATCTTCAAACAAATATGTGGATGCTGCTCCTGGCAGTCAGATGGACACCTTTGGGTTTGAGAGTTGTGACATTGGAGGGGGGCAGTTTAAATTGTGTCTGTTTTTTTGCACTGTAACTTCAGCAGGTTTAGGTTCACAGGACTGCAGATTGTAGGAAGTCTGCTCTGCTGAAGGACAACGGGACCTGGACTGACAGCAGGCAGGCACAGAGGCAGGCAGAGCGGTGGCCACACGAAAGCCAGATCAAAACAGGTCTGAGCAGAAGGATGCTCTTTCTACCAGTCACCCACACTTGCCTTACTCTTTGTTTTCTGGAGTAGAAGTGTGTTTCACATGAGATGTACAAGTGCCCCCAGGGAAGTCTCATTCTGCTTCACGTCTGTGGAGTACAGTCAGAAGTTAGAAACACTGACAAGAAAATTGATACAGAAGCAAGTTTGTGAAAGCTGGAAAACACTGGCATGCCTCCTGTCCCTGTCTGTGTTGGTGGTGGTTGTAGTGGGCACTGGGAATAAACTAGGAGTTTCTAAACTAGGAATGAAGTGTGTGATGGTAATACTATTGAATCCAGGGGAAGACAGATGGCATGTTGAGGCATTTCTCCTTGGCAAACTGTTGTGCTTTAATATGTATTTGCAGGCGTGTGTGTGTATGCATTTTCATTTCCTCCTCCACTGTGAAAACGTATGCTTGAGCAGGTTGTGAGTCTTTACCTTTCCATTTCTAGACCTTCCCTCATCTCAGCAAACTCTGCCAAAATGTCTTAGCCAGGCAAGAGACCATCAGTGCAAGTGGAATGAAACTCACTCAGACTTCCTCCAACTCAAAGTGCAAAGAGGCTGTGTATCAGCCTTAGACATAACTCTTAGTCTTATTATCTACTTTCCCATCATTCATTTCCTGTCGTTCATTAAAAGAATCTGAATCAGCACTGAGCTCAGCCCACACTTCTTTTCAAATTAGGATGTGGGCTGCAAGTCCAGTGTGTCCTTCCAGGGACTGGGATGGATTTGATCACCATGTGTATTTCTAGTTCTTTATTGTAAATTCCTCTTGTGATTACCACTTGAGAATCACTTCAGCACACTAAATTCATACTTGTAGACAGTACTACCTTATACCTGATTACTTCATTAGCTGGTCCCATCTCTTTTTTGTTAGCATAGATTTTAATAGCTGCCTGATATTCTGTGGGGATGGCTATAAAACTTATCTGTCTTGTTCCCTATTGATGAACATTAAGTTGTATTTATGTCCACTCTCTCACTGATAGACATAAAGTTGCTTCTTCCTCTTCCTCCTCCTCCTCTTCTTCTTCTTCTTCTTGCTGTTTGTAAGTTCTGAGATAATGAACATTATCTATTATCTATTATCCTATGTATAGGAATGTTTTGGGGGGAAAGAATGCATTCCTGCCTTGCTGAATGCACAAGAGTCACTTTAGAACTTGTGATGCAATTGTCTTTGCTCTAGAGACCAAAGGTTATACTCATGCAAACATAGGCACTGTGGAATGCCACTGGGCCCACATCTTTACTGTAGGACTCTTTGTTTACTTATTAAGTCTTTGCTAATCTGATGGGGGCAGGGGACAAGTTATTTTAACAGTGTAATTTGGGTAGACTTTAAAAGAACCAAATCATAAATTCCTTACATGAATGTGTTTCAATACAGTGTAGAGGACAAGTTAAGGACGTGGCTGCCATATTTTCAAAGCCATTGGTAAATTCTCCGGATTTGTACAGTCTTAATCACACACACACAAACACACACACACACACACACACACACCTCTTAGACATGAAAAGTAGGCGTTTTCCAAATCATTTGTTTTAAAAGAAACCAGAAAGAAATGACAAACCATGCCACAGGTAGGCACTGTGCTAAGAGGAAGCTACATAGGGGCTGCCTGTAAGCAGTTGTGGAAGAACGTTAAGAACTTAGAGTTGGTCGGTGCTGCGCTTTGGATGGCTGCTGTGCGCAGGCACCCTTCCATGTGTCGCACACATGGTCTTCATCTCTCAGCAGCCCTGCTGTCAGGATCTGGGGAGCTTGGACTCAGAGAGTTTGAGCAAAAGGCTCGAAATGAGCAGTGGGCTTCCCAGCAGCTTCTGTGCCTTGGAAGCCCGCCCTTTATAGCAGGTTGTGCTGCCTCCTCCTGAGAAAAGGGAGTAGGACTGGGAGGCCTGACTTCTGCTCTAAATAGCCTCCCTGTCTCTGAAAGCTTGAGGACCAGAAAGTCAATATTTTTAAAACAGTGTAGACACCGAATTAAGTGCTGGCGTCATCCATCATGTTTAGATGACTTTCTGCTTCCCAAAGGAGGGGCCGAAAGGGAAGAAGGGAGGTTACAGAAGGGAGAAAGAGGTAAGAGAGAGAAAGAAACAGTGGTATTTGGGGCTTGCATTTGTATCTGTTCAAATAACTTCTTTGTATAGTTACTATTTAAAAAGAATTAACTCTACAGTGCATGAAGAATTTTCCTTTTTTTTTTTTTTTTTGCATGAGCCAGGTCAATTAGATGCATTCAATTTGATATGTCCAATGATGAAAATTTTAAATTACATTTATTTTGTTTATTTACTTTGTGTGTGTATGTGTGTGTGTGCGCATGTGTGTTTGCAGAGACAAACATACCACAATGTACATGTGGCTGTTAGAGGAGAACTGTTGGGAATCAGTTCTCTCCTGCTACTATGTGGGTCTAGGGGATGGGTTTCAGGCCATCAGGCTTGGCAGCAAGTGCCCTTACCCACTGAGCCATCTTGCCGGTTGTCCAAGCAATTTATCTTTGAGTGCTAAATACAAAATTGGTGAGGCTTCCTAGGTTTTGCCCCCAAGTCTTTTTGGAGAATCCCAAGAAAGCCTGTAGTTGTTTTCTCTGGGAGAGTTGATGGGACAGCTGTAATCAGCAAAGGCCAACCCCAGTTATTGATTCGCTGGCTGTCAAGGTATGTTAAATGGTTGTAGTCGTATAAGTTGTTTGTGGATCAGATTCCATGAATTCATTCAGAACCAGGAAGAGGACAGAAAATACTAAACTCCGCTCCGCTCCAGCAGTCCATGCTCAAAACTGGGTCTGAGGGAAGCTGCCTATCTTCTACTTTATCTTGCAAAAAATCATGATCTAGCTCAGAATTTTCTTCCCTCCCTCTCTTTTTTCCTCCTTTCTCTTTTTGCTTTTCCTTAAAGACCATATGAACCCATGTACCCTAAGCACATTTTAAACTTGTTCTTTAAAACTTTCATTCTTGTTTTAAATGCAAAGAGTGCTCAACATATTATAAATACTGACATTTAAGATACATTGTTACATCATTCCAAAAGCACTAGTAGAATCTATATTTGAGTCCTAATATTTTATATGATGTTTATCACATTGTGTGTGTATCTGTGCGTGCATACTAATTCCATGGTGTAAGTATGGAGTTCAGAGGACAGCCTGTTGGAGTTGGTTTTCTCCTTCCATCTTGTGGGCTTAGGAGATAAAACTCAGCCCACCAGAATTGGCAGCAGGTAGCTTTAGCCACAGAGACATTTCACTAGCCTTTAATATTTATTTAGAGGCATGAATAAGTCCTTCTGATGTTATAAAACTTTGTACCTTTTCCTTATGTCCTTAAATTCATGCTTCTGTCTCCTCCTACCCTGAACAATGTCCTGATTCAACATACCTTAGTGTTTGAAATGGCTTTATTGATCACTCTGTCACAAATTCTGAAACAAACAGGAAATTGGAATATAGCATTTGTTATTATTATTATTATTTTTACTGTAAGACTTTTAGAATTTGAAGAAGTCTACATTAAAAAAAAAAAGATGACAGTATTATTTTGTGATGGGGTGTGCATGCATGGTGTGTATGGAGAGGCCAGAGGATGACTTTATGGTATTGTAGATGCCCTTTCATCCTTCTTATACTGGGTCTAGAACTTGAACTCAGATTGTCAAGCTTTGGTGGCAACTCCCTTTATCCACCAAAGCTTTTGCCAAACAAAGAATTAGGGGTGGGAGTGTGGTTTAGTGATAGAGCACTTACCCAGTATGCAAGAGGCCTTGGGTTCATTCTAGAGACACCCCCCACAACACACACAGACTTTCTTGAGGTACAAAAATTGTCAGCCCAGTGCAACCAGTCCTGATCAGACCTGATAAGCTAGGGTCAGAAGAAAGGGAAGGAGGACCTCCCCTATCAGTAGACTTGGAGAAGGGCATGGGAGGAGATGAGGGAGGGAAAGTGGGGCTACAGCTGGGATACAAAATGAATAAACTATAATTAATATATAAAAATAAAAACTTAATTGAAAAAGATACTGAAGTAATTTTTTTACATTAAACCTTCAGAAAGTTTTCAGTACATAAAAAAATCCAAATTCTAAAAAAAAAAAAATTGTCACTTAGATACTGGAGACTTTAACTCCTCAACATGCATCAGCATTTCATTATTTCCTTTATCCCCTTGAGATCTTTGTATCCCTGCCCAGTGTATTGTAGAAAGATGTGGGAGAAAACACTACATGTATTAGTTAGTTGAATTTAGTAGGTGAATGACTGAGTGGGTTAGGTCAAGAGCAGCTTCCATCCATCACAGACATGGTCACCACTGGAGGGAAGTCCTTCCACTGCAGTCCTGGTCCAAGCAGAACACTTTTTATAAATACGTATCTTTGAAAGTGGGGAATCTGGAAATGTATTGTTACGTAGCTTTGGTCCTTGTGGAGCCAACAGTCTCGTGCATCTGCTTATTTTGGGCATTAATGTAATAGCATATATGAATTACATGTATATTGCCTAATAATATGTATGTGTATATAAGATTGGCATAAAGATGCTTATATGCTTTCAGAGGGAGGCTTCTGCATGTATCCTTGAGCATGCAGAAGGAACTGGGATAATAGATGTTTTTACACTTAGACAGGTAGAGAAACAGAAATGCTCCAGGTGGCTTAGGATATTTCCTTCTTGTGAATTATGGGTGTCACAGACATCTGCAGGTTATGAAAAGGAGTGAAGTTTCTGTCAGTGAGAAAGTGTTCTGAATGAACCCCCAAACTGAGCTGAGAGAGGCTGGAGCAGGAAGACAGGGAAGGACTTTTAACTGAATCCAGATACAATGATACCAAAGCAAAGAACCAAGACATTTGAGCATCTGAGTTTATATTTACATGGTTTTGACTACCAGTGGTTTTTTAATGCCTGTAGTTAGTTTTGTATGCAAGCTAAATGATGAGAAAGTTGGTTTAATGTTCTCTTATATACTGTATACATTTTTGTTTGATGATTCTTTTTTGAGACAGGGTTTCTCTGTGTAGACTTGGCTGTCCTAGACTTGCTTTATAGACCATGCTGGCCTCAAACTCACAGTGAACCGCCTGCCTGTGCCTCCCTGAGCGCTGGGATCAAAGGCGTGCGCCATCACACCCAGTTTACTGTATACTTTTACTTTCTCTCAATCCTGACATACTCTAATTGTTGGCCATGTCTAAAAGGGATGAGCTCAAGATGGGAGAGGATATTGTCTTAGGTAGTGGACAGTGATAAACATTTAGATCCATGAGGCGAGGATAGCTACTTTAGGATCTGTTTTTCAAGTACCATGCTGTTTTGAAAGTCTTACGTGAAATGCATTTCCACACTGGCATTAAGAATCTGGGAAAATGCTTTGACGGTGGTGATCCTCTGCTTCATCAGTTGAAGAGGGAGTATTTTGGGTCTCTCTTTCTCATTGGCTGCCTTACTAAAATAGCCAGTTCTTCTAGACCAGCTTGTAAACTCGTTTATTTTTGTTGGCTTTCCCTAAGGGATCTGTCTTTTCACTTGCTACCACAGTTCATGGAAGACTCATAAACTCCCCTCTGGTCTTAGCAGGACCCTGTGCCTTTTCTGTACCAGCTATTGTGTACAAAATGAAAAGTAACTCCCATTCATGGTTTACTTATTTTGTTATTCTTGAAGGTGATGCAAAATATCTGCTAAGACATTTTAAATTTATGGAGATTAATTCTTTCACAGCATATTCCCACATAAAAAGCCTCCCCTACTTTTCTACATACCTCTGCTCTGAAATCCACAAGAGTCTTCTCTCCAAGTTCAGGTTAAAGAGCCTTAGAGCTATTTTTATTATTTCCCAGCTCTTCGCATTACATGGGAAACTCCAAGTAAGCATTTAATAAGTGAATGAGCAAATCCAAGTGTTGATAACTGTGTGGTCTCAGACGTCTGTGGGCCTATGATGGCAGTTCACTTTTGTCTCACTTGAGGCAGATAGTATATATATTACTAAGTTTATAAATCAGAACCAACATACTAGGCAAAGCAACAAGAAAAGTAAGAGAGAGAAAAAAAAGAAAAGAGACTTATAGACTGTTATGACATGGGGCTGTTCGTTATAGTATTCTAAACAAATTCTTTCTAGAAATTGCAACTTATTTTCAGGGTAAATACAAAATTCCAGATGAATAAACCACCTGTCATGCTAAAATGAAGGCGACTGTGACTGGACATGTGTAGTGACGTGCCTTTGAATTTCTAAACTTTGACGTCATTATGCTGCTCTAATGATCCCCATGTGTTTGCACTAGGCTCGTCATCACTCACTTCAAGAAAAAAGGCCCAATGAGAATCAGCTGTTCAGCTGCCCAGAGTCTTGCTGTGGACCCTAGCAATTTTATTTCTAAGCAAAGCAAACCACTTGGTTCAAATGTGCTACAATTCTGTAATTGCTAATTTGGTACAGTTGTCTCTTCCTAGAATAGCCACAAGACCGACTGTAGTGTCTTAATCCCAGACAATGAGTTTCCTTTTATGCCCTTGAAGGAATATTCCGTTGTAGGAAAGGAAGGAAAAACACTCCCAAGCCATTTGCAGTGCTGTGGATGCATTGCCTTAAAATTACAAGGCAAGCCATTTTAATTGATTCTGTTAATTGTTAGCCCAGATTGAAGTATTTAAACATCACTTGGGCTTTAATGGCTTAATGGTTGTTTAATAAATACCATGTTATTAAATTTAAAATGCAATGTGAATTCTTAGCACTGTGGAGGTATTTGTTATTCTGCATAATACTGAACATGCACTAAGGGTTATTGGGGTCAGACCTAGTCATGGTACAGAGGAGAATGTAATTGTTTTTGAGCAATGCTTATGTATATATCTCTGGAAAGATTTAAGATACATTCTGCCTGCTGGTTAATATCCTTAACTCAATAGAGAAAAAATTTATTCAGCCAGACTTTTTTTTAATTAAGATGATAGTTTTGTTTTATGCCAGTCTTTAAGATCTTAGAAACTTTGCTATCTTTCTATCAGGGGACTAGATTTACATTCTCAGCATATCAGACCACTGTCACCGCCTTTTCGCTGCATTGTTGTTTTTCATCATGTCTACTAGCACATAGGCAGTTACACACAGTGGTTATTGTGGAGGCTGCTGTTCATTCATAAAAAGGTTAAAGAACTCCCCGAGAAAACCATGCATATCACATCTAGCTCTGCAGGCGCTGTTTCTTCCAGGAATGGTGCTCACTTTGGATTACCGTTATCCTGTAGTCACAGTGGACCAGTGAGAATGCTCAGAACCACAGAACTAACATGTATCCACTCCACTGTCATTTCTATCCTTAGTCATATGCCCTCGGGTCTTTCATCACAGACTATTTCAGGATGTTCACATTTAGAATATTTCAGCATTCATTTTTACCTCGGGGATACCATCCTACAAACTCAATCCAGCTCTGAGCCCAAGTTAAAAAGCAACTTAATTAGTGGAGAGAGAGGCCCGTGAGTGTGTGTGAAAGAGAAGTGCTCTATAAGGTTCAAATTACCTGCTTAAAAATAACAAGTAACAGAAAGTTTTATTAAAAGGCTGCCTTTATTTGTTTGTTTATTTATTTATTCATTTATTCATTTACTTATTTCTGTTTATTTTGGTGCCATGTTTTGGCCAGTTAAAATGAAGCCAGGGAAAATAGGTTCGGCAGAAATTTCAGAAGCTCATTTGTCATGGCTATTATTTATCAGTCAAGGTTAATTTCAGCCCTGTGGCACAGGTCAGGTCCAAAGTTGAAGACTTACACTGTTCCTTTCTTTTCTGCTTTGCCTCCTTCAAGCTGTTGTCATTGTCAGTGTGACCTCATGGTTCTGAATGACTGCTGGAGCCCTAGCTATGTTTTCTGCATCCCACATAGCAAGAAGGGCAAGAGAGTATTTTCTCCTAATTCCTCACCATATTTTACTCACGTCTCATTGGTCAGGACTTTAGCACTTTGATGTGGGAGGGAAGGCAGAGAGTTAAAGTCTGGCCCTATGGCAGGAGATGGGGGCGCTGGGTGTCAGAGAGCACCTGCTACTCAGAAACGTAGCTCTGATATCTCCCTTGTATTTAAGAAGCCTGTTTTGGGTTTGTTTGCCTGGGATGAAGGATAATTAGGGTACACATGTTCAGCAAATAATCTATCACCAGCTCTATCCCCAGCCAGGAAACACTTTATTAGAACTGAAAGTGTATCAAAGTAAGCCAGAAGGAGTTGTGTATTTAAAAGAAATGGTGGCTATTAAGTCTACCTCACCTTATTGTCACTTCGGCTTGCACACCTTCCACATTTTCTCCCTGACTTGATACACTCATGGGGATAGCTGTATAAGTTTTGAGAGAAGCCGTTCCCCCATTCTGGTCCTCTGGACAGAAAGGTGTGATGGTTGTATTTAAAACAGTATTTTCTATTTTCAACATTACAGGACATTTGGAATATATAGAAAAAGAAGGCAGAGTGAATATTGGCTTTAAACTCAGAGGGGATATTAGTTGTTACACAACAGTTGGTATTAGGCAAATATAGAATGTACGGAAAATATATGTTAAACTGGGACCAAACTGTCCAGTGCAGTGCACCACTGCACTGTACTTCATTGTTGCTGGAAGGTAAAATTATTAAGATTAATGGGCTTTTGCCTTACCAGCAAATCATTATTTTTTTGACCATTTTCCTGTTGTGAGACACTACATTTGAGTATGCTGTTTTTGAGAACATCTTTGTACCTAAATTGGTCAGTTTCTTATCATATCATTATTTGAGGCTCCCACTCAAAAAAAAAAAGTGTTGCTTTTACATTATGCATAAGTGTTGGTAAATTGCATCTAGGACTATTCAGACCGTCATGAGT
This sequence comes from Psammomys obesus, assembly GCF_907164565.1. Classification (NCBI taxonomy): domain Eukaryota; kingdom Metazoa; phylum Chordata; class Mammalia; order Rodentia; family Muridae; genus Psammomys; species Psammomys obesus. The sequence continues at coordinate 14,594,898 of NW_026596069.1, forward strand.
AAGCCTGTCACTTTGTCCGTCATTGACTGTCATAGTCATTTCTTAGTCTTTGCAAATTTAGATAACTAAAAAAAAAATCACACTTTTCTCATTTATATTAGTGTTTCTTTGATTACTGTTAAATTAGCATCAATAATATGTTTTTTGTGTTAATTTCCTGAGATTTCTGTTTAATTTAAAATGTTTTGCAAAGCTCTTCTAATCACAATAACAAAAATCTTAATGAACTTTATATTGGTTTTATGGAATGTTTATGAATAATCTCATTTAATCACTTTCTAAATTTTCTTTCCGTATTTTTTCTGTTTAGTCGTTACCTCTGTTTTTGTAATTAAATAGTTGCGACCAATTTAAAAATACCAAATGCATTCTTTTTTGTATGTAATTTATAACACACCTGAAGTGATGTTTAGGCCAATGAGGTGAGCTAGACTGCAGTAGCTTTGGAATGTTATACCCATGAGTCTAAGCATTGGTACTCAAGGATGAGTGATAGAAATTCACAGGGTATTATAAGACATGGGGACTAGCAAATGCAAGAGCTTGAATGTCATTTGTTTTCTGGCGAACATCTGTGCAAATGTTGTCTTCACCACACAGTCTGTGGAGAAGGGAGTCAGAAGAGCCTGGCTTGGTTCTCTCTGTGTAGGCCAGTGATTGACAGGAAGTAAAATATTGTCTAAGTCTGCCAACTTAGAACTGAAGGTCTTTATGAGCAGCTGTATCTATCAGCGTGTGGAGGTGACAGTTGCTGAAAGAGATTCTTCTATTGCAGAGGAAAAGCCTTAGATTTACTCCATCGTGGATGAGGAAGATCATTCCAGCCCTGCTGTGTCTCATACTTTGCTCTCCCTTCCACCCTCACCCTCTGTTTTGTTTTGTTTTTTAATTCAGCTGGAAGATTGCTGGAAGATAGTAATCTGAGTAGCTTTTGTACAGTTGAATGCTCTGATATCAAAGGAGTTTCCAGCTAAGAGGAGCCTGGAGAGCAGGGAGGAAGGACATGTACGCACTAAGCACTAAGGCTGTTCTTGCTCAAATCACCACACTAACACATTTAAACAACCCAATGTGCATTCTTCACACTTGCTCTCTATTCACCCTACACCGTCATTTACCCAGACGTACAGAATTATGTCACTGTTTCATGGAAACTGAGTACTAGGATAAAAACTGGGTACTACCACACCTGGCTTTGTTTTCTTTTTTGATTGGCAGTCCTGCTGATTAGCTCTCCTTGTATGCAAAGTCATCAATTTCACTGTTTTCCAGGATCATCTAGTTTGTGTCTGTTCCTCTCAACTACCTCTTATACCATTGCCTTCCTGCGTGTTGTAATGTCATAATCAAACAGCAGAATGTGGACCAGGTGGATGGGGGAGGGATCTTACATCAGATGCAAAACCCAGTTGATAGAGTAGGGTTGACTTAGTGAGGGCTGATAAGATGAAGTCTAAAAGTCCATCACAATTCTTATTTCTGTCACTGAAATATGGCAATGCAATGTCCCCAGGTCTATGTCAGCCTTAGTCTAAGATGTTCTTGCCAACTAAAAGAACATAAGTGAGATAAGGTCTTATTGTTATAGTAATTAGCAGTTCTCCTCCTCAAAAAAAAATTTTTTTTTGTGTGTGTGTGTATGTGTGTGCACGCACGTGAATGTGCACTGGTGCAAACATACCATGGTGTGTGCAAGTGGAGGACAGAGGACAACTTGTAGGAATCTCTGGGGCAATTTTTTTATTTACATTTATTATATCTACTGACTTTGCATTATTCTATTGAACAAATTTTAGTTTTCACAAAGATAAATGAGTCTTCTTTTTCTGCTTTAATCCTGATTAAGAGAATCTGCCCAGAAACATAGATTGTGCATGAAGTCCTTAGATTGTTTAGGAAGATTTGAAAACTTCAAATTTGTCTTCAGTCCATCTGGAATTAATTTTTGCGTATGATGTAAGATTTCTATTTTCTTACAGGCTCCTGTTATGTGAGCCTAGTTATTAAAAAAAAAATGTTTACCACTGATATGAGCTATCCTTGTTGAATCTATTTTGCTTTTCAACAATAGGAAAACACACTTGGGCCACACCTGTCTTTCAGAGATTACCCTGGGCTGTGTTCCAAGAACATAAAAGGTTAATGAAATTTGCAAACAATCTCTTTATTCCCTAAAGAAAAGTCATAGAAGATCTGTCTCTCCAGTATTGATGTGTTCCTCTCCAGTGGCCATGAGAGACCCCGTAGTTGTTTGTGCAAAGAAAAATTAAATTTCTTTTGAAGCAGGGCTGCCCTGGCGAGGTTTGGAGGCGAGAGGAACTTGTGAATTGCTGTCTGGAAGCTGGAAGCTGAGTCTGGATGCCTTGGCAGTGGGCTTTCTCCAGGGAAGAATTTGTTTAACTTGATTCTAAGCTGCTGTGTGTGTGCATGTACATGTAAGTGTGTGTGTGTGTGTGTGTGTGAGAGAGAGAGAGAGAGGGGGGGGTGGGGAGGGAGTTTGCAAGTTGCACTCGCTTTTAGATTCTGTAATTGTGTAGTTCTGTAATTTTTGGAACAAATAAGGGGCACGCTTTTGCACACTATCCTTAATGTGTATGTGTCTACTTCTTCAGACTCCGTAGTGACCCACCCTTGTCCATTTCTAAAGACTTAATTTTTCTCATTTTGTTTCTTTCCCCCCAAATCATTGTTAGCATTGTCTTCCTAATTCTTTTGGATCTCATTTGCAGAGTCTAGAATTTAAACCTTTCTAGAAAAGGTGCAGTACAGGGTGGGTCCCACTTCCTCAGTTTCAGAACTCAGTGTCCACATAAATATTCTCTGAAACTTCGTCTATTATATGTGTCCTGTGTAAAATCCCAGCAGATGCTCAACCTGGATTCCCTGAGGAGCTTTCTGAAATTGGACTAGCGTGTAGTCCATTGTTTTATTGCCTCTGGATTTGTACTTCTAAGCTGAGAGCAGAGGTTCGGACTTCTTCCATGCTAGGTTGCACAGGGACTTGTCCTCAGAAGTCTGGGTGAGTGGCTCTACCCCAGGTTTGTTGGAATTGCGTGATGTGTGCACATCTGCACACACTTCATTCTTCACTTTACGGTCTTCTAGCGGCTCTGGGCGAGGAAGACATCTGACTCCAGACTCCCTTCTTCCCCTACTTCAAAGGATTTAGACTTTTAAAAGCTTTCCTTGTATATATATATTCAATGTATATGGTACTGTGTTGCATAAAGTCACGTTCATATTCTAGAGTCTAAGACCCAGGCTTTTCACACTTAATTCTTAACAGCACTTCCTACCTAAGAGATATGTATTGGCCTAAAGGAAAGAAAATGGATAGTTGAAGCCAGCATACTGTTGAAATTTTGCTGGTGGATCACTGAGATTTAGCGATACCTTTTTATCAAAAGCTATTTGCATTTTTCCACATGTTGTGGGAACATAGCCCCAAATGGACGTTAACATATTCAGTGATTCTAAAGTGCATGTTTTATTAGAATGTGTTTTATAATTAATGGTGTGGCATAGTTTAATCCGTGTTGTTTTTTTCTGTCTTGGTTGTTGTAAAATGATGATTAGCCTACATCTGGGACATCCTAGATATCATGAATTACAGTTACTCTATAGAATGTCTTTCCAACAAGTCATTCAGTGTTCAGAGGAAACACGTGAAACAAAGTAAGTACCCCAGCAAGGCGGGGTGTAATCTAAGCAGAAGTCAAGGATTAGTCTCTGAACCATCCATCTCTGGTGGGGCACACTGTAATATAGACCTGGGGCATCTCCCAGAGGCCATTTTAAAGACTTAGGCCTCAGGTTGGTGCTGTCAGGAGGTCACGGAAACTTTAAAAGGTAGGGCCTAATGAACATACTTCAGGTCTCTGTGCTGTGCCTCTGAGGAGGATCCACTTTCTCTTTTTTTGCTTCCTGGCTACAGAATGACTGAGTTTCTTCACTGTGAGCTTGTGCCATGATGTGCTGTCTTATCATGGGACCCAGAGCAACAGGGGCAACTGATAAAGTACACTCCCCAAAACTGTAAACAAATACAGTCTTTCGTTATAAGTTGATTATATCAAGTAAGTATTTTTATAGTAACAGGAAGCTGACTAAGAAGGAAATGGTTAGGTGTGTGTGTGTGTGTGTGTGTGTGTGTGTGTGTGTGTGTGTATGTGTACATAAGTATGGGGAGGTCAGAGGACAACTCTTCGGAGCTGGTTCTCTCTTGCTACCTTGTGGGACTCAGGGATCAAACTCAAGTGCTCAAGCCTGAGCACAAGTATTTTCACCTACCCCTTCAGAATCACCTCACCAGCCCTCTTTTGTTGTATAATATATAACACACACAAACATATTCACAATGTAGTTGAACGATGCTCATCCCATCCCAAGTAAAGATATGCCTATGTATAAATCTCATTTTTATGTTACCTTACTTAAGGTCTTTGCAGATATAATTGGCAATCACAAGATGAAGTTATCCACCCAATTGGGCTGTAAAAACCATAATAAGCATCCTTGTAAGAGGAAGGAGGAAAACTGAGAGAGGTTTAGGATGGAGTAGGCAATGTGACTGATGGCAGAAATTGGAGAGATGGCTATCTAAGCCCAGGTTTGCTTGGTGCCATTAAAGTAGAAACTTTGTAGGAATGTAGTTCTGCTCAGGAATGGATTTTGGATGTGGGCTCCAAAATGGGGAAGGAATAAACTTCTGTTGTTTTAGGCTACCCAGTTCATATTAATTTATTATAGCACTCCCAGAAAAATGCTGTGTCTATGTGGACACATGGAGATATACACAAATTTTGCTGGCCTATAGTTAAATAAACTATAGGTTTTTAAAAATAGAAGTTTTAAATATAGAAGCACATAGAATTTACCCTAACATCCATCAATAGGATGTGTGAGTGGGAGTATGGCATGTGGTTTACACAATGCTCCTTATTTACAAACTATGGCTCGTGAGCCTGCCATCTGATACACACAGTACCAAGAGGTGGGAGCACAGAGCTAAACAAACGGGGAGCCCATCCTCGAGGCTCACAGACCTGCTGCCTAGGTGGATTCTTAGACAGTTAAATGTTACCTTTTGATAGAGAGATGGAGAGGCTTTACCTCAGAGGTCAGTTAATTTTGCCAGTGCCTCTTGAGCAGCTTTTTTCAGAAAGCATCATTTAACCAGTGAACTAGTCATCAAAGTATGACTAGAATTTTGCCCTCTTTAGAACAGGCAGAATTTCTGACAGAGGTTCAGAGCAGCCAAAACACAAGCATCTGAGAGAGGAAATAGGAAACGAAGTCACAAAGACAAGTTGGAAACAGATTTTGAAGAGCCATAACATACAGAAGTTTGGGTCTCACCTGTGGCTGTCCCGGTAGCCATTCATGTTGGGCTCTCTTCCAGAACACAAGTGACCGTGGATGCACTGGAGTCCGTGACTTTGATGAGCTCCAGTGTCAAAACTGCAAATGATGCAGTGATCCTTATTACAAAACTAGGCAAGCCACACAGCTCAGAAACAAGTGTCTGAATGTAGCTGACCAAGCTGTGGCTACAAATGCTGTAACTTAGAAACCCTATATGTTTTGTAGCAGGTGCCTACAACCATTTTAGCTAATGGTTGCCATAGAGCTGTAAGTGTAGGTACTATCTAGATTTATTTTTTTTTATAAGGATTGTTTTCATCATTTTGGAAAATCATCTACAACAATAAAAGGCAAGAGGTGAGAAAAAATATTTGGAAGCCATAGGATTATATAATTGAGAAAAAAAGTGGCCTTCAGCCCAAGCCATGTGTGGAGAGACAAGAGAGACAAGACATGCAGATAGTGAGAGGCCCTGGCTTGCAGGTGAGTCCTGCTGGATAAGTGATTAGATATGTGAGTGGGGAAGTAGAAAGCGTTAACTAGATACAGGGTTACTGGTTTGCTGCTAATACTGTATCAAAGATGACCACATGCCAAAAAGCAGAGTGCTCGTGAGCATTAGCAACAGACAACTCCAAAGGTCAATGTCTTCAAACAGAAAAGGTTAGGCTGTGGGTACAAGAGAAAAGTAAAGCATGTCGGCTCTTGAGCCGCTCAGAGTTCAGTCTCCAGCGCTTCAAATAACTGAATAAAAATTAAAGGAAAAAAAACAGCACAGGTTTATGTATTCCTCACAAACTGACTATTCTGTGGCCTCCTCCATTCCCCCTCTCATTGTAGATCCCAGATTAGAGTCCCCATAACTGTGTGTCCACATGTGGAAGCAGGAGATCGAATAGCACATCTCCCCGGGTCACTTAAAGCTGCTACCCAGAAGTGATGTACCTCAGGTCCCTGTTACATGTCATTGTCAATGACTGGTTCTCTGGCCACTTAACAGTCATAGTCAAGTCATCTTTGCATGTGTCTACAATGACTTCAGTGTCTGTTATGGTGGGAGATACGGGAAGACACGTGATAATCTGCAGCCATGCAAAAGTATTTTAGGGAAGTTACATTCAAAAGTTGGAGAGTTTGCATATTGAGAATCCAGGGCTAGAGAAATGGTAATAGGAGGCTGAATGCAGTACTTACAAATCAAGTGATCATATTAATAAATAACATTGACCAGGTGTGAACAGAGCCAGCTGAGAGGTGGGAAAAGACCAAGATTAATAAGCTGTGGCCGCAAAGGCTATAACCCCGAAATGCTATATGCTCTGTAGCAGCTGGCTAGAACTTTTAAATTTTATCTAATGGTTGCCACAGGGTTGAATGAATAACTTAAACAGAATGTGGCATTTGTAGACTCCAAAATTGCTGACTGGCATTTAGTGATTTAAAAGGTGCCTTTAGATTTTGCAAGAAGATCCCAGCCAGTGTTTTACCCAGCAGGAAAGATGATGCATTGCAAAGGGTAGCTACTGTACATTGGAACACAAGGTCAGTTATATGTTGATTGATACCAAGATTGCTGAGTACTCAGAAAATTAAAGTGCCTTCAGTTTTCTTCCCCTGCCCCCTGCCTCAGACAGCAAGATAGGCTTATCCTTGCTGTAATGATGTTCTTTTTATAGCTTCAATTACTGGCAAAGGGAGGTAGTTAATAGCAGTTTTCCCTATTGGCTGAGGTTCAGACATAAGACTTACATTTCCCATTCTTGCGTGTTTGCCTGCCTGACCTCCATAGGGGGTCCACACTAGAGTATTCACTTTTAAAACTTCTTGTGTGTGTGCATATGTAATTAATTACTTTCACCAAAAGAAAAAAAACAAAACAAAACAAAAAAAGAGCTCCTTCTTTCAAAGTTGTGTATTTATCAGAAAATTGAAAAAATCAACCTGGCCCTAGTGCATCCCACCACCACCCCTTTTTCTTCTGAGGAAAAAAAAAAATCTCATGTATCATGTAGCCCACGCTAGCCTGAAACTCACTCACTGTGTGGCTGAGGATGACCGAGAGCTCCTGATCCTGGTTAATGTGGCATCAGGGATTAAATTCGGGGCTTCCTGCATGTCAGATGAGCACTCTACCAACTGAACTATATGCCCAGCCCATCATTACCCTTTAAATGGAAAGTCTGAAGCACTGTGAGAGCAGTCATGGCAAAACAACTGTTCCAAGGGGAACCGTCATTAACTTTCTACTTCTTGATAGCAACATGCTATCTGTGATAGAAAGAAGTTAGAGTAGGAAGCTGGCTTTTACCTTCTGTGCATGTGTGTGTGTGTGTGTGTGTACATATATGCATATATATGTATTTATGTGTTTATATATTCAATAACTATACATTCATGGGAAAAGGACCTCCACCAAAGATTCACATGAACACAAAACAGGAAAACCAGTGGTTAAATGCTACACAATGATGTTTATAGTTGCCACACTGATCTATCAAGATGGCAAACTGGAGCAGAATGTAGATTATAAAAAATACAAATTTGTCTTCAGTCCAGTCTTACGTTAGAATGGATCTGCATACCTTACCAATGAAGAAGGAATAACAAGATCTGCTTCGTTAACCTCTCATCTCCATTACATACAATTTAAACTTAACCTCAATGTTAATATCTTCCTGCAACTTAATTGTGATTCCTAATGAGTAGGATATACACAAACAATTCCCTTTTGATACTTTGATACCAGGTGTATCGGTTTACTCCAGCTTATAAAGGGAAGAAGCAGAGAATAAAGCCATGTTCCTAACACTGCCCTGCCAACATGTAACCTCTATGACATCCATGCTTACTGATAGAGCTGTTGATAAATCCTCCCTGACTGTTCTCAGGACTGACCCATAATGGCCCTCAGAAATCCTGATACTGATACTGAGATGTTAATTGAGTGCTAATTAATGTATTTACATTATTAAGAAGCTGCCACTAGCTTAAGAACCCAAGCTTTTACCTTCTTGACACCAGCATAGAAAACTGTGAAACACAACAGTTGTGTGTTCTCCAAATTGGCTAAGGCATTGGCCTTTACACCTGTGTAATAATTATAGCTCATATTTATTAAGGACTAATTATGGTGCTGGCAATTGTTCAGTTTATATACATGATCTCAGTTACTTCTTAGAATAGCCCTGATATAAGGAGTAATTTGCAGAAGGTCATGTAGCTGAAAAGTGAGGTCAGTGGCTGGAGGCACTTTGAGAACCCAAACACAGCACCAGCCTGCTTCTCCCAGTTCTCCTGCTGACAGCACTCCTCCCTATTCCTGTTGCCTTTTCAAGTAAGACAGTTTGTTGTCAATTGTCTTTATGAAAACTTGAACCTCTCTAGGCAAAGGTCTGATCTCAGTGACTGGTGGGAAGTACCACAAGGATCCCATAGAATTCTTTCCAGAGGACAGGAACTGAAGCAAACATTGAGGATCCCAGTGTTAGAAATGTGTGTGTCCTCCCACCCTGTCCTTCCCAGCGGGAAGGGCTGGATGGCAGCGCCTAATAACAAAATAATAAAGAGGTGGATGTAACAATAATAGTTTTTTATTTGTGTTCTTGGCTTTTAAAACACACATTCCCAAATTGTTCTTAATGGTCTACGTGTGTGCATGTGTGTATTGTCTGCACATAAACACTGATGTTCAGTAACATCCTTCACTTACCAAGGGATGGGACTTGAAGAAACCCCAGCCTTCTTTCCAGTGAGCTTCATGTATCATAGCTCAGACCTGCAGTCGGATCCCTTCTATGACTGGCAGACCATGTGATTTCTATCACCGAGTGAAATGACAAACACTGGAAATCAAGCAGAAACAGGCTGGTGTCTGCAGGGGTGACAAGAACTCATCGTGAACAGGCGTGTGGTCACACTTAGCTTCTAGTTTCAATAATCAGTCAATTCCTCCTGTCCCTGTCCTAAACACATCTAGACCAGATTGTTTTTATGTTGTTACAACATTAGTGGTGATTCTTTTCTTTTTTTTTTTTTTTAGATTTATTTGTTATTTATATAGCATTCTGCCTACATGCACGCCTGTGCACCAGATCACATTATAGATGGTTGTGGTTGCTGGGAATTGAGCTCAGGAACTTTGCAAGAACAGCCAGTGTTCTTAACCACTGAGCCATCTCTCTAGCCCCGGTAGTGATTCTTGCATGACTTTTTAAAGTTGTAAGAAAGCAGCAGGAAGACATCAGAATTCTTCACGTGATGTTAAAGTGTTTGTGGATAGACTTACACTCCTGCCTGAAGCCAAGGACTCAGGCCCTAGGCTAGAGTGTTTTGACTATGAGGGACATGAACACCACCTCATGATCAGCTAATCTCCACACAGTAGACGTTACTAAGAATGGAAAGGCTTACCTCATTTATTTTCACTTTATTATTTACATTGAAATATTTATTAGCTAGCGTACACTGAAGAGTGACTTTATTGTATGTGTGTTGAGTGGCGTTAGCAGTGCTCGGTGGCAGGCGTGCTAGTGAAGGCTTCCAGTTCATACCAATCTGACCTCACTTTGCTTAAGTACTCCCTTACCAGATAGCAGGGGGTGCGTTTGTCCTAAGTCTGAGGCTGGCACCTGGGGTTCCCAGGCTCACTCTGGTCTAAGCAAATGGTGTTTTACTGGAAGGCAGCACACTTGTACACATGCTTTCTACAGCTATTTTGCACTATAGCAGAAGCGGACAGAAATTATATAGCCCAATGATACAGTCCACCAAGCCTAAAATCTATACCATCTACTCACTTGAAAGAACAAGTTGACCATCCCTCATCTTAAGCCATTTGTTTTTAGCTACTATACTGTTGAGTTATATGGATGGTGGCTGCATGTCTGCAGACATTGCAAGACTGACTGGATTGAATATGACTCTCGGGTATACTCATTTATAATATGATAGGTATGGAACAAAAGAGATCTAAAATTAGCCCATTCAAGAATACAGTATTATACTCTCTTATTATCTATGTTGGTTTTATCTATTTCTGAAGTGGTATAATTTTACAGACCAGGTTTTCACATACCCTCTCATGAGATATACCTAGATGAGACAAAACTAAATGATGTAATGTAATACCACAGAGCAAAAAACTGGAGAACCAGGTCCACCCTATTTGATGCAGCAAATCATGCAATTCCTTGGGTCATCTATGCTTTCATTAATGTGACTGAAAACTGTAGAAATAAATCGAGAGCATGCTTGCCATGTGTAAGGCAAGTGGGGGAAGGGACAAGGAAATGCAAGGTCTTACCTTCAAGAAATGTTGAAGTTCATCACTTTACATCTACTGTTAGAGTTACATCTTTTCTTTGAAAGCTGAAGGAAACCTGAATCTGTAGCGCCTTGAAAGGTTGTCATTCATCTTTTTTTTTCTTTGCCATAAAACAAATAAGTTAAACTTTATAGATGTCATCAGTCCACTGTTATAGGGGAAAGTTGTGTTGCTGCTCCTGTGGGTGGTGTTGGGGAGTGGGGCTCAGTGGTAGACACTCTATTTAGGAACATGCGTAAGGATGTCAGGTTCAGTTCACAGCAGAGGGGAAAAGGAGCAAGGGAGTAAAGGAGAGAGGGTTGGAAGAAGAGAGGGAGAGAAGCAGAAGAGGAGTGAAGGAGAGAGGGAGGGAAGGAAGCAGGGAATCTATTTCCCAGTAAAAGACTTTAACTTTTCAATAAAGCCAAGGAAATTTCCTTGCGATCTGGGGTGAAGGAGGGTATACCATAGTTATGGACCACACATCTATTCGAAGAGTGGCTTTGATTAATAAACTTTTAAATACACAAAAGAAAAATTCGACACTAGAGAGTTTAGTGGAATGTGAGATGTGGTGTAGAAAACTGATCTTTATCAAGGCTATCTATATTAAATTCCAACCTGAAAGAAATTCGTAAATTTGGCAGCAGATGTTCTCATTCAGAGCCTTTGACAGAAACCAGTTTGTTTAGTTAATATGAATGATCAGACGTTAATTCACTGTTTCCTGCTGTCTGTACGTCAGGTGACGACAGTTGCATTGCAGATGCATATTATGCATTTAAAAGCAGCGAAGTTGCTTGTAACTGGTGTTCTCTGTGCGTGCAGCACAGCCAGGGCTATTGACAGCCATGCCAGGTGCGTCCTAAGAAGATGAGTTCAGTAAACACCCTTTAACCAGACTCCGCAGCCCACTTCGGACGGTGCGTTGGAACACTCAACAGGGCTAGACTGCTGTGTGTGTGCTATACACTCAGACAGTTTCATCATCCCAGTGGCTTGGGAATTTAATCCCTGCTTTTGTACCTAGAATCCTCAGAGGCATTCCAGGAGGCTGGGGGATAGTGTCAGTGGAGCAATGGCCATCAGCTTAGGAAGCCTCATACAGCCCATGTTGCTGGGTCTACAATGACAGCAAAATGGGTAACAGAGGAAAACTGCTGCTTTGTGCATCAACTTTGTCCATTTCTGTTTGTTTGGGAGGTTGTTATTTTGCACCAGTCAGACATTCTCTCTACTCACTGTAAGAACCTGGAACGTCAAGAAACTTTTCTGAACTTACCTCCTTGCCTAGAATATTTCAGCATCCCATTTTGTTCAGGATTATTCCAGTTTGTACCTATGGTGCCAGTGGGATTACTTATAGTGCTCCCTTGCACTCTCACAAGCATCCTGGTGGGGATGGAGAATTGACTCAGCAGATAAAACCCTCAAGAACTGGAGTCTAGATCCCTAGAACCCAAGCCAGAGAAGTGTGGCAGGCAGATGTAATCTCAGCACTCAGGAGGCAGAGACAAAGATTCCAGGGGCAAGATGGCCAACTAACTACCCAAAATTCATGAGCTCCAGGTTCACCAAGATCCCCTGGCTCAATATAGTAGAGAGCGACCAAGAAAGACACCTGACAGCAAAGCCAGGTATACATAGCATAGGCACACATATGCGTGTGCATCTGTACAAAAACATGTGAATGAGAATACTTCACAGACACATGCAAAAATAGTGTCCTGGATTGGGCCATACTAGACATTCTGTCTATAGTGAAGATAGTGGCTCCATTCTCATCATGTTGCAGAGATGAAATTAATATAATGTGAAAATGAACAAGACAACTGTGTTTACATTTCCTGGTGAGTGTAATTTTATGCTATTATTACCTCACTGAACATCTTTGATAGATGAATTTCAGTTAATACCATATGGCTTGGTTCTGGGTTATTATATGTATTGATTAAATGTTTATGATTTACTAGGTATCAAACTTTTTAGTCTGTGGACATAAATTGTCACTGACAGTAAGATTCACTTTAGAGTCCTAGAAAACCAGGGAAGTTTTACAAACACAATTTTGGCTATTTAATCTGGATGCCTAACCTTTAGCCATTCAGCTTGACTTTATCATCTTTTTATTAGATTTCTGGTCTTCTTCAAAGGCAAGAATTACCAATTCATGAAATCTAGATATTACCATATGCCATAATTTTGACAAGACTTTCCAATCCATTTTCTTCTGTGTCTCCTGCTGAGAGAATGAATGTGCTCTGGAGAAACACACACCTACATTGTGTAGCTGATGGCTGCTGCACACTTCCAGTGTGCCATTGTGCTCATAGATAATTGGTTTGCTACTTAAGGAATGGATTCTCTTCTGATCATGAAAGAGGCTCAGGGAGGTCTAATGGCCTGCTGACTTCTGTGTGTGTGTGATCCTGAACAAAAGCTATTTGCCTTTGATTCATTCCATAGTTCACCAGTTAGCTGCAGATTGTCCCATCTGCATCCAATCGCCTTTTTCAAGAGCTGCTCTTCTCCCCAATGAGGAATCCCAGAGGAGCTCTCTGGTGGGCTACAAAGAGATGAAGAATCAGGTGGGAAGCAGTGAGCTTGAACTGTTGGTGGCAATCCAGGTGGAATGCCTCCAGGTGGCTATTTTTATTTCATCTCCTTCTGCCCTTCCATAGGCCCCATTCTGTTATCTCAGACTAGCAACAGATCCAGACAGATCCAGGATGGGATGGGAGGCAGGACAACATCCCTGCAGGAGGAAGTGTTGCCTGTTGAGCCTTGAAAGACATAGAGGAGTTAGTCAGCTGACAAGGGCCTACTGTTTTTCTCTTGCGTTGATAGTGCCCCAAGAACATGTGCATTCAATACAGAATTTTTGGAAACAGCTGATGTATGAAGAGGGAGATGAGCCTCTCCGGTGCGTTGAGATGGTACCTGCTACTCCTGGATGTGCGGACTGCTGGGGATGTTGTGGTTCAGTGGGCATCACTGTGCCCACTTCTGCTTTGACTTGATTTTCTTGATGATTGTCCTCACAGAATGACTACCCAACCCAGAATGGAATGCTATATTTCTGTCAGTTCTCAAACATGCATAGAGATTGCTGCATGACTGCAGAATCCCCTCTAGACCTTGTGTCCAGCACTCCAGCCAAGTGAAAAATATGTAGAAAGCCTAGACCAGAGCTCTGCTGGCTGAATCTGACATACTGACCAGTTGATGGGCATTCAGTTGTTCCTGGTTGTGGCTGTCACCCACACTGCTGATGTGAGTGTTTGTTTGCAAGTTATTGTGTGAACATCTGTTTTCATTTCTCCTGGACACACATTTAGGAATTGCTGAGTCATATGGCAATTCTATGATGAGTCATTTGACCAACTGGCAAAATGTTTCCCACAGTGTCTGCACCCTTTTACGTTCCTGCCAATGGTGTATGGCAATTCCAATTTCCACATTATGTATTTGTCTCTCAGCCATCCCAACAGGTGTGCTGTGTCTCACAGTGACTCTCATGTCTGTTTCTTTAACAACCAAGGCTGTTGGATACCTTTTATGTCCATTACCGTTTGTGCATTTTCTTTGGAGAATGCGTCCTTGAGTTGTTTGCTTTTAAATCGGACTCTTATGCAGAATTGTGAAGAGTTCTGTATATGCTCTGGGTCCAAGCCTCTGGCAGCTGACCGTTGTGCTCATGTTTCTCCCACGTTATGGGCTCTCCTCTCGCTTTCCTGATGAAAGCTGTAGAAGCACACAAAGGTGGCTAAGTGTTACGTGTTGTCTGAGTTCAACACACCTAGTTTTTGCATTCCTTACACTTTGAGTATATCAGGTATGAGAAACCATTGGTACATGCTAGGTCACTGAGGTTTTGCTCAGGGACTCACTCTCCTTTTAGAGTTTATAGTTGTAGCTCTTACATTTGGAGCTTTACTGAGTCAATTTTCATATGCATTTTTGTTCAGTAATGAGTTGTTGTCATTGCCCAGCTGTCTTATCTCTGTATTATTTCTGGTGTTCTAGTCCTCTTAAATTAGATGGAAAGTTTTAAGGTAACCTTTCACCCTTCTGTCTTGTGTTTGCTCATTTCAGGAAGGGGAACCTCCCTAATGACATCGTTATTAATTTCAATTTTTTAAGCTCAGTGCTATTGTGAGTTGAAGAACACACTCTCTCTTCTACAGTAGCAAATGCAGTATGCCTCCGAGAGCTCTTGCTCTGTTAACCTGAACAGTTGGTCTCTGTTCTAGAACAGTCTCTTCATTTTCTGAGAACATTTGTTTGGGACCTTTCATTGAAAGCATCTCTCTTCCCATCAGCTTCTTATCTAACAATGAACAAAGCCGCTGAGCAGAGGGCAGAAGCTGAGGACATGCAGGTGACTTGGAAACTCTAGCACTGCCTTTTCTGTAAGTGCTGGAAATTAACATCCTTTCCAAAGCTAAGTTTCTGTAACTCTCAAGCGTACTCTCCTCCAATTATCTGCCAAGCAGACTTTTAAGAAAATTACCTGCTGGCCTTTTCATATTCTTTGCTGTGCTTAGTTCAGCATTTGGTGTGCCTCTCTTTCTATACACAGAACGTCTGACATTTATGGATGTCAGGGTCTCTTCAAGTGTGCTCTGTGTCTCATGAGTGTCCCTTCTTGCTAAAACACTGCATGTGAATGAAAAGCTAGGATGGAAGTTTCTGTTGAAGTCCGACACAATGTTGCCTGTTGGTTCAGTACATTCTTTAGATATACCTAGCTTTTCAGGTGTTTGAAATCACTTCGACCTTAATAATGGAGTTGTATACTTTATAGCACTAAATACAGAAATCGAGTGTTATTGGTTGCATATGTCATCATGGTGCTATAAAGGGCAATACACATTGTAGAGACCATAAATTTATATCACTTACTTAGTGGTGATAAAAAGAATAACATTTTCAATGTCATTTTTACTTTTACAAGATCAATAGTAGTTTCTTACAAAGCAGCACAGTAATTTGGAGTTGGCAAAGCTGCCCTCAGCACTTCAGAGAGACTTCTGAAAAAAAGAAAAGACAATTTACACCTTGGGTGTGGTAGAAGCAGCTTTCACAACAGGGGCTCACATTCTGGGGCTGGTTGTGAATTGCCTCAAGTGTTTGTTGGTGACCTTCCCAGGGACTCCATCAGCTGCACCAGGGACAGGAAGTTTGCTATATTTTGGAATGCAAGCAAAAATATCGGCACATTGTTTCTGCAGATGACTTTACCAGCACTTTTCTTTCTGTGAGGGGTGGAGAGGGTGGGCTGTGTGTGGGGAGATTGCTGAGTGGGTTGGCTTGTGTCCGAAGAAGGAGCCCTTTTATACCAGGCACTGAGGACCAAAGAAAAGCAGGGGGATAAAACCAGAGCAGGCCCGCTTTTGTTTCTGAACACAAGGGAAGGCTTCTATGTGTTTGAAAGATGTTGTGTCTGGGTGAGCAGACATTCAGCAGAGAGCACAGCCAGGGAGGAAGCTCCAGCTCTGAGCTGGAGGACGCGAGCAGCTTTACTCAGCTGCTGCTGCGTTAATCTTTGTCAAAGGCTGTCTTCTTCATTCTTGGCCACTAGGACTGGCCTGTGTTTACTGAGTACCATCCCCTGAGCAAGGTGCTTTCTTAAGTAGCTCTTGTGGTTATCTTCCTTTTCACAGAGGAGAATGCTGGAGGTGGTCATTGCATTTAAACTGTGCAATCCACACACAACCCAGATTCTCCAATGAACTGGGGAAAAACAATTCTAAGCCAAACTAGTTACTGTTTTTCACATCTTTTCATGTATATTCTCCAAGACATTGGCTCAACATCTCTCAGCAGTCTGCATCAGTTACTGTAACAAAATACTGGGAAAAGGTAACCTAATGGAGTAAGAGTGTCACAGAATACAGTGTGACAAATAGAGTGTAAACATTCTTAGTTCAGGAGAGATGGACCAGCTTGGCAGGGAAGGTGTGTTTAGTGGAATGGACCAGTCTATGATGCCAAACAGGCAATAGAGACAGAATCAGAAATCGGACTATGCCATGGCCCTTCAGGCTTATGGTCAGCGGCTGCCAGCTAAGCCCTGTGTTCCAAGGTTCCATGTCACAAGTTTCCTTAACAGCCCTCCAGCTGGGGACTAAGTGCTCAGCTAGGGACAATTCACATTGAAACTATTATAGGGTCTTATTTTCTTTTTTCTTTAAATGAAAACACACAAACTGTGTAGTCCTGATGTCTCTTAAGTTTGTGAGGTACATGCTGCTGGTTTTCAGTTGAATGTCACTATTTTTTATTAATCTTTAATTTTTTATTATTTTTATTAAATCTTATTAAGAAAGCACTAATAAATGGTTAAAATTATATATATCAAAGAAAAAAGAAGTTGCCAAATGGACCCTAACAGTGCGCCTTTCACCTAAAATCCTACTTTATACTTTTAAATAGTCTCTTTGAGTTGTTTCAATCTTTGCCTCTTGGACCCACGTAAATAAGAATCTGCATTGAAATAAGGCATTTCTAAGTCTGCTTTATCTACAGAATTGGCTTTTATCCATTTCTTCTCTGTTCAGCTGTAGATGCCTGTGTTTTCCCACACATATGGTCCTCCCTGCCATCAAGAGCACTGTTGAAAAAGCGTTTCTTAGGAATGCTGAATGCTGCCTTCAGGACTTTCGTCCCAGCTACTGACACCCTTTCCAGTAGCTTCATATAGTAGGACATATCACGACTGCCACCTGGCCAGCAGTGATTGTAGCATGCATACCAGTCTGAACAATTCATTCCAGAGTTAAAACTTCATAATATAATATCACGAGAAGAAATGAAATTCAAGGCCCAGGTTTCTTGACTCTGTCATCTTTAAGATGGCCTGCCAGTATGTTTCCCGAGCTCGTTATTGGTAGCCTAACCTGTGCTCACTAATACAGTGTGACTGTTACAGTGTTAAGCAGGGCTTTGCGGTTAGTTCTCTTTTGAGAACTTGAACTAGGAAACATCAGTAGCTGCGGGTTCAGAAGCCATGATGCTGTGATGGAGAGAGGTGCCCAAAGCTCTGGGAGCCACGAGGGAGCTGTGCGAGCCACGATGAGGCGCTTAACTTCTCAGTACTTCAAAGTGTAAGCATTGCAGTTGCCACCTCGGGGTGCTTAAATCCTGTGGTTAATGACTAGAGCAATCCTCAGGTGCTCCTCATGCTGGCAAGTGTCCCCGTGTCCAGCCAGTTAGTAAGCAAACCATGACAGGCAGCATTGAGTAGTAGAAAACAAAGTATGCCTAAGAGGTCAGCCTGCACAGAGAAGAACCACACAGAGGGTGAGGAAGTGTCTCTCTGCCCAGGGACCAGACTCAGATAACAAGTGCTCTGCACTAAAGCCTCTCTGCCTGCTGGAGGAGCGTGACCATGGGAACCTCAGGGCCATGTCCAGCATGCCTTGGTCCTGGCAGGGAGTCTCTGTAGGGGAGCAGTCTCAGGTTGCTGGTTTTTATACACGTGGCCAACACTCGCACACTGATCAGAGAAAGGCTTTGCCACCTCCAAGCGTGTCCCACTCAGTTTGCCATTCCCATGGGTCTGAGGCATTGGGTCCTTGACATGCTGCACCCATGCCAATAACACACATTCTCTCAGGACTTAACCTGCTTTATACACATTCACTAAGGGGCTTCCTATGCTCCCCATAGGGGAATGTTTGAAGTAGAGTCTCCTTCCTGCTGGAGGAGCCCATCCATGGAATACCATGGGAGGATGAAGACCAGAAAGCAGAAGGCTGAACTTAGCCTTTCGTTTCCCTAGAACTTTCTTCACACACGCTGTCTTTGTGTATGCTATCGGAGCCCTATGGTTGATAAAGACCACAGGAAGGTTGCTGGGAATGGTGGTTGCTAAGGCTCCACCACCCAGCATTGTCCTTGCTTAGCTGTGTTAGCCACCAGCTTCTACTCTTCTTATTCAAAATAACCCACTTTTAAAAAGTAAGCTTGTCTCGTGGCTACATTGTACCTTTTGCAGCTAAAGCATCTCACCTGCTTCCTCAGTATCTTTTGGTCAAGAAAGGACCCAGACTAAGGAGAATCTGCAGGGTTGTAAATCCACTGACCTCCCAGTTGGAGAGGTTTTATAGGGCTAGAGAACCATTACTCTATCTGAAGGAAGTTGACCCCACTAAGAATGAGAAGCTTCTCCCTGTTCAGCGGCCTGTTTGGGACTCCTATCCATGAGCCAATTGCATGTTTAGCTGCTGTCAGCCTTGCCTACAGCCATGGTTGTTATTCTCATGCAATTCTGGGTTTTGTGGGCTTCCTCCCCCCCCTTTGTTTTCCTCTGTGGAAGAACACTTTTCGCCAGTTCTTATTAGATAACAGAAGTGGTAATGATGAAGCCGAAAAAATGGGCTTTAGAATTTCCAGGGCCTGGCAAGCTTTCACATTCTCAGATTGATGGCGCTTACATAGATAGGGAGCTGGAATATGGATCTTTTGCCATTGTGCTTAACAGTATTTACTTGTGGAAGTGGGGTGGTCTGTAAGTTAAGGGCCGGGCTGCTTCTTCTTCACCCTCACATGTCCAGCCAAGCCTTGCAGCATCACCTCCAGATTTACTACCTTGAGAGTCTGAACATTTATTCCATGGACTGGTCCCTTTGAATGTGAATGGCAATCATTAAAACCTTGAAAGCAACCATTGAAACTAGTAGAAATATCATTTTGTAGATAAAGAAACCCAAAGTCAACAGTAAGGTATTTATTCAAAGACAAAAGTGAATTCCTTTGTAAAGTTGTGGGTAACAGAAGCTCCTGGGTTTTCAGTGTTGTGGTTTATAACGATGAAGTTCTGACACCTTTTCTCCTGGACACTCTCCTATCCCAGCGTTTGGGAAGACTGGAGAGCTGTCACTGCCACTGACCCAACATTCTCCACAGTCCTGGTGTTGGAAGCTGGCTGAGGGGAAGGGTCAGTATGATTATGTGGTTCCGCTTCCTCTAAGGCGGCGGAGTCTTGCAAAGGAAGCTTTCTGTCATCTCAGGAACCAGGCAGGCTGCCAAGGTGAGTGAGAGTGAGACCTGTGGAAAGAAGCCTGTGGCCACAGCCATAATTCACAGGGATTCCAAGACCACTGCATGCCAGATTGCCGGGTACGTGGGAGGTATGAAATGGCAGCTGAGTTTGCTAGGTCTTCGTTATTTATTTTCAACTATTGGACAGATATCACTTGGTTCCTTTTAAATTTTTTTTTTCTTTTTGTCTTTGGGGTGCTGGTCTGTTCCATTTTACTTGTTATTTTTATTTTATGTGTGTGGATGTTTTGCCTGCATGTATGTCTCTCCACCACATGTGTGCCCTAGTACCCATGGAAGACAGAAGGGGGACCCCCTGGGATTGGAGTTACAGATGGCTGTGAGCCATCATGGTGTGGGTGCAGTGAATTGATCCGAGATCCTCTGAAGAGCAGCCCATGCTCTTAACCATCGATTCATCTCTGCCGTCCTATCTGTTAGGGAGATCAATTTAACTTTTCTAAGTGGAACCAGAGGTCATCAACACTGCTCCGGTGTAAGTTTGGGTTGCCTCATTGAGGAACGTGAAGAGTGTAAAGACCATGAATCGGAGTCATTCTTCAAATTGTCCACTACCGACTTTGCCATTGCAATTTTTAGAAGGAACAACAAAGACACATACCATTCTCTAACATAATACGCCTCCCATTTTCTTGTGTTTAATTCCCCTTAATGTGTGGGTAAGTCTGTCCTCAAGCCTTCTCAAGGATAGTCACGAGCAGCATGGAAGTGTTTAGTTTATAGTCTCTTCTTTGGTATTTTTAGACCCTTACACTCTGGTCCCCCCTAAGAAAGCTGGTCCCCATTAACTTCTCTGATCAGGACATTGCGCACCCCAGGGCATGTGGGAAAACCCCTCTACTACTTGCAGGCCCCCAGGTTGCCTTGTAACCTTTTCACTTGATTTTAGAACTAGTTTCAGTCATAGTTTTCTTTCTGGGCTTACAAAATCCTTGCAGCTAGGAGAGCCATCAAGAGGTCTCCATGTTTCCCTTGTCCTATGACAGAAAGACAATAGGAGGCAGTAAGCAAGCTCCTTAGGCATGGTCACTGCTAGGTAACTGTGGAAATGTAGCGAGCACAAGTTACCTGGCTCTGTCCGCTACAATTCTCATTATAACACATTGATGGGTTAGTTGCCCCACTATCACGGCTGCCATTTTAATGATTACATACAATGAATTGAAATCTATATATAAAATGAAGAACTGTATGCTGTGTTACCATCACTCAATCCCCATATTCAAGGGCTGCTTTGTGTACATGCTGGGCTGGAAACTGACCATGTGATGGCTCAGTTATTTTACAGTGGCCTAAAAAAGTAAGTTTTATACTGAGTTAGAGCGAAAGGTGAAGCCTGAGTGAGGATGTATAACTATAATTAAGGGAGCTTGGACTTGACACTGTTTCTTTTGTCATTGTTGTTTTGTGTTTTGGTTTGATTTAGTTTAGTTTGGGGGTTTTGGTTTGGTGTAGCCTAGGCAATTCTAGAACTCACTGTAAAGCCTAGGCTAGTCTCAAGCACATGGCAGTTTCTTTGTCTACATCCCCCAAGTGCTGGGATTGCAGACATGAGCCACCACGTTGAGCTTTGAAATTGTTTCTCTCTCAAACATCTCTGTCATTGGGTCGATAAGTTGACCTTCTATTTAAGATGCCTGCTGACCCAAGCTTGAGCCTCAGAAATCTACATGGTAGAAGAAAAGAAAAAATGACTCCTGAAAGTGTCCTCCAACCTCCACACATATGCATGAATATGTGTGCAGGAGTAGCGTACCTGTGCACAGGCCTATATGCATGTGTGCGTGCACGCATGCGCGCACACACATGCACTGTTTTGTGAATCTCTGCCCTTTTGATACCCCCTAGCTATAAGCACATGAAGAATAAACAAATTTTCCATGCTTGAATTGATCAGTTTCAAATCTGAAATGTCAACTTGGAATCTGGTGTTCTTCTTAAACTATAATCAGACGTTTTTGTTTTCGTTTAAAACTACAATTCAGATCAGAAGGAAGGAAAGGAGGACCTCCCCTATCAGTGGACTTGGGGAGGGCCATGCATGAAGAAGGGGTAGGGAGGGTGGAACCAGGAGGGGAGGAGGAAGGGGCTTATGGGGGGATACAAAGTGAATAAAGTATAAATAATAATAATAATAATAATAATAATAATAATAATAAAAGAACATAAACTTGAAAAAAAACTACAATTCAGGAGAAGCTGGTGGTATGGATCAGACTATGCAGTCAAGTACCTTTAGAGGGAAGTAGGTTAAAGTAACAAAGCTGCTCCTGACAGGAGCTGCTTCAGCTGTTCCCCCTTTTCAGTAAGAACAGGGAGGTTTGGCTGAAGTCAGGATCTGGTTCTCAAAGTTGTCACCTTTTACACATAGTTTTCAGTTCCAGCTGTCATTCTGAAGTTTCTTCTCTTTTCCCCTTTCCTTTCCTTTTTTTTCTTTTTTTCCTAAAACTAGGGAGTATGAGTTCTCCAGCTGTAAATATGTTAATTGTAGTTGTATTAAACACAAATCATTTCAGAACAAATAGTTATTTTAACTATTATGAGTTCCCAGTTTTCCTAGTCCATGAATGTGCTATGTCTCTTCACGTCTTTGCTTTTTTCTTTTACTTCTTCCTAAGGTCTTGATATTTTCTACATATTTTGCTAACTGTTTCCTTAAATATCTTTCAAAGTATTAACAATGATATTATTTGAAATTGGTTTCTGATTGTTAATTGCTAATATATAGAAATTTGATTGACTTTTGAGAATTATCTTGGTATTCTTCAGCGTTTATTTACTTACTCTGGGAAAGGTTTTTTTTTAATTTCATAGGATTTTCTATGTAGATATTAATTTTCTCTGCAAATATGAACACTTTCTCCTTCTCCAATCAACAAGATTTTAATTTCCTGTTCTTGTCTTCATTGTAACGATTAGAATTTCCAGTAGTACATTGAATAAGAATGATAAGAGAGGCTAGCCTTGCCTTCTTGATATTGGCGGAAACCACATGGGTTCTGAAGATGGAACTCAGGTTGTCAGACTGGTGCCAAGCGTCTTTATTCACCATTACAGGCCCCACTTACCCTGTGTTAGTTTCCAGTTTCCCAAGCTTCCTTCTTTCAGCAGAGCTTCTTTTACTGATTCTTCTGGGGAGGATGCGCTGCTTGATAAACTTTCTCTCAGTTGTTCTTCATGTTAGAATGCCTTGGTTTTAAGGAGGATGCGCTGCTTGATAAACTTTCTTTTAGTTGTTCTTCATGTTAGAATGCCTTGGTTTTAACTCCAGCTTTCAAGGATGGTTTTGGTGAATAGAGGCTTCTAGGTGGACAAGTCTGTTTTCACAGCTTGAAAATTATTTCCCTTCTTTCTGGCCTATATAATTTGTGATGAGAACATCATTTGAATCAGGATTTTCCTGTAAGTAGTGTATCACCTTAATCAAGTTGCCCTCAGGTGTTGTCCCCTGTGTGCAGTGTTTGCGTGTGGGGTATCAGTGCCCGAATTTCATTAAGCCTGCTTTTTCTACTTTTGACCCTGTATTCTTTCAGATGTTTTTTTTTTAACTTTTATTAATTACACTTTATTCATTTTGTATTCCCCCATAAGCACCTCCCTCCTCCCCTCCCGGTCCCCCCCACCCCCATTTCTGCATGCATGCCCCTCCCCAAGTCCACTGATAGGGGAGGTCCTCCTCTCCTCCTTTCTGATCTTAGTCTTTCAGTTCTCATCAGAAGTGGCTGCATTGTCAGGGTTCATGTTATCTCCATGGATAGTCCTTAGTTGGAGTATGAGTCTCTGGGAAGTTCCCTGTGTTCAAATTTTCTTGTTCTGTTGCTCTCCTTGTGGAGTTCCTGTCCTCTCCAGCTCTTACTATTTCCCACTTCTTACATAAGATTCCATGCACTCTGCCCAACAGTTGGCCATCAGGCTCATCATCTGCTTTGACAGTCTGCATGCAGAGGCTTTCAGGGGCCCTCTGAGGCACATTCCGAGGTTGTTTCCTGTTTTCTTCTGGCTTTCAGAGGCCCTCTGTAGCAGGTTCCTAGGTTGTTTCCTGTTTTCTTTTTCTTCTGATGTCCATCCTCTTTGCCTTTCAGGATGGGAATTGAGCATTTTTAGTTAGGGTCCTCTCTTTTGTTTAGTTTGTTTAGATGTACAGATTTTAATGGGTTTATTCTATGTTGTATGTTTATATGAGTGAGTATATACTGTGTGTGTCTTTTTGCTTCTGGGACAACTGACTCAGGATGATCCTTTCCAGGTCCCACCATTTACCTGCAAATTTCATGATTTCCTTATTTTTCATTGCTGAGTAATACTCCATTGTATGGATGTACCACAGTTTCTGCATCCATTCTTCAGTTGAGGGGCATCTGGGCTGTTTCCAGCTTCTGGCTATTACAAATAAAGCTGCTACAAACATGGTTGAGCAAATGTCCTTTTTGTGTACTTGAGCCTGTTTTGGGTATATGCCCAGGAGTGGTATGGCTGGATCTTGAGGAAGCACTATTCCTAGTTGTCTGAGAAAGTGCCAGATTGATTTCCAGAGTGGCTGTACAAGTTTACATTCCCACCAGCAGTGGAGAAGGGTTCCCCTTTCTCCACAACCTCTCCAGCATGTGTTGTCACTTGAGTTTTTGATCTTGGCCATTATCATGGGTGTAAGGTGAAATCTCAGGGTTGTTTTGATTTGCATTTCCCTAATGGCTAATGAGGTTGAGCATTTCTTTAAGTGCTTCTCTGCCATTCGATATTCCTCTACAGAGAATTCTCTCTTTAGCTCTGTTCCCCATTTTTTAAGTGGATTACATGGTTTGCTGCTTTTCAGCTTCTTGAGTTCTTTATATATACTGGATATGAGTCCTCTGTCAGATAAAGGATTGGTGAAGATTCTTTCCCAATCTGTAGGCAGTCGCTTTGTTTTGATGACAGTGTCCTTTGCTTTACAGAAGCTTTTCAGTTTCATGAGGTCCCATTTATTGATTGTTGCTCTTAGAGCCTGTGCTGTTGGTGTTCTGTTCAGGAAGTTTTCTCCTGTACCAATGAATTCTAGGGTATTCCCCACTTTTTTTTTCTAGCCGATTTAATGTGTCTGGTTTTATGTTGAGGTCTTTGTTCCACTTGGACTTCAGTTTTGTGTAGGGTGATAAGTATGGATCTATTTTCATTTTTATACATGTAGACATCCAGTTGGACCAGCACCATTTGTTGAAGATGCTATCTTTTTTCCATTGTATGGTTTTGGCATCTTTGTCAAAATTCAGGTGTCCATAAGTGTGTGGGTTTATTTCTGGGTCTTCTGTTCGAGTCCATTGATCCACCATTCTGTTTCTATGCCAGTACCATGCAGTTTTTATAACTGTTGCTCTATAGTACAGCTTGAGATCAGGGATGGAGATACCTCCAGAAGATCTTTTCTTGTAGAGGATTGTTTTAGCAATTCTCAGTTGCTTGTTATTCCATATGAAGTTGAGAATTTTTCTTTCCAGGTCTGTAAAGAATTGTGTTGGGAATTTGATGGGAATTGCATTAAATCTGTAGATTGCTTTTGGTAAGATGGCCATTTTTACTATGTTAATCCTGCCAAGCCATGAGCATGGGAGATCTTTCCATCTTCTCATATCTTCTTCTAATTCTTTCTTCAGAGACTTGAAATTTTTTTCATACAAGTCTTTGACTTCCTTGGTTAGGGTTACACCAAGGTACTTTATGTCATTTGTGGCTATTGGGAAGGGTGTTGTTTCTCTAATTTCTTTCCCAGCCCTTTTGTCTTTTGTATACAGGAGTGCTACTGATTTTTTTGAGTTAATTTTGTATCCAGCCACTTTGCTGAAGGTGTTTATCAGCTGTAGGAGTTCCCTGGTAGAGTTTTTGGGGTCACTCATATATACTATCATATCATCTGCAAATAGTGATAATTTGACTTCTTCTTTTCCCATCTGTATCCCCTTGATCTCCTCGACTGTCTTATTGTTCTAGCAAGGACTTCCAGCACTATGTTGAAGAGATATGGAGAGAGTGGGCAGCCTTGTCTTGTCCCTAATTTCAGTGGGATTGCTTTAAGTTTCTCTCCATTCAGTTTGATGTTGGCTATAGGCTTGCTGTATATCGCCTTTACTATGTTTAGATATGTGCCTTGTATCCCTGATCTCTCCAGTACTTTAAACATGAATGGATGTTGGATTTTGTCAAATGCTTTTTCAGCATCTAGGGAGATTATCATGTGGTTTTTTTCTTTCAGTTTGTTAATATGGTGGATCACATTGATGGATTTCCGTATATTGAACCACCCCTGCATACCTGGGATGAAGCCTACTTGGTCATAGTGGATAATATCTTTGATGTGTTCTTGGATTCGGTTTGCAAGTATTTTGTTAAGTATTTTTGCATCAATGTTCATAAGGGAGATTGGCCTGAAATTCTCTTTCTTTGTTGAGTCTTTGTGAGGTTTAGGTACCAAGGTGACTGTGGCTTCATAGAATGAGTTTGGGAATGTTCCTTCTGTTTCTATTTTGTGGAATAATTTGAAGAGAATTGGAGTTAGCTCTTCTTTGAAGGTCTGATAGAATTCTGCACTGAAGCCATCTGGTCCTGGGCTTTTTTTGGATGGGAGACTTTTGATGACTGCTTCTATTTCTTTGGGGGATATAGGACTATTTAATTGATTTACCTGGTCCTGATTCAGCTTTGGTAAGTCAAATCGATCAAGAAAATTGTCCATTTCATTTAGATTTTAAAATTTTGTGGCATATAGACGTTTGAAGTAAGTCCTAATGATTGTTTGGATTTCCTCAGTGTCTGTAGTTATGTCCCCCTTTTCATTTCTGATTTTGTTGATTTGGGTGGTGTCTCTCTGCCTTTTAGTTAGCTTGGCTATGGGTTTGTCGATCTTGTTGATTTTCTCAAAGAACCAGCTCTTGGTTTCATTGATTCTTTGAATTGTTTTATTTGTTTCTAATTGATTGATTTCAGCCCTGAGTTTGATTATTTCCAGCCGTCTACTCCTTTTTGGTGTGTCTGCTTCTTCTTTTTCTAGGGTTTTTAAGTGGGCCATTAAGTTGTTTGAATGAGCTGTCTCAAATTTCTTCTTGAAGGCACTTAGTGCTATGAACTTTCCTCTTAGCACTGCTTTCATTGTTTCCCACAAGTTTGGGTATGTTGTGTCTTCATTTTCATTGAGTTCTAGGAAGACTTTAATTTCTTTCTTTATTTCTTCCCTGACCCAGCTGTCATTTAGTAAGAAGTTGTTCAGTTTCCATGTGTGTGTAGGCTTTTTGCTATTTCTGTTGTTGTTGAAGTCCAGCTTTATTCCATGGTGATCAGACAAGATATAAGGGATTATTTCAATCTTCTTTTATCTGTTGAGGCTTGCTTTGTGACCAACCATATGGTCTATTTTGGAGAAGGTTCCATGAGGTGCTGAGAAGAAGGTAAATTCTTTTGTGTTTGGGTGTAAAGTTCTGTAAATGTCTGTGAGGTCCATTTGATTCATGACCTTTGTAAGAGATATTGTTTCTTTGTTTAATTTCTGTTTTTGTTGACCTGTCCTTTGTTGAGAGTTGGGTATTCAAGTCTCCCACTATTAATGTGTGGGGATCTATGGTGTGTGGTTTAAATTTTATCAATGTTTCTTTTACAAATGTGGGTGCTCTTGTATTTGGGGCATAGATGTTCAGGATTGTGATGCCTTCCTTGTGGAATTTTCCCTTGATGAGTGTGAAGTGTCCTTCCCCATCTCTTTTTATTAATTTTGGTTGAAAGTCTATTTTATCAGATATTAGAATGGCTACACCTGCTTGTTTCTTGGGTCCATTTGCTTGGAAAGTTGTCTTCCAACCTTTTACCCTCAGGTAATGTCTATCTTTGTGCCTTAGGTGTGTTTCTTGTATGCAACAGATTGCTGAGATTTGTTTACTTATCCATTCTGTTAATCTGTGTCTTTTTACTGGAGAGTTGAATCCATTGATGTTGAGAGAGATTAATGACCAGTGGCTGTTAGATCCTTTGATTTTGATGTTGGCTGTGGTCATAAGGTTGTGGGCTTGGTTGCTTTTTGTTTTACTGTAGTAAGGTTAATTATTTCCTGTGTTTTCTTGAAAGAAGCTAATTTTCTTGGGTTGTATTTTCTCTTCCAGTGTCTTCTATAATGCTGGATTTGTGTGTAGGTATTGTTGAAATTTGTTTTTGTCATTGAATGTCTTGTTTTCTCCGTCTATGAGGACTGAGAGTTTTGCAGGGTATAGTAGCCTGGGCTGACATCTGTGTTCTCCTAGGGTCTGCATGATATCTGTCCAGGCCCTTCTGGCTTTCATAGTCTCTGTTGAAAAGTCAGGTGTGATTCTAAGGGGTTTGCCATTATATATTACTTGGCCTTTTTCCCTTGCAGCTTTTAGTATTTTTTTCTTTGTTCTGTATACTTACTGTTTTGATTATTATGTGGCGGGAGGATTTTCTTTTCTGGTCAAATTTGTTGGGTGTTCTGTAGGCCTCGTGTATTCTTATTGGCTTCTCCTTTAACTTGTGGAACTTTTCTTCAATGATTTTGTTGAAAATATTTTCTGGGCCTTGGAGAAGGGAGTCATCTTTTTCCTCTATACCTATTATTCTTTGGTTTTGTCTTTTCATATTGTCTTGGATTTCTTGGACAGTCTGTGTCAGGAATTTTTTGGATTTAACATTTTCTTTGACAGATACATCGATTTCTTCCATTGTATCTTCTACACGTGAGATTCTTTCTTCCATTTCTTGTATTCTGTTGCTTATGCTTACCTCTGTAGTTCCTGTTTTCTTCCCTAAATTCTTCCTCTCCATTATTTCCTCCATTTGTGTTTTCTTTAATTTTTCTAGTTCTATCTTCAGGTCTTGAGTTGTTTTGTTTACTTCCTTCACCTGTTTGATTGTATTTTCCTCTTTTTCTTTTAGTTCCTTCAACTCTGTTTCTTTTATTTCTTTCAGTGATTTAATTATTTCTTCTCTGAAGGCCGCAAACTCTTTGGCTGCATCTTCCCGTATTTCTTCACAGATGGCCATAATCTGCTTGTCTTTAACTTCCTCCATTTCTTTACGGATAGCCATGATCTGTTTGGTTTTATCTTCCTCTAATTCTTTACGTATTTTATTTGTTTCCTCTATTAACCTCTTCATCAGCATAGATGTAAGGTCATCTTCTTGATTTTCTATTATGCTGCGTTGTCCAGGGCTGTGGTCTTTGTTAGGCAGAGGGGGATCTCCTCTTACCCATAGACGTTCTCAAGACAGCTGCCCCACTGCTGGTTTTCTCGTTATAAATTTAGTGAGCTGCTGCTGTTGTTACAGTTTTCCAGGTACAGTCCTCTTGAAGAACCTGCTGATTCCCTAGCTGTGGGGTTTTCTCCCAACAGGGAAACTCAGTCTGTTATCCTGGGGTACACAGTTCTGTCCGGGAAAGTGAGAGGAGCACCCAGCAAGTCTCTGGGCCAGAGGCTGAGTGCTCCGCTCTGGGCCTGGAGAATGTGCACCTAGGTTGACTTGGCGCCTGGGGGCGCCGCTCTGGTCTGGAGGCTGGGTGCCTCACTCTGGACCAGAAGCTGTGTGTCCCTGTCTGGGATGGCGGCTGCAGGCACTGCTCTGGTCCAGACACTGTGGGTGCAGCCCTCTTGAAGGACCAGGGATTCCCACAATTTTGTCAGTCTAGCTAGGGATAACTGGTTGATGCTTGTCACAGTATCTGAGGGCTGCTGTAATGGCTCTCTGGCTTTTGTAGTTCTGAGGATGCAGCTTTGTGCCCCAGTGCCCTAGGGGAACTCAATAATGGCGGCAGAGCACAGTGCTCCTCCTGCCAGCATTAGAAAGCTAGAGCCTAGAGTCTGTGTGGATTCAGAAAGTCTTTTGGTGCTGTGTGTCCTGAGCATTAGACCTGATGATCCCACCCGCTGGGGGTTTCCTCCTGCCAGAGATGCCCAGTCTTTGCTTTGGGGACCGCTGTTCTGTCTTTTGTGGTGAGTAGAACCCACAGGCACAGACGCCCGCCTGTCGCTCCGCCTTTCTGGCCTTTGGGAGCCTGGGCATCTGCCTAAACTGGATAATTTTCCCAAGACCTTTTCAGGGTGGGGGTGTTGGCTGAGTGCTCTGAGATCAGACCAGCCATTTCCCTCCCTGTGGGTTTGTACCTGACAGTGAAACTCAGTCTGTGGTGCCCTGGTGCCCTGGTGCTCACAGTTCTATCTGAGGCAGCAAGTCAGGTGTGCAGGCAGGGCTCTGTGCAGGCGCCTGGGTCCCTGGCTCTGGCTCTGGGCTGGCTCCTGGGGCGCCCGTGGAACCCGAGTCTTTTCCAGGGGATGTCTGGGTGACCTAAGGTCTGTCCCAATCGTTTCCTGCTCCATGGGGTTATCTCTCGACTGGAAAATCCAGTATGTGATGTTCTGGGCCCACAGTTCAGTCTTGAGACAGTGACCAGGTCATGCTCTGGGCTGGTGACCAAGCGCCTGGCGGAACCAGGATCTCTTCTGCGGTTTAGCCAGGTGAGTTAAAGCTGATTGAATCCCTCCCCCACCGTGGGGTATCCTCTCACCTATGAAACACAATCACTTGTGTTTTATGGCCTCGAGTTCTGATTGCTGGTCACTGTGCCAATCCTGCTGTGCTACTGCTGAGAATGAGAGTCCTCCTGGAGCCGCCATCTTGCCCCGCCCCGGGTCTTTCAGATGTTTTTAGCCATTCCTTATTTACTTACTTATTTATTTATTTATTTATTTATTTATTTATTTATTTATTTATTTATTTATTTATTTTGCTACCTCGCTGTTTCTTTTGTCCTCAGCTGTGGTAACACAAATGTCATATCTTTTGGTATTATCACACCTGGGGAATTATTCATCATTTTTTTCTTCATTTTTTTTCTATCTGTTGTTTATATTAGAAACGCCTGTTGATTTATCTTTAGATGTATCTGATTTTTCTTTTATATCAGATCTGAACTATACTACAATGTAAACAATCTTGATCCTGCTTAGTGGACTATATTCTAATTTGGTTCTGGAAATGTGTCAAAATTGCTTAAGGTAAGAATTCAGGATTGCATAACTTTATGGGAGCAGCTCTCTGATCTATACTATTCCTGACTGTCTAGAATTCTTTTTTCAGTTTTCAGCCGAGAAAGTTAAAGATTTCCATTTTCCTCTCTAATATACAGTTTCCATTGTGTCCATATCCACAGACAAGCAAGGGGACAAGAGACTCCCTACCCTCAAGGTGGGCCAATGGCAATTTGTTCTAAGGTGTTGGGATCAAAGTTCTCTCAGTCAGGATTACTCTTCTGAAGAGTTTTGGGAACCTGGTCAGCTCTGAACCACCACCATCACAGCAGTCTGCTTACAGACCAGTGTGCTGCTGTGTCAAATCCCTGCCTGCTGCTACTCATTCTAGTGTCCTTAGAATGCTGCCTTCTGCCTTCTGTCCAGGCCGTAGAACTAGATGCAGTGGTATACCACCAGACATACTGAGACCTTTGGCCTTCAGGATATTTGCATATTCCATCAAGTCTAGTAAACATCGAGATTTTGAACCTAGTGTCCCCATGAGAACAAATGTAATAACCAAAATACAGCATTTTTGTATAATCTTATTACCGCCATACCTTCAAGTCAGAAACAATTTTTCTAGTAACTAACATCAGCTCCTTTCATCCCCTTTGGTGTATTTGTGTAAGCCACTCATTTGTAACACAAAATTTTAAAGAATAAATTTCACATCTTTGGGACGTCCCAAAATGTCAGCATGCCAGTTCCATCTTTGATCCCTTTCTTGTATCTGACAGAATGCAAAGTTGTACTTCAATGTTAACCATTTCCTCTACTCACTGACTCATTTGGACCTTGCTGAGCAGTAACAGTTTTCTGTTCTCATGAAAGTCCTGGGGTATTAGCATATGAACAACATTCTTGGTTGTGACTGGTAATTGTGTCATTTGATGTGTTATTTTATGTGTTATTTTCTTGATAAGTAAAAAAGGACATGCCGTTAAAAAATTTTACATGCCAAGGATCATGTTTCAGAATTCAAATGAAAACAGCAGAAAACAGATTGTTGCTTTGTCATATCCTTTGGTTTAATGCTAATGGACTGTCTAAGACAAATCATGGTAGCCATTCTTTTTTTATTCCATTAACTAAGCTTGATGTGCAGAGAGTGCTCAAGTATTTGCCTCTTTTTGGTTATTATACCAAAAGTACACTGGCTAGGAGCAGTTAAAATAGAGAACGCCATTCTTCTGTAGCAGGAAGGAATGAGCTGGAAAGAAAGGCCATTCGTTTAGAATAAAGGTCACCTCTGTGGGATCACTGCTTTTCACTAGAGAAGTCAAGTGCCTTGATCACCATAGATTAAAATATTATCAAAGAGCTAAGCCGGAAACACAGCCTATGAGCTGAAATCATCTGGCTCTCCTCACTTCCTGTCCTCGCAGCATGAATTCACTTTTAGAAGTTGAAGTACCATTCTGTGGGGCTCAAAAATGTCACGGTAGCACCAGAATTCAGGATGGCCCACATCTGTGCTTTGAAGTGAAGGTGGGTGCAGTGGGAGAAATGACTTGTTCTGTTGGAAATGGGTGGGGTTTGCTGTTAATACCATTCTGAGAGATCAGCATCATTGACCAGAGTGCTAGTTATTTAAGAACTATTTAGATTGGTCTTCATGATACACATGATCCCAAGAAGTAGGTCATTGGCTCTAAAGTGATGAAAATTAGTTAGACTATCATTGGGAAATAAGGACTAAATCTCCAGTAGTCAGTATGAAATGATGTGATTTTTTACTAACTCGATTATAACTAATATGAAAGAGGACAATGAAACAGGACTTACATGGAATTCCTCCTATATGTAGATAAACAAAATGAAAGTGAGCCTGGGCCACAGATTAGAGACTCTAAATTGCCTATCTTCCATTCCTCCCTACCCCATCACTAAAAATATTGACATCTTCACCTTAAAATTGTTTTTACTTCATTCATTCATTCATTTGTGTGCGTGTTTATGAGACCTGTATCCCATGGTGCTCTTGTGAAGTCAGGAAAAAAACTTATAGGAGTTATTTCTCTCCTACCATGTGGGTCCTGGAAATAGAATATTTACCAGCTGAATCATCACCCCAGCCTCGCATCTTCTGTCCATTTCTGGACAGAAGGAAGCCATGTGCTAGAAGCATAAAATATATTGTATTAAATGTTTTCAAGACCCAAACTTTTGCTAGGACTTGCAAATTGTACAAAACAAATTTGAACCACTTCATCAGAAAAGGGAAAAGAGAGAATTGCTATGAACCCAATGGCAAGGAGGTGACAAAGGCAGGTCTGGCCTTTGACATTGCAGCAGGGTACACTTAAGAATGAGCAATGGTGTTACCACAGGAAAAGAAAAGAAAAGTAAAAAAAGAAATCTCATAATGGTTTTAAGTAAGTTTGCAACTTGATGTTGGCCTGGATTCTTGTCTCTCCTTGGCTTTGCCTATCTAGCAGTTAGACACATCTGTAAGGGATTGAAAGACTGAGGATAGTCAGATTTCTCATTTAGGGTCATGTATCTATTCCTGTGACATCAGGTAGATCTAGGAAGCTGAGGCACCCTATGTTCCAGGTTGTAGCCCAAGTTTCTCCTCTGAGATGAGAAGAGATAGAATGGTGATGGGATTAAAGTGGACAGAACTCTCCAAAAGCCATCTATCTCACATTCAAGTTCACCACCTTATTTTAATTAAAGCCTTTACTGACGTGCCAACTTCTGGAGCCTTCCAAAAGTCATCAAACTTGCAAGTTCATGTTTTCAAGCATCTTCACTTAGAAGCAGCCAAACTGGTTTAATGGTTTTGTCCAGGTGTACTATACAATCCATCATCATCGTCAGAAGTTCCCTGCACACTTTCATGTGTGGTCGTGAGTTTGCACACAATTATACTTAAATTGTACTAGACCTCTCTTTTCATCTCTTCTGTTGTGTTGGAACTTTTTAGACCTGAAAGACTTTAACTTTCAATTTTAGAAAGTATAGCTTTAATATAGCCATAAATGATGTGGCATTTTTTGAAAGGTCACATTTTTTTATGGTTGGAAGGAAAATTGGAAATATTTATGAGCCATTTGAATTATCTAAGTGAATTTAAGCCCAGATTTTCTATCCAAGTTTAGATGCTTAAATTTAAATGCAGAGCACCACTCATCTGCATATATCTGATTTTAATTTGGGAGATGTGACAGAATGTAATAATACAACCCCTTGTTTCCAGACTACAGCCGTATTTCCACATCTCAGAAATGAGCTCTGGGTGTCCATGTCCAGTCAAATGAAGCAGGTGCTCTGGCCTTCTCTCTGCCTCAGTCATTCATTAACAAGGTGGCTTTGGGCTAGTTATTTCATTTCTTGGAACCTGAGTTTTCCTCACCTATTAACTTGGAGAAGAAGTTCACATGACTGTCGACCTTTGAAAGCAAGTTAGCCTCGTTCGTGGAAAATAATTAATTGCTGCATAGCACATGGTTGCAACTGTCATTGTGTTTCTTGCATAGTGTAGCTTCAAAGCCCCTGCATTGCTTGCTTTGCATTGAGCTCAGAGGCTTTGTAGTGCAACTATATGTGACTTTCCTATCTTGATGCTCTCAGCAGTTATAAGCACATATTGGGGCAATGAGAATAATAACAAGTTTTGAGTCCATGGATAAAATTGGTGGCAGGCTTATTAACAACTCAGGTGATACACTGGTTGTGTGGATGAAACTGAGTACTATAAGTAGAACTAAAAGGATGACTGCTATACAATAAAGAATGGTAGTGACATACTTGGAGATGTGGAATAGAGAACAGAAATTGAAAGAATAAACCTGTTATAGTATGGCGAAGCACAGTATTAATATAGAATTGTCATCTTGGTGGGCATAAGTCCATGGTAGAACACTTGCCTCTAGTGTGTGTGTATAGATAGGTTCTTGGGTCCAATCCCCTGTACCGCCAAAATACAAAACCAGGATTAACTACCTTGAGTTCCTCTTGCCTTAGATTCTGGGATTTGTATTTTAATGATAGTAAGAAAACTACATTATTTAAGTACATTAAGTACATTATTTATTTTACTTTGTCTGTTGTTGATCAGGGCTTTAGTGAAACATTTCACTTTCTTTTTAAGAAAGAAAGAATTAAGAATTAATTACTTAAGAATTACAAGGGAAAAAATAGCAATGGTCCATAAAAGGCAATAGAAATAATCAAAGAATGATAACTAAGGCCCACTACAAGAAGCCATAAATCTTTAGTTCAAGGAGAAGCTAAAGAGATCATCCATGAAAAAGAATACTGAGACAGTGCTTGCTTTCTCACTGCGAGCTCAGGAGAAACTTAGGTAAATGAGTAGTACCTTTCAAAGGGAGATCCTTGAGGCTAAACTGACTAGCATCTGTGGTTTGGGCAGTGGGCTGTGTGCCTTCACTGAGTGTTTGTTGACTTTCCCTTGGCCACAAAATTAACACTTATGTTTCTTTTCCCTTTTGTTTCTTGTTTCTATAATATAGGATCTCCCTAGTAGCTCTGAATGGCTCTCCTGGAACTTATTGTATTGAGGCTGTCCTCAAGCTCACATTAATTCTCCTGTCTCACTCTTGAGTGCTAGGATTGCAGTTATATGCTACCATATTGGGGTTCTTTCATGCACATTAATCTCTGCATTTCTCTAATTCCCCTCTTGCTGTTCAAAATCATAAGGTCATAGAAAGCAGAAATTGAATTCTTGTGGCCATCAAATGAGAGAGGCGTTCTTTGACCCAATAGTTTAGCGGACTATGGAGGTGGAGTTTCCTCTCAGAGTTTATGGATGTACTTTAGAATCACTGTTTATCTAAAATGGTAGTAAATTGCATTTGAAAACAAAAACACCTTCCTTAGGAAGTATGCACAGTTGTTGATTGTAAGTCTCCAAGTGAACGTGCTAAGTAGTCGTCTTTCCTGCCACCTACCATATAAGGGAGAAAATGTATTTCTTTAAAAAGCGCTGTTCAGTTAACAAAAGTGCAAAAGCTAACTTTGTAGGGAACACAGTCAGCACACTGGGTGGAAGATACAACCGAGCAGTAACTAATTAATGTATGCCAACCCACGAGGGTAAAAATAGTGGCACAGGGAGCCAAGCGATCATGGAGTTGACCCTTCACTCAATCACAAACACTAAATTGGGAATGGTACAGAATTTTAAGTGCCTTTTTTCTTGGGCCTTGCTGTTGTGATCTTTCTTTAGAACTGTTCTGATATACCCTTTGGGAAGGCTGGCCTCTGTGGACGTTGTCTGTGCCAAATTACAGCACAGAACAAGGGCCTGTTCTGTTTAGTTACTGAGAATAGTGCCCAGTCAGTGCTATTTGACAACATGCTGAATTAAGAGAATGTTAGAAGGATGTTTGACAATGGAAAGTGAGCAAAGCATCTGATGTTTACAAGTTCTGTTTATATGTAAGTTGATAACATCAGGAAGCTGTGCTTAAAGCTCTTCTTTAAAGATTCTGCAGAACACTTTGTGGAGAGCGGAGGATTTCATCTGGTTCCAAATATATGCGACCTCTCAGTAAACTTAATTCTGTTCTAGAATCCAGTCTTTTTCCTTTCTGGTTTGAAATGTATCAGACTCTGGCAAGTTGCTTTATGTTAGCCAACCAGTGCAGTACTGATTTCACTCAGGGACACACCTCTGATTATTTCCTTTCTCTTGTCTTTGACTTGTGCCCTAGTATCTTACCTGAGTTCTAAGAAAAAGTAACTCTGGGTTCCTTGAGATACAGCCCATGAGAAAATTAAACTGTGTTCTTATATTTATGTGTCCATGCATATCCTGGCCTTACAAAAATCAGTGGCATTTAATATTGAAAGGGGAAATAACTGTGAGATACTTTTGTACTCTATTTCACTGTCACAAGGCAAGCATTTATCTTGCCTTTACTTCATAGCTCTTTAGCATATGAAAAGCCTCTTTGGGATGTTGAAAGCTGCTTCTACTTTTTAATAGACAGCCTACAATCTATGTCAGGTACCACATAGGAAACAATACAGTTTGAAGTAGAAAAATACTATAACTTGGGGGGGGGGTAGGGAGAATTCCTTGAGTTACACATCTTTCCTTTGGAAAGATAAGATTTAGATGATCCTCATACTCCTTGTAACTGAAAAGGCTCAGAACTTTACCAGCACATATTAAGCTTATGTGTAACACATAAGTATGTCAGCAGCAGTCATGTCACACAGCAGTGATAACTTGTGAGTGCATACACTGACCATAGAGACTGAGGCAAAGGTGAACTGATACATGTTCAAAACCCACATATCCTCCTTTGCACAGATGTAATTCTCTTGAGCAAGGTAAATGCTGAAGTTAGAAAGAGAAAATTAGGACAGTCATGACCAAGTGGTTAGTCTCCTGCTGAAGGACAAGCATAGGGCAAACTCATGTCTGTCCTATGTCTCATTTCGTCAGAGGCCAGCACCTGTGTGGCCTTTATGACTCACTGAACACACTTGCCATCCTTTGTCCTTAATCCTCAGAGCAGATTATGAAAGAGTGTTCTCACATTTCTGTTAGGAGACCCTCCCCCTCCACTTCCTGAATCTCCTGAGTAACTAGGAGCACACATGCAAGGCAGGCTAGGCCTTCCACTCAGCACAAAGACCAGCCCCTGTCCCCTCGTGTTCACACGCCTTTACCTGTAGCAGTTTTGAGATCTGCAGTTTAAGTGAACTGCATAGATGCGTGTATAAAATCCAAGCACCTCATTAGCTTTTGAAATAGACCATTTAGTTCTCCAGGGCTTACTGTTTGCACCTGAAAAGCAAGAAGCTGAGTTCTGGTCTTGCTGGTGACACAAATCACACAAGTTTGTGTACTTTCTTCAATTATCAAACAAAAACATTTCAGCTCTAAAAATCTCTGAATCCACATTTAATTCCTCTCAAAATTATTGCTTGAAGAAAAGTCAACATCATGTGATCAGCCTAGATGTTTATTTCTTCTAACTTGTCATAAGCCAGAAGCTCATAACCATTTGATGTGTAGCAGCAAAACCCTTTACAATGGCTCCTGGCAAAACTTTCTCCCACCAAATTCTATTCTAAGATAACGGGTAATGAGAAGCTCTCCTCCTGTATTTAAGAGATAGAAAATGGTGCCTAGAATACAAACATACAGGGAACATTGATACAAGGCACTTGGGCTGCTGAGACTTATGTTCTCAGCTTAGTGTGGAAGACAGGTCCACAAAGATGAGGTACCACTATAGCTGGAGCTGGTATATATATATATACACACACACACATATATATATGTTTATGTGTATATAATCCATATATTTAGTATACATATTATATATGTTACTCTTATTTTATTCAGAACTGGAAATGACAGATCATTTGGACAAAACGTTGAAGCCAGTTAACATCTAATTGCTTAATACAGTTTCTAGGAACACAAGCCTTCCACAACCCAGGTTAGGCTATGTGCTAGAGTAATAGCACAGTGCTCGTCCGAAAGCCAGCTTCTCTTTTCTCAGTGTTGTACCCTGTTGCCACCAAGTAAAACAAAGGAGAGAGGAGTGTCAACTCCCTCAGCTCTGGGACCCCATGCTAGAACTTCATATC
Organism: Psammomys obesus; assembly: GCF_907164565.1. NCBI lineage: Eukaryota > Metazoa > Chordata > Mammalia > Rodentia > Muridae > Psammomys > Psammomys obesus. Next base: position 14,633,256 of record NW_026596069.1, read on the forward strand.
TCCCGCCTCTAATTCTTCACCTGTGAGGAAAACCGTGTCCAGTGAAGAAGATTCCTGCTCAGGATCATTAAGCTTTTCTCTCCATCCTACTATTACAGCTCAAGTGAGACTTGTGTCCAGCTCCTCTTCATGACACCAAGCTCCTATTCAATCATCCTTTAGTCAGCTTTACACTGACGTTTCTGGGAGAAGGAAGTAGCTTGTATCTAGCTTGGGAATGACCCTGGGAGCTTTAGAAGGAGATAAGGAAGCTCAGATCCCCTGTGGAACTGACAGGTGAGACTCTGGAATTTCTTGCTTGGACAGGCAGAAGGGGAATGATTTCTTGGGCAATAGGATTAGCTTGAGCTAATCCTGAGCTAGCAGGGCGGGGTCATTACTAGTCTTTGCCAGTGGCTCTATTTTGGCTCTAGCTAGCTTTGTACCTTACCATGGCTGTAGTAGGTCATGGGGGGTTTCAGGCATACCTAATAGAGTTAGGAAAGTTTTTTCCTGAGCAGAGAAAGGCCATCAAGGCCTTCCAAGGAGTGAGATAATAACACCACACCCGTCTGCATCTAGAAGATTCCAGGAGCAGTGAAATGGTTAGAAAGTAGGCAGGTGTCAAAAGCAAAGCCAAGAACAAGGGGTGGGAGATGACAGGTACTAAGAATAAAGATAAGTTATATTGGCTCAGACTGCCTGTGCCTTTGTGTATACAAACCATTTCATGCTCACGGCAGCCAACTCAGTTGACCCTGTGTTATGAGCATCTGCATTCTATAGGAGAGTAAACTGAGCAGCGTGATTTTCTTACTGAAGTGAAAAGGTTTGGCACTTACTGACAAAACAGCCAGGGGTGTCATAAACGTAGTCCCAGGAGCTTGTTCATGAATAATTCCTTCAAATGACCCTGAACTGCATGTACAAAGTACAACTGTACTGCATGCTCATTGTACATCTCGAGTATGTGTAAGGATTTCTCTTAAGTAGGTAGACAGAGGGTAGAAAGAGCTCAAAATGTTTACGTAGCATGCCTAAGGCCCTGGGTTCAGAGTGTGTGTGTGTGTGTGTGTGTGTGTGTGTGTGTGTGTGTGTGTGTGCGCAAATGGGAACAGTTTAAGCAGCCCCAAGGGAGTACGACTGTCATGGAGACAACTGTACAACATAAACATTCATGTTTATGAAACCAATGAAGTATTGTCTAGCTCTCCTGTGTCCAGCTTTAGATTGTACCCTTCAGTAGTTAAGTGGAAATGGGGAAGGTGCACATATGGATTCACATACATGTAGGTGCATGCACATGTGTGTATGTAGTATGTAGTATGTGTATGTATGTGGTGAGGTGTGCATTACATGTGTAGAAGCCATTGGCTGAAAGGAGTCGTCCTCAGTCATTCTCTAACTTTCTCACTGAGGCAAAGTCCCTTAATAGAACCCAGAACTCATCAACACAGCTAGTCTGGCTAGCCAGCTTTCTCCAGGGATACCCTGTCTCTGCCTCCTGAGGGCTGGAAGTACAGTGGGCCCCTGTGCCCATGTGGCTTTTCCGTGAGTTCTAAGGACTGACACTAGTATGGGCCATCTCTCTAGCCCCTACCTTGTTTTTTAGAGAGACATCCCATCAATGTGGAGCTTGCTAAGTTTGACCTCCCATCAGCATGGCACTTGCTAAGTTTGCTGGCCAGTTTGCTCCCCAGATATATCCTGTCTCTGCCTCCCCAGTGCTGGGATTACAAGCACATGCAACTTTTCACAGCTGAAAAGTAGATTCCTGGGGTTGAACTCATGTTTTTCCAATCCAGCAATGTATGGAGCCATCATCCCAACTGTTGAAAAGGTTGTACATGTGTTTTTGTTTTGTTTTGTTTTTGTTTTTTTCCAGAAGTATATGATTTGGTGATAGAGAAATCTGACCCCCTCCCCCATGTTGGGAGGTTTAAGCCCAGCTTGGGTGGCAGTTAAGAATCTAGAATCTAGATTGCAAGGAATAGTTAGTTCCTTGAAGTAGATCAGATATGTGATACAACAAAAGACAGAGAGAGGTGTGTGAGCATTAATAATATTAACGTCCACTAGTGTCAGTGCCTGGTACTTTCAGGCTTTAAACATTCTCTGAGCCTAGCACCCTCTTCTCCCCTCAACCCCCAAGCACTACTCCTCTGTCATCCCTCTTCCTGGCTACGGTTGAAAACTAGAATCAAAGAGCAAAGCAAAAAAGTCTTAACAACCTAAGCAGAGTGTGTACAGTAATAATTCACAAACTATCTAAAACTTTGACAATTATGCACAATTAACTTCTAAAAAGCCAAGTGAAACTGTTAAAAATCACTTCAGATTTTATTCTTAAACATAAACTAATTGGTTTTGGCTACATTCATCTCTCAATTAAATTTATCTGATGTCAGGATAGTGTCTGTCTCCAGAGTTGTAGTAAGGCGCATCCTGTTGGCCTGGTTGCAATGCTAATGAAGCTGTCACCCTCATTCTTCCTCTTACCTCAGGCAAAGGAGCAATGTTTTCATATCATCATGACTCAAAGCAGTAATCGATTTTGATTGATTTGTATGCACGGAGTCACTTTGAAAATTACCTCATAAACATAAAGTTGAATACTCAAGTTAAATTCTCCATCTGCCTTTTCGAACAACTGCCTTCCCTTACGAATTAGCATCCATGATAGGCAGAATTCTGACATGGTCCCTTGCTCTTTGTCTCTTGGTGTTATCAACATTAAGTTTATATATATATACACACACATATATACATATATGTATATATATACACAATATATACAAATATATGTTATATGTATTTGTATACAAATATATGCAAATATATATATTTGCTATATGTATAGCAAATGGGATTTCATAGATATAATTAGAATCATTAATTAATTTACTTTAAAGCAAGTAGTGTCTCCCAGCCTTTTGTTTTAAGTTAAAGAGTATTATTAGTTTGGGCTGTTATAACAAAATGACTATGTGGCTTATGTTAATGGGAATTTACATCTCATCGCTCTGGAGCCTGGGAATCTGAAATTGGGTGACCATTATGGCTGGGTCAGGGAAGGAATTCATCTCATTTCAGATTGCTGACCTCTCTTTGTATCCTCAAGTGGTATGAAAAGAACAAGAACACTTTCTAGACTTTTTCTTTTTACAAAACATGGTTTCTCTGTGTAGCCTTGGTGGTCCTGGACTCACTTTGTAAACCAGGCTGGCCTCGAACTTGCAGAGATCCACCTGTCTCTGTCTCCCAAGTGCTAGGATCACAGGTGTGTGCCACAGTGCCCAGCATCCTAGGGCTCCTTTTCTAAAGATGTTCATCTTATTTCTGAAGGCTCTGTCTTCATTGCACGACCATCTCCTCAAACCTTTAACCTAGGAACTCTGGGAAAGCACAGACACCCAGTGCACTGAGGGACTATTAGCCCAAGTGGGCCAGCCTGGTCAAATGCCCTTTCAAAGTCAGGCTGTTCTTTCTCTGGCAGGTCATAGAGAGAAGTCAGAGGTATTGAGGTTGTGGGAGAGCTTTGATGTGAGACAGTTGCTGTGTTGCTGAGATGGGGAGAGGGCTCCAGACAAGGCCCTGAGACTGGACTTTGCCTAGGCAGCAGTCTCCGAACTGTAGTCAGAAAGCAGGATGTCAGCCCTACAGCTGCAGCTGAGGCTAGATCCAGATGAGAATGTAGGTAGCCAGCATGGTTTCAGCCTGGGAGATTTATCTGTGCTTAGCTCTCTAACTGTTCCTATGTCAGCTAGTCTTTTTGTCACTTTGACAGAATCCCTCACCAAACAACTTAAAGGAAGAAAGGCTTGTTTTGGCTCATAGTTTCAGAGGTTTCAATCAGGTGACAGCAGGGAACTATGGGAAAGGAGGCTGCCCACCTCAGGGTGGCCAGGAAGCAGAGAGAGAACACAGGAAAAAAGCAAAAGACAGGATAGCACCTTCCTTCCAAATAGTTTGTCCCTCCAGTTAACTTTGAGCTCATCAATAGGTTGGTTAATCTAGCATGAAGTTAGCACATTCATGATCCAGTCAGCCCTCGCTGGCACCACCAGCTGGGGTCCAAGCCTTCTTCTCACAGTGTAATTTTAGAGACTCATAGCCAAACCATAACACTGGCTAGGTTTTGAGCAAATTTAAGACACTCTTTGTCAAGATAATATAGAAACTCAGTGGATTTTGGTGGGTTGGTACCAGTGCATTTATTGAGCCCAAAGCCATCTGTTCATATTTGCCCATGTCTGAGGAGTCTTTTAAAATATTATTTAAATTTAGCATATTTAAACTTTGCAAGTAGTGATTTTCATCCACAATTGCTGACATACTTTCAATCATTCAAAGGCTTATGTGCACCACAATACTTAAGCACCCCACAATGTGTCTTGCCTCACCTCAAGCCAGTTAGTCTGTGTTTTAGATCAGAAGCTCAGAAACCCACTTCTTAGGACTAAGTGTCAAAATTACTTTTTCCTTGGTACTTTTGACAGCAGAAAATCGTATTGATAATTTCTAAAGCAGTGAAATTGGTTAGGAAATATAACTAACCATAGTACCAACTTAATTGACATTGTTTAGTTATATAATGTGATATTTGTAAACTATTTTCTTTCTTGGTTTTTTCATACAGGATTTCTCTGTGTAGAGCTAGCTTTACTGGAGCTTGCTCTCTCTCTCTCTCTCTCTCTCTCTCTCTCTCTTTCTCTTTCTCACTCTCTCTTTCTCTGTCTCTCTCTCTGTAGACCAAGCTGGCATCGAATTTACAGAGATCTGTCTGACTCTGCCTCCCGAGAGCTGGGATTATAGGCGTGCACCACTACACCCAGCCTGTTTGTAAACTCTTTTTTAAAAATCTTTTGTTATTGTTGTATTGCGCATGTTGTGTAGGGACGTGAAAGCCCCGTCAGAGAAGAATGTTGTACAGTTGATTGGCCTTGTGCCTCTACATGCATTCTGGGCATCACACTGAGGCTGCCAGCTTGGCACAGCACATGCCTTTCATACTGTTACCACCAAGGGGCCTTACCGGCTTTCCTTTTGGTATCCTTGTTGCCTGGTTTTGGTTTTATATATTTAGAAAGTAATGTTGTTGTTCCTGTTTCATTTTTCATTATGCCTTGAGAAGTGGCACTTCACCTGGGATACCATGTACTTCCTGTGTACCTTATTCCCTCGTGACCGTGTCCCTCCTGTCTGCCTTTATTTCCCTATGACTGTGTACTTCCTGTCTACCTTTATTTCCTTGTGATCTTTATCTGCCTATAGAATTTGATTTGATTTTTAAATGTTTGCCTGTTCTCATCATTTTAATAGATGGTGCCCTTTCCATTTCAGTTTGTCAGTGTGTGTAGAGCGCTGTAAAGCTGCTGTCTGCAAGAGTAGTTCGTCTAGAAAATAAACCCTTTCCTCTGCTAGCTGGCATCTATATTGTAATAATAATAATTTAAAAAACCTGTTCTGTGTACAGAGAGTATTAAATTCATTAGATTTGTACATTGATACTAGAAGCATTTTTCAACATTGACCTGTGTTTCTTTAAATATGTGTGAGGCTCTGTTCCTTTATATTTTGTTTGGTCTTGTTTTTAAAGCTGGGTCGTAAGTTCTGGAAATCTCCTTAATGTGAGCAATATTTTAAAGCTGTAAAGATGTAATCTAAACATTTTCATAAGGCTCTTCGTCTCATGTAAGCTCTGTGTGGGGAACTTTATTTTAAAATTTGATTTGTTCGTGTTTCAAGTTATTTGTATTGCAATGAGGTCAAGAAACACTTAGCTGAAATTGAAACAAAATGACATTGGAGATCTCTCAAATTTGAGCTGCCACTCAATTTATCCATTTGAAATAAAATTGCTGGGGAACTAGGGAGATGGCTCAGTCAGTAAAGTGCCCACCTGGAAAGCATGAGTCTGATTCCCAGAACATGGGTAGAAACTGGGCACGGGTGTAGTCTGTGACCCTAGGGTTGGGTAGTAGGAGCTGGTGGCTCGAATTCCAGCTAACTAGTTTAGCCAATCAGTGAGCTCCAAGTTTAGTAAGTGGAGAAGAGTCCAGGAAGACACCCAGTGCCAACCTTTATCCCCCTTCACAAGAACATACACATGCACACACTAAAATTGTTGGCTTTTACACTGGAAGTACATCACCCTTTTGTTAAAGTGAAACTAAATGTGGCCACTGCACCTTAGCAATGGTCTTTCTCAATAGACAAGGAATCCACAGTATGTACTGATCCAGTCATAGGGGAAGAAACTGACTGAGAAAGCAAACAAAGCCAGAGTCTTCTGGAGAGCTTCCTGTCCACGGAAGGCTAGACTGGGGCTCCTGTCTTCGCTCCCGTTCAGCCATGCCGCCCTCCTTAGCACGGCTTGGAGGTTAGGAATTGCCCACAGTCACGGGTTAACAGCAGAGCTACAGTTTAGGGCTGGAGAGATGGCTTAACAGGTGAGCTCTGGGTTCTGTTGAGAGACCTTGCCTCAGTTAATATGGTGGGGAGCAACTGAGGAAGACACCCAATATCAGCCTGGGACTTCCACATGCACACATGCATATACGCCTGCACTCACGTGTGCCCCAGACATGCACACATACATATGTGCGCACGCCCCCTTTACAGACACATAAAGTAAATAACTGCCATTTAAGCTAAAGCTGTCTGGGAAAGTCCCAGACTATTCCTGAGATGCCTCCCATGTACCACGTGAAATCGTCATATTTTCTTAAATTATCAAAACCCGAGATTTGGAGGGAGAAATTCTAGGAAAAGCCTAGTGATTTGGCCTTTGATGCCTGGTGGAGTCTAGGTGACACCTGTCTGTACTTATGGGGTTCAGTTTCTGTGTACATCTTATACTGTTACAGAGTAGTTTTTCTCAACCTTCCTAATGCTGTGACCTTTTAATAGTATTCCTCATGCTTTAGTGACCCCGACCATAAAATTATTTTCATTGCTACTCCACAACTGTAATTTTGCTACTGTTATGACTCATAATAGAAATATCTGATATGTTAGAATATCTGATATTCGACCCCTGTGAAAAGGTTGTTCAACCTCCCCTAAACTGAACACAACCCACATGTTGAGAGCCTCTGTTAAAGTTACATATCACTCAAACTCAAAGAATGGTCCTATTGATAGTCAGCATTGCAAGGTGAAAGGAGTGACAGGGTGGATCTATCAGGCTTCCTGGCTGTGCTGTAGCACCGTGGATTTTCAATGAATACCTTTCTCCTGTGAATCTGAGCCTTTCCTTGAAGTACTCCATGCTACACACTGGGCAGTAGGCTGGCTAATGGTTTTGAATGTTGTAGAAATATGAGAGCCACAATTGCTCACCTGCTGTTTTCTAAAACTTCCCTTCTGTAGAATTCTTATCTTTAAACATGTTAGCTATGGCTTTTAGAGTATAAAGTCTGGGATTTTACTTAAGTAGGCATACTACTGTTTCATACAGAAGGAATTAGGTATCATAACTAGTAAATCTGCTGTTAGAAAGGATTCCTTTCTCTGAGTATTTATTTTAAAAGAGGGAACAATATATCCCTAATCTTTTTTTTTCTCTCCTTTGTTTCATGCATTCCTTCTTGCTTAGATTTCACTAGGAATTTCTGTGAGCATGTTACTAGTTAATGCTTTCACTAAATTAATCTGGTTTTTCTTTTTTTAGAATAAATAATAAAATTTGAAAACAAAGTGCTTTTACTTGCTTAAAATTCAAGATTATAATCTCTGGGCCTTTGAATAAAGCATTCATCTGAAAGCAGGACCCTGGGTGACATGGGTTTTTTGATGTTTTTGTAGGGCAGGAGAGATCAGCAGAAAACGATTCAACAATTTCTCAGGTTTCCTTGAGAGGCTTAAGGACTGAGTAAGAGCTAGACGCTTAATTTCTCTTTAAACTTATTTTATGCGAATATTGATGACTTTATGCCCAAGATTCTTTTCATTGAAGTACATTTTTTTTAATCTACCCACTATGTTGTCTAGAAATCTTGTGAAATACAACAGAGCAGAAACAGACATTACATTGGGCCTACAGATCTGACTGATAAAGGTCTAGGTGGGGACCTAAAGGTTCTACTGTGTGTATGCACTCAAATTGGAGGTCTGTCTGTGAGCCGGGTGACAGTGACTCACTCAGAGGCAGAGGCAAGCCGATCTCTGAGTTCAAGGCCAGCCTGGTGTACGAAGTGAGTTCCAGGTCCAGGACAGCCAAGGCTACAGAGAGAAACCCTGTCTCAAAAACAAACAAACAAACTAACTAACAACAACAACAAAAAAAAACCCAACCAAAAAAAAAGCAAACAAAGTTCTGTCTGTCTTCACTTCCTAAATGCGATACTTTTGATCAGCAAAGGAAAAAGAAATCACTCTTTAATTAGTCAGCACACCATGACAGCATATGTATACTTAATCAGAAAGTATGGAAGTGTCCTGGAAGCAGGGGTGGGGGGACCACCCTTCCTGATTTGGTTAGGATATCATCATGAATTCTGCTCCAAAGAATTAAACTTCTTGTCTTTGAATTCTTGTATATTCTCAGGAAACAGGGATCTCCCAAGCTTTGCATGAAACTAGAAGTTCTGTGCTACAGGTTCATGGCCAAAGTGCAATTCATGGGAGGAGCTGAGCAGAGTCCTGTGTGTTTATTCTTTGTTGCAGTCAGATACAGTGTAGGGAGGCACCAGCCTTACCTTTCTGTAGCACTCACCTTTGACAACACTCTGCATCACTGTAGATTCTCCTTTTAGTGCTCACCTTAGAAAAAATATCTGGTCTGTGTTTTTCATGATGTTTTTGGCCCATGATGTTTCTTCTGTTTGCCCCAGTCCTGGCCTTAGACTATAGTCCTGAGTCCTTCTTGGAGAGTGAGATGATGAGATGAGTTGAGAAGGAAGTGATCAAACCCAGTAATCATATCAAATTCCATCTCTCCGGAAGGATAGAGAATAAAAGAAGAGCACAGCCTCTCCAAAGAGAGTCTTGGTTGCCACTTACCGTTAGCATCCCATTAGAGAATCTAGTGAGAGGTACTGAAGGAAAAAAGAGCTTCCAAATTGGGATGGGGAAGTAAAACTGTTCACAGATAACCTGTGCTTATAAAGGAAAAATCCTAAGGAATATGTAATGTTTTTACAAATTGTACTAGAACTAAGAAGCAAGTCCAACAAAGTTGCCAAGTTTAAAATCAATACACAGAAGTTAACTATACATCTGCACACTGCAAATAATTTTTCTTGTAATGCTGTCAGAGAGAATGTGTTACAAGCTCACATATTTAGCAAAAGCATTATAGAACTTGTACACTGGAAGTATGTTATTAAGTGAGGTCAAAACAAATAAAAAGGCATTGCTTGTTCATAGATTGGAAAGAATAATATTCCTAAAATAGTAATCTCCAAATTGATCTATAGATTAAACACAGTTACAAAATTCATAGCTTTTTTTTTTTCTTCCCAGAAATTGACAATTCTAAAATTAGCCTGGATAAAAGGAACCTTCCCCTGCAAAAAAAAACAAACAAACAAAAAAAAAAAAAACCTAGACAATCTTGAAAAATAGTCAAGTTGTCAGACTCAATTTCCTATTTTCATTCAAAACTTACAATAAAACCACAGTAATTAAGACAGTCCGATACTAGCATAAAATCTGAGACAGTTGAATAGTATGGAAAGACTGGAAATAAGCCCGTACATATGTGAACTGCTGGTTTTGACAGTGAGCATGACAAGCCGGTGAAGAGAGGTTTGCCTTTGCAAAGTTAATGGTTGGACATTTGAACACTCACATGCACAGCAGGGCATTTGGACTCCAACTATAACATACACAAAATTTAACATGAGTTGTAGACATGTGTAAAAGACAAAGTTATGGAAACACGGGCATGGCTCTTCTTGACCTGATGTTAGACAGTGTTTGACAGAAGAAAAAATATATTTGAACTAAAATCTGAACTAAAAACTTTTGTGCTTCAGAGGACACTCTCAAGAAAGTGAAAGACTCTACACAATGAAATATATTTGTAGCTCATGTATCTGCTAAGAGTCTTGTATCTCGGATGTATAGGAATTGAAGAACTGAGTCACACAAGAGAATACAGTCTCTCCTTTCAAAATCCTTTCAAGACTTCAGAGCCTGCTGGTTCAAGGACCCCACTTCCAACATTCCAGACCTCACTGGCCAGAGGCAGGGACTGATAAAGTTCTCACTCGTCTCCAAATAATTACAGTGATCACACAGCCTAGACCCAGAACTGTTTCCCTCTGGGCTGCAGGCTCCTCTCATCATAAACAAGGGACAGTTGCCCCCGAGACAATCAGATTGGTGCTCATTTTTGGAAATGATTAGAGCAGGATGTCCACTAAGGTCAAAGGGTGCTGTTGTTGACTGTGCCTGTTGTATTTTCCCCCCAGAGGCCATTGTTCACAAAAGGACAATGCTAGAAACAGGCCGCAGTGTCGAAAGTCAAGATTGCTATCTGTGGGTATAGAAATACAAGTGCTTGCATGTCCTTGGAGAATCACTGGGGAGCACAGAATATTATCCGTGACTTTCATTAGAAGATCCTAAAATCATGACCGTGTGAGTCCAGGCTGCTTTGTTGTGTTCACACATGCTGTCCTTCCTAAAAGCTTTCTAAAAACAATCCACATTCCCAAGCTCTTATCAAGCAGCTTCAGACATCAGACCTGAGTCTTAGCAATGCTGGTGTCAGTTCTCCTCTTCAGCTCAACACATTCTTATAACTCAGCCATTAGGCTGATGGTGGTCTCTTCTCTTGTTCCTGGGCTTCCGTTTTTTCAGTTCCCATTGATTTCAGATTATTACCTGTGCTCCAGTGATTTCCTGTGACCACATCCTTCCTGATGGCTTTATAATTTTTACCTCTTAATGGTTATTTGCCAACTACTTATTTCTTTGAGAATTCACCTCCTTTTCTGCTACTTCCTCTTTGGAGCCCCTTACTATCTTTTCAATGCAGACAGCATTTTAGTTTTTAATTTTTTGATGTCTCTTGGACTCTCCTGGTATGCTGGCTATGGCATCTCCTCTTCCCCTTCCACACTCATATCTTTTCATCATGTGATTTATAAAGCCCTTTGGGACGGACACATCACAGGAACATTCTACATTTTTTTGTCTGTCTGGAAGACAGTGGCATGGCTAAGACCTCATTCATTGAAAATGTTCAAAGGTGCTAATTAGATCCGATTGAATTATTTAATTTATAGAATGAAATAAGCAGAATGGAGGAGTTGCCTGTAAACTACCTTCTCCAAGGACAGAAAAGTTTATATTTACGCAGACCGCTTCGGGCAGCCCTGGAAATAAGCCCTTTTGGTTACTGGAAGACTGCCGGTGTTGAAGGTTATGCTTCAGGAAGGCTAACTGTTGTAACAAGAAGGGAATACCAGAGCTGACCCTAGGTAATTCCCCAGTAGAGAGTGTTTCTCAGGCCATGTGTGTGCTCAGCTGTGCAACAGGTAGTTTGTTCTATCTTATATTAATGAAAGAACCTAGACGGCTGGCACTGCCCTGTCTTTGGTTTGTTCCAGGTACTCGTAGAAATCAGTATTTCTCATCCAGCTTGTGAACTGCTTCATGGATATGGCCAGAGCAGGAAGTAGGCAGTGTCCTTTTTGCTCACACACCATTGGCTAGAACTCGGGAATATGGCAAGGCTAACTGCCAGGACAGTCAGCACCGTGCTCCTTTATATGCCTGGAAAGCAGAACACATGTATTTGGTGTTTAGCCCCTGACACCAAAGCTATTTTTAAGTTGTAAGAAAATGAAATGCAGACAATTAGTTTACTCCCTTCTGTATGGAAAAGACTGTAATGTCATATTAACACACAATTAAAAGAACATCACAGTTTTTTACTAAATATAGTGAGAAACCCCAAATATATTTCTGTCACTGGACCAGTTTGCCTTTGGATGTCAGAAAAATGGGACAAGTCACAAAAATGGGACAAGTCACAACTATTAAATTAGACTTTAATGAGAATCAACAAGGAAATTGTAGAAAAATTTCATTTACCCGTGGTTGATTAATTTAACCAAACACAAGGACCAGTTTATGTCCATAGCAAATAAAAATTCTAACTTCAGTGGTTGATTCTCATTGCAAAAGCATTAAAAGTCAGACTGTTTAGATCGAGGCTTTATTCATCTGTCAACAAGCAACAAGTGTCCGTCATGGTCAGAGCTCTGCTAAAGGTGCTGAGACCAAACTAAGTCCCCCAAGAGTAAAAGAAACTTAGAAAAAGAAAATGAGTCTGCATGTAAGGTTATATATATGCTACGCAAAGTAGGGTATTCTGGGACTTGGAAGGAGTCAAAGCAGTTTCTGAGAAGCAACAGCTTCAAGTTCAAGTAGTTAGCTCTGGTGTAAAATACAGCACCAGGAACAAAGAAACAAATGTGAATTTGTTAATAAACTTTAAATTTATAGTTGCTATAGCCACACAATTCTCATAATTTAGGGAATTATTAAAATCATGTGTGTTTTGCCTTTTCTTTGTTCTGTTAACTCTGGATTTGTTCTCTTTGACAAGAACATGCTTTTATGTCTGCTCTTATGTCTGCCTTATTCTTTTTGGCTTTATCCTGACATTAATAATGAGAAAACTTGTTAGTCATGAGCTAACAGATTTAACATTAAAACACATTTAGTTGTTTGGGTCCACTTATTACAGAGTTTTTTATTTTCTTTTTCAGATTTTGTGATTTTGCAAATACATCTGAGAACCCAAGTCTAAACACAGAACTCATTTCCATCCTATATTTTCCGTGTATCCACAGCCTGGAAGGAACTGTGCAAAAGTTTTAGTTCACTTACGTTTCAGCTACAACTCTCATATGAGGTCATGTGTGGAATTTTCCACTTGTGACATCATGGTAACCTTCAAAAAGTACTAGATCTTAGGACATTTCAAATTTCACATTTTTTATTAGTAGACCTTTTTTTTTATTAGAGATGAATTAAAATATTCGATCTATACCTCATTTTCCTCTTTAAAAATAAAAGGAGCGTTTGACATACTTGTATTCTCCTGTGGGAAGTGCTGCATTACTGAGTTATTCAGAACCATTGAAGTAATTCATACATATCAGAAGATACGCTGTAACTCAGATATATTCAGCTGTTCTGATGTGCAAAGCTGAAGTAGTTACAAGGTGTGTCATAAGTTACAGTCTAACACAGAGCTGGGTATTCCAAATAAAGGTAAGCATATTGGAATATTTAAAAGCATAGTTAAACCCAGGGGCGTACTTGAGGCCTGTTGTGTTGCCTTCTGTGGGGTCTGGTGAGATGCACTGCCACAAAGAAGGTTTTGTTTATAGTTCTGAATGTCTTTTCTCCTTAACCCCTAAAACCATGTTCCTCAACCCTGACAAATGCATGAGCATGCCGTTTTTCTAGCTAGCTGTGTAGCCTAGACTGTCTTTAAACTTACTCTGTAGCCAATGCTGACCTGGAACTCAGACTCCTTCTGCCTGAGGCTTCCAGGTGCTGGAAAGAACTGTCACCATGGCCTGGTGAGACAAGTTTTTAAATGCTTTTATTACAGTTTTATCTACATAATTTATGCAGGTGCATCTAAAAGTCGACCTCATAGCTCTAAAACAAATTTACAATTCCATCATAGACTTTAAGCAAAGCAAAATTAGTGTGATTCAAATCAGTGAAGTTGGGCTTGCTCTTTAGTTAGGATTAGGCTTGAGATGGAAAGACACTCGTGAAGGTGGCATTTGAGCAGGTTTTTAAGAACAGTAAGGTGAGAAGCTAGGCATATAGATGTGAGAATATAAAAAGAAGAATGAAAGTTAAGACAGGGAGCAGCCACATAAGAATGGAACAAATATTTGAACAAAAAAAGAGCCGTTTGGGTGGCTAATGTGGGGTAGGGACCTAGTTGCAGACCCTTTGGGCTACTGGGCCAAGGGATGAGTAGAAACATTTGAAGATGTGTCAGTACAATAATAGGATGCTATTACTTTTAATTGGTCTTAACTATGGGAATATTTAAATAAGTTAGAAAAGGAAAAAAAAATAAGATGGAAAGCCAAGGAGGTTGCTTCTCTTCATTTGATTTATTTACTACTGTGCTGCCAGGACCTAGACCATAGCTGATTCTCTGTCAGTGTCACAGAATGAATGTATAGTATATGATGAATGGCCACAGAGGGGCATCCCTTCAGAAAGGTGTAGAAAATGGTCCAGACCAGGTGCTCCATAGAAACTAGCAACTGATGCCATGAGCTGGAGAGCTACATGTGGCTAAGAGGGTCCCAGAGAAAGGTACCAGACTATAAAAGAGAAAGACAGGGGGAGCAGGCTAAGGCTGTGCCTTTCCTGTTACTGTAAATGGCTGTTGGAGGGCGCACACTGAGAGGAGGTGACAGAAAGGGGATTTGGTAGAATATTTTGTACCATAAGCCAAAAGGCAGAGGCAAGAGTTGCTCATTTCTACATGTCCAGCTCATAAATAATTATTTTAGAGTTTTAAATTGAACCTTATTTTGAAGCAGACTTACTTTGAAGTTACCTGGTGTTAAATAAAAGCATTTCTATCTTTTTTAATTTATTTATTTTTTATTAATTACAGTTTATTCACTTTGGATCCCAGCTGTAGCCCACTCCCTCATTCCCTCCCAATCCCAGCTTCCCTCCTTCTTATCCTCCCATGCCCCTCCCTAAATCCACTCATAGGGGAAGTCCTCCTCCCCTTCCCTCTGACCCTAGCCTATCAGGTCTCATCAGAACTGGCTGCATTGTCTTACTCTGTGGCCTGGTAACGCTGCCCCCGCCCCCTCAGGGGGAGGTGATCAAAGAGCCAACCACTGAGTTCATGTCAGAGATAGTCCCTATTCCCCTTACTAGGGAACCCACTTGGAAACTGAGCTGCCATGGGCTACGTCTGTGCAGGGGTTCTTGGTTATCTCCATGCATGGTCCTTGGTTGGAGTATCTGTCTCAGAAAAGACCCCTTTGTGCATGGCTATCTTAATAGGAATGTATGGATTACTTTTGGGGGAGCAAGGTCCAAGCAAGCAAATGAAGTGTGTCCCAGAAGTGGGTTAGCTGCAGAGCACTTGCAGGAGGATGTTTGCATATTCTGGAGTGTGACACCCACTTCCTTTAGGCTTCTTATTACTAAAACCTCGAGCTAAATTTTAGTATGTTACACATAGTTGTTAAGCGCCAGGATAATTATATCACAAAAAGATGTTTGCTTTATGAATCCATTTAATTCCATTTCTTTATTAGTGACCTACCCTGGGATGTTTTAGGTTATTGTTTTGTTTTGTTTCCAGACAACTTTTGTGGAACTGACTTTTCCTAAAGCAGGCACATAGATCAATTGTTTTTTTAAAAAAATACAATATAAGCTCAAAAAATAGGCATTGTTTTCTTCCTACGTTATGGCTCCAAAAGTCATTCTGAGCCTTTTACTAGTGTTTACTACACCAACAAACTGCAGGACTGAATGTTATGTTTTCATTTTGATTAACTTGACTGCAGTTGTTTTTTGGGGTGCCACTTTAGAGCCCACTGTGGAATAAAATTAAAACAATCTTTATGATACAATTCACTTGCAGAAAATGGCATTTTTGTTTTATTCCTGAGTGGCATTGTGCTCTCCCCCTGAGTTTCCCATATGGGCCGCAGGGCTCTGTTTTCTTTTTCCACCAATGCATCTTCTGTAATAACTCCACAGATTCATATTCCTGGAGTGGTGGTATTTGTTCCCGGGCTCCTGGAAGGCTCCTGTCTCCTCCTCTCTTCCAAGCCCAGCTGTCTATCACAGGGAAGCCCAGCAGCTCTGTTCTCCCATTACCATTTCCTTCTCTTTCTTCATCTCTGCTGAAGTTCCAGGCCCAGCCTAGATTGCTTATCTCTTTCACACAGCATGGGCCTTGTGTTCCCTCCCCCGAAATTACACATTATTGTGGGCTTCCTAAAGAAAGAACCAAGTCCTTTTTTTTTGGTTTGTTTGTTTGTTTCTACCAACTCTTCCCTTGCCTGCTCACGGAAATGAAAAAGCAGTACAAAATAAAGTGGGTACAAGCATCATGGAGCATGTGCACCAGCATACCTACACACACAAAATAAATAAAAAAGGAAATAAAGGTTTGTTGGACAAATGAATAAAGAATATTTTGAAATATAAAAAGCATGCAGACAGCCCCCCTCAGACATTCATGACCTAATACTTTCATGATCCCTTTAATTAAGTGTGTGTCTTCTTTCTGGAGCACCTCTCATATGATTCATTGTAGGTGACATTATTCACTGTTCTTGATGGCATTGGCTGTCTCCTCCCCACTGGATACTGAGGACTTGTTGTTGTTGCTGTGCACTGATTTATGGGTCCTAAATGCTCAGAAGCATGCTTGTAGTGGTAGAGTAAGTGAGTGCAACTGGAAGCCTAGGACCAGCATCTTTCTGTTTCCTGGGTTACTGCCAGTGGTTTTACAGGTAAAGGCCAATGTATGGCAGAATATCAGGAAGAAATGGAAAGTCTTCAAAATACGATTCTCCCACTTACTAGCTATACAACTCCAAACAAACTACTTGAGTGCTCTGAAGATCATTCCCTACCCTATTAAAGAATAGCATGACCTAAAATTACAATGTTGGATTACCATTTCAGAAAAAAAAAAAAAAAGTGAATGGCTGAAGGATCACTCATAATAGATCAGGCTTGGCCATCATAATAGATCACACTTGGCCACGATGCCCTTCGTTCTCCACCCCTGTGTGCTCTCTGGGAAGCAAGGGTTGTGTTGCCCATCTTGCCAGGAAGAAGCAAAGGTCCTACCTGAGACCACACAATAGAGGTGGCCCAGTGGTGCTAGAGAGCAGGTCTGCTGAACATACCTGCTGCGTGCTCAGCTCTTCTGAGAGCAGATGTATTGCTTAACGCCTCCTCTGGAGCGGAGCTTCGAAAGCCTTCCTTCCTGCCTTAATATGCCCGAGGAATGCAAAGGGCTGATGAGTGCCCCAGGAGACGTTATGATGAAATAGCTCAGTCCTCCCAAAGCATGAGGTGCAGGGAGTCTGCCATGAATCAGACCTCCCATCCTGTTGATGAACACTACCTCCAGGTCATTCCTACCTCTAAATAAAGTTTTCAAATCTCTTTTCTACCCCCAGAGACAAAATACTCTTTCATTAAAACTGTTTCAGAGACCATCATGGTATTGGTTTAGAAGCCAGTTAGCTGGTTATGGTTGGAACAACCAAGCAGTCATTGCTGCCTTCATTAAGGACTAGAAAAGTGCTGAATCTTACCATTTTAAGGAGATCTGCAAATGCAATTTCAAACATACAATTACATCACTAATAACTCTTAATTACTGTAGTAAAGTTAACATAAAAAATGAGGAAGGCTGTCTTCCCTATGAATTAACCTTACCAGATGTTTTCATTGAGCATTTAAAATGACTAACCCAGAATTAATGGGCTGGATTTTGTTGGCATCTGAAAAACATCTTTTACATTTCAAGGAGTGGATTTACCTTTTGAAATAGTTTGTCATCATTTAGAAGGCTAAAAAGTTTCTTCTGAGACTATTAAAATGAGAAATAATTTCATCTGGATACTATAAAGCTTCATTACACTTAATTGATTGGGAGGGTTGATTGGAGGATTGGTGGCAGGCCGGAGAGAACTGGCTGATGGGCACATGGAACTTAAAAGGAAGTACATGTGTTTAGTGTCAAGCACTCCTTCAACGGACTGTTTGTTTTTTATGGTTTTATTGTAGTGTGTAAGAGCTAAGCTTTGGCACCCTCTTCATCTACGTCTGAACCTACTTTTCTGTTCATTAAGCCTGTGAGATTAGACACACCATATCACATCATTTTGGACCTTGGTTTTCCTCACCTGGGAAGGAGCAATGCCTTCTTAGTGATGTCATATTACTACAGGCAGCGACATAAAACATCATCTGAGTGGTGCTTGCTCTAGGCACTGGGTGGCGTTTGTCATCAAGCCACAGCCATGTAGGTATGATTATGTATGTGATGCTACATTGCCCAGTAAGTCGAATACGTCTATAGAGAACCCTATGCATAGTTTTCAACTTGAATGGAGACCTCTTTTTTCTTTATTTCTTTTCTTTTTTTTTTTTTTCCAATTCAAGGAATTGATACTGTGTTATGAACTCCTCAGTTTGTTCATAAGTAAAGGAGGGGGTGCTAGAGGATAATGCCACCTTTTTCCCTTAAGTTAAACAGATTGATGATGTTGCTGTTTTGAGAAATGGGGACAACTAAACCCTAAAGCCTTGTGGTCTAGACTATCATGACCTCTAGGAACACCCAGAGTGCCGCCATATTTTTGAGACAAGATCTTTCACTGAACCTGGGGACTGCTGATTGGCTAGACTGGCTGGTCAGTAAACACCAGCATTCTCCTGCCTCTGCCTCAATCCCCAGTGCTGAGGATTGAACTTAGGTCCTAGTTCTTGTCCCTATTTCTGGACTATGCCACCTCCCCAAAGCCATCCAAGTTATAGTAAAGAAATTTCGTTGTGGGATGTGGAGTAAGCAGATCTGAATTCCAGCTTTCTCACGTGCAGTCGTGTTTTCTAGGAGAGTGCGTGGAAGGGCTGCGGGAGAATGACTACGTGCTGATCCACTCCTGCCGGCAGTGGACCACCATCACTGCCCATAGCCTGGAAGAAGGTCACTATGTCATTGGGCCAAAGATCGAGATCCCCGTTCATTATGCAGGTAAGACTCAGCAAGACTAACAGCAGGAACTAGGAACTGCCTATCAGCTAGAGGGCATGCTGACTTAAAGGAATGAAACGCTTCTGTATACTTATTTTGTATCTGTTGCAGCTCCATTTTGTCGCAGATACTTGTAATTAAAGAAGTTGGGTGTTTAGAAGGTGAAAATTTTACTCTGAGAATTCCTCTGTGATCTTGGAATTGGAGCACTACATGTAGCCAATTCCTGAGTTCCACAGCCTTGTGCCTCTGACTAAGCCAAGTACAATCTGAGCATCGCTTTTGTGAATACTAGGAGGTAGCAACTCTGTAAGGTTCCATTGCACAAGAGGACACTGCACCCTGGTTTTAAAAGTATCTGTTTAGAAGTTCAGATACCTGGACCTGCCTCTCCTCTCAATTCATCTTTAGAATACAGCAGCAGCATGACCTCATTGCTCTAGTTAAATGTAGATGATGGCCACCTTGTCCCCTTCCTTGGAATACCATTCAGTTCAGGGATGTCATTGAACTCAGTTTTGTTGAGTGAGTTCTATGGTCAGAACTGAACTTGTGATATATTTGCTTCAATAAATTTTCAGTAGGGGAAGCTTATAAATCAGTTTTTAAAAACCAAACATGTCAACATTCACTACCTTCTGGTTCTACAGTTCATTTTATAGTTATTGACTTCTTATATGTTATTCTACTTTTCATGAAGTTATTGCAGGATATTTTAACCAACCAACTGGGTTAGATAGACCTAGACTGCTGTTTTGGCTTTGACAGACCTGTCTACAATGCTTGGCAGATTATTTATTTGAAAACAGAATCTTGCTGTACCCTAGAATAGTAGTAAATAGTATTTGTTCAATCTGTATTTAGGGAATAAATAAATGCTTTGGTAGCCTGTTTGATTCTTAGACTTCTTCGGCTGGTCACTAAACTTAAAAAAGCCCTCTCAAAAATATTAAAGAAAAGAGACATTCTGTGGCCTAAAACACCGAACTTTATACCTATGCTAACTACTTAGTTATAGGAGTACCCTCTATAGGAAGAGCGGGAGGTGGTGTGTTTACCAGGTTAGGCCCAGGCCACTGGAGCAGTGCTCATATGTGTGGGGAATTTCACAAGCCTCCATGTTGCCCAGATTCCCCTCTAAGAGCTTCCACTAGCAACACGATCTACTTTATTTTCAGTAGGCTCAGACTCTGGTTTCTCTTTATAGAAAACTAAAAAATAAATTTCCATCTTGTATGTTTTTACCTGGGCTGTGTTCTATCTGTTCACTTGAATTTTAGGAGTTTCTACAAAACATGGAGATTGTCTCTGATCAGTCTTCCCAGAGGACTGCTTTCAATGGGTCATTTCCACGGATCTCAATGGAGACCCGTTTTTGCCTTGTCTTGGACCTGCGATGCTCTAGCCTGTTTCTCCTACTTCCTGTTTCTCCAATCTTCCTACTCTAAAGAGGGGACGCTCTACTGGAGCCGGGTCAGTCACCTCCCTGTCCCTCACTACACTGAATACTTTTCCATTGGCTCCACCCACCCTGCTGGTGATGCCTCCTTCAGCCATGCAGCTTCTCTGGTAGTGAGGGCCCTCTTCTGTCACAGACTGGCTCTGGATACGCTTGCTGCATGTCACCTTCACTTGGTACATGCCATCATTCTTTATTCCATTGCCACTTTCCTTGCTCACATACACCTTCCTTCGCTGACCAGTTGGTCTGTATATTCCTTAACAAATAAGGTAGATATGAAAAATCTCTTGTTGGGCAGTGGTGTTACACATCTTTTTGTGTGTGTGTGTGTTTTTTTTAACTTTTATTAATTACACTTTATTCACTTTGTATCCCCCCATAAACCTCTACCTCCTCCCTCCTACTCTCACCTTCCCTCCCCCTTCTTCATGCATGCCCCTCCCCAAGTCCATTGATAGGGGAGGTCCCCCTCTCCTTCCTTCTGATCTTAGTCTATCAGATCTCATCAGGAGTGGCTGCATTGTTATCTTCTGTTGCCTGGTAAGGCTGTTCCCCCCTCAGGAGGAGGTGATCAAAGAGCAGACCAATCAGTTTATGTCAGAGGCAGTCCCTCTTCCCATTACTATGGAACCCACTTGAACTGCCATGGGCTACATCTGTGCAGGGGTTCTAGGTTATCTCCATGCATGGCACTTTGTTGGAGTATGAGTCCCTGGAAAGACCCCTGTGTTCAAATTTTTTGGTTCTGTTGCTCTCCTTGTGGAGTTCCTGTCCTCTCCAGATCTTACTATTTCCCTCTTCTTTCATAAGATTCCATGCACTCTGCCCAGCAGTTGGCCATAAGTCTCAGCATCTGCTTTGATAGTCTTCAGGGCAGAGCCTTTCAGAGGCCCTCTGTGGCAAGTTCCTAACTTGTTTCCTGTTTTCTTCTTCTTCTGATGTCCATCCTGTTTTCCTTTCAGGATGGGAATTGAGCATTTTAGTCAGGGTCCTCCCTCTTGATTAGTTTCTTTAGATATACAGATTGTAGTAGGTTTATCCTATATTATATGTCTATATGAGTGAATATATACCATGTGTCTTTCTGCTTCTGGGACAGCTCACTCAAAATGATCCTTTCCAGTTCCCACCACTTACCTGCAAATTTCATTATTTTCTTATTTTTCATTGCTGAGTAATATTCCATTGTGTAGATGTAGGTGGTACATGTCTTTAATCCCACCACTCGGGAGGCAGAGGCAGGTGGATTTCCGAGTTCAAGGCCAACGGATCTACAAAAGGATGTTCAAGAAAGCTAGGGCTACACAAAGAAACTCTGTCTCAAAAAAAACAGAAAAAAAGATCTTTTGAGCATACTTTCCATCAGTCTACAGCTGATAAACCTCTTTGTGCAGATGGTATCTAATGCAGGGGTTGCAGTCTTGGGTACACAGTGGAATCAAATAGCAGCTGGTTCAGGAAAGACTGGTTGCTGCATTCTGCCTGCACAGATTCTACTTCAGTTGGTCTCAATAATTGTTTAGGTCTCAATGGTTGCATAAGAGTGGCACCAGGATTTTCAGGGTTTCTCCATGGGTACAAACAATTAAAGTTGGGGAAGGGCTTCCAGTGCCAAATGATAATATCCCTTCCCCCCCAAAAAACAGACAGTAGACTCTTGAGCTTATGCTTTTATATTAATAGCCATCCATCTTTCCCTGGGAAGAAAGGTATATGGCATGTTCTCTTGTATGAGGAATGGTGATGCCAGTGATGGGGATGGTCCTGTAAAGCCACATATTGCAAAGACATGAATTATCTTTCATGAAACAGAACTGCCAAGGCTAAGTAAAGAAGTGGGGACGCTAAGGTCGTACCACTCTGCATTAACATATAGAAAACAAATTAAAGAAAGAGAACCCTGAAATGAGGCCAAATGCTTTATGAGGTCGATTACCATTAGAAGGAACAGGGGCAGGTGGCGAGTGCCAGTCTCAGTTTTCTGAGCTGTTTTTCTCGAGTTGCTTCAACAAGAAGCTTGAGTAGGAGCTTTGAGGCCCAGGTAGATATTACCAATTTTTTGTTTTCGGATTCACATCTTTTGACTAAGGGATTTGCATCTCAGAGTTTACAGGCACAGGGCCAGCTCTATTGTCTCTTGGTAGAACATTTGCATCAAGTGTGTACAGCCATGACTATAATCCCCAGTACTGCAAAGGAAAAAAAAAGCTTACAAAGACAAATTTTAGTGGGTTTTTTTGGTTATGTTATACAACTAAGATTTATTATTTTTTTTATTATGATCACCTCAGTGGTTTTAGTGGCATGTTTATAAACTGTTTTCTTAGTTTTTTAGGCAAAGTTTCACTGTTTCCCAGGCTTATCTCAAACTCCTGGGCCCAAGCCATCCTCCTGTCTCAGCCTACACAAATATCTGGGGTTATATGCATGTGTCATCAAGCTTAGATCGCCGTGGCCTATGGTTTGTTTCCAAGAAGAGATTTATTAGGAAGTGCAGTCCTCAGAAGAAAGAGCATTAAAGTGCAGTGGGGGAGCAAAGGCTGTCACCTTCATTGTTCTTGCTTATGTGAGCTCTGGCTGTAATTAGTGGAGGATGCATTTACCCAGGCATGCATTACTATTTGATTATTAGCTTCAGGATTTCATCTAAGTTGGATTCATCTTTCATTCCTGGGGACGCTTAGTAATTAGTTCACAAACAACTTTGGCACAGCAGCAGTGGCACAGCCCACCAGCTCCATGATCATCTTGTTTGATTTCTGCCACTTCCTCATTCTCTGTATTATTTGGACAAATCCTAGTTTCTTAGTGTTTTGGTAAGATAACTCTGTCTTACCTTTCTTCCCAGGAAACCAGGAGGCTATGTGAACGAAATGCCTTTCAGACTGCTTAGTCCTTTCTGGGCACTCCACCGACATTAGCGATCGGGATCACCACAGTGACTTGACATGTTTCTGAGCTCCTAGCTCCTGTCTTGCACTAATGAAAAGATGAGTTGGTTTTCTGGTCATTGACAGCAGATGAACACTGACACCCCTCAAGGTTGTTCTGGCTGCTGTGCATACTTTGGTTTTGCTGATCTGTGTGTGAGTGAGTCATTGTCTGTTTAGTTTTGCTTTTTTAAAATAATTTTGTCTTGAGAACTTCATACATGAGCCCTGCATCTATATCGCTCTTGCCCTTCTTCCCCCTTCAACTCTTCTTCCCATGTATCCCCTCCCAAATTAATGCTCCCACCTTTAGTTATCACTACATGTATAAACATGTGAATGTCTGTGTATGTGTGCACGTGTAAATGTTCAACATATGAATCCATTTCACATTGCTCCTATGTCCATGCATTCAGAGCTAACCTTGGACAACCTCGGTGGGAGCTTGTTCCTAGAAGAGACTGTGTTTGCCTCTCTCGGCAGCTCTTGGCCATCTGTAGCTCCTCATCTGTGGCTGATGAAGAATTTGCCCCATCCACGTTGGCATGTTATCTGGTATTGGCATTATTGTTGGCCTTCTTTGGAGAATCATATTTTGAGAGTTCATGGATACAACTTCTTCTGAGCTTTGTCTTGAGGTCTCATCCTATACTCAGTTTGACCCATTTTGTTCTCATGCTTTCACTTGTTTGTTTGTTTTTTTTAATCATTCTTCCCCAGTTGTTTTTATCACACTCTTCCTCTGCCCAACTGTGCATACAGACATACAGACATCTATCTTTACTTTTTGAGTATTTGGGAGCAGACAGCACATGTGCTCTAATGTTTCACCATGAATTTCTAAGGCCAAAAATAATCTCCATCTCATACAATGGCATACAATTGGAAAATTAGGGCACTTGACACTCTAATCTACAACCCATATCCAGTATGTATTCTTCCTATCCAGGATAGCATCGGACCACTTAGAACATTTCATCATCAAGTCTCTTTGGCTTGCTTTCATCTGGTGCTGTTCCTTGGCTGTCTTTCTGTGGTGTGGTTTGGGCATGTTTAAGGATTACAGATTGTCACTCCCTAATCAGATTCCACTTGGGCACTTTGTACCAGGTTACTATAGATGTGACCATGGCTTCTGCAGGGAGCCAGGCACCATGTGCCTGTTATTAATCATACCAGTTTGGTCACTAGTTAAGTTGCCTTATTTCTTTGCTGTATCTATGTTTATATTAATAGATAGATAGATAGATAGATAGATAGATAGATAGATAGATAGATAGATAGAT